>NC_057761.1:51806490-52141466 GCF_010389155.1 Erigeron canadensis
ATTTTTATGATAAGTTCTTAAATATATTGGTTAAAATATTAGTTTGGTTTCAAGCTTTTAAGTTTGAATAGTCTATTAAAGATGGTAAATTAGTAAAATCTAGTTTTTTAGGCAAAATAATCAAAAATTTACAAAAACACCATTCTGGTAAATAACCTTTAAAAAAACACCATTTTAGCAAATATTTTTTAAAAGTACACCATTTTGGTAATTACTTTTTCCAAACACACCATTTTGGGTATTAACTCTATACAAGACAACCAGTGGCGGATTTAGAAATTCGTCATTAGATATGCACTTTCCAATAATTTTTATTTTCTTTTTATTCTTATATATAGATATTTTCAACTTGATGTTTGCGGTTGGGTTTTTAATATGATTCGAGTATAAATACAAACGAGACTTTGTTCATGTCTAGGATACGTGCAAGGTTTCACCATTATACGGTAAGGTTTCCCTGATTTCGTATCCCGACTGAATGTTCGAAAATATATATATATATATATATATATATGTAAACTTTATTAAATAAAATGTATAAATAGTTAGAAAAGAAAATCTAAATGTTAGACTAATATAAATGACTAACCAAAAGTTTGCCGATCTTTTGGTGAGTTTACAACTCTTGTTTTTGGTAGATAATTTTTCGAAAACTAAATAATCATGTAATTATAGAAGTCATTACCAATAGCACTACTAGAACTGAGAAGTAAATAACTTACATAAAATTTGTAAAATAAAATGAACAGAGTGGGAATGCGGTGCATGACTCGTGAGGTGGTGATGAGTTAAACTTAATTTCATGAACTTTATTGGGTATACACCTCATTTTCATTGAGTATGCATTCTATGTGAAAAACTTACAAAAGAAAACTCAATTTAAATTTTTTACACTAATTTGGATAATCAAAGGATATGCAAATACATACCTTGCCTAAGCTATGCGTCCGCCCCTGAAGACAACCATAGTAATATTTGAAACTTCCATAGGCACACAATCGACAAGTTATAATTTTGATGATACGTACACTAAATTTAAAATTCTGAGCTATAGTAAATGAATATTAAAAATTTAACACTAGATTAAGAGTTAGTTACTGAAATGGTACATAACATTTGCATCATATTACTGGTTTCATACCTTTCCTTTAGAAATTACGCTAATCATACCCAACGTATTTAAATTTTCACTCGGACCATACTGGAGGCTAACGTCGTCACGTGGCCGTTAAACCCCCCCCCCCCCTAACGTGACTTGCACGTGAGGGGTAAAGATATAATATTGTATTTCTTAATTACTTAAATGGTACCTAACGTTTGCACGATATTGTTGGATTCATACCTAATGTTTCTTAATTACTAAAATGGTACATAATGTTTAGTTATTAGTTTTTTTTTTGAAAGGTGAATTCCGTTTTAAGTCAATGTCTCTAAAAATTGGTATTTTAGTCATACTAGTGTGGAAAAATTTTCGGTATTATTGGTGTTACCAAAAATACTGGCCGGTACGACTATTTTTAATTTGTTTTATTTTTCTTTTATGAAAATTTTTCAAAACTTGTTACAATTTAACGAAAATAGTCAAAATGCATTTATAATCCACTCAAAAATAATACAAAATAGGTTTTTCATAACAAAATATAAGTTTAAAGTTCACAAATAACCAAAAAGAGCAATAAAGTATCATAAAAATTATTTTATAATAAATTCAAATTTTCATTTTCGAAAATACCGCAATGGTAATACCGGAATATTCCAAGAATACCAGTAAGTATTTAGTGCGACACGAAGCTTAAAGCAATGTTTTAAATACCAGTAAATATCGGCCGATATTTCTGGTATTCCTGGATATTTCTGGTATTACCATTGCTATATTCCCAATATTTTCAAAAAAGAAAATTTGAATTTTTTATAAAATTATTTTTATGATACTTTATTGCTATTTTTGGTTATTTGTGAACTTTAAACTTATATTTTGTTCTGAAAAACCTATTTGGTATTATTTTTTACTGAATTATAAGTTCATTTTGACTAGTTTCGTTAAATTGTAACAAGTTTTGGAAAATTATCGTACCGACCAGTATTTTCGGTAATACCGTAAATTTTTCCACACCAGTATGATTAAAATACCAGTTTTTAAGACATTGGCTTAAAACGGAATTCACCTTTCAAAATGAAAAAAAAAAAATAAAATTAATAACTAAACATTAGGTACCATTTAAGTAATTAAGAAACATTAGGTATGAAACCAGCAATATCATGCAAATGTTAGGTATCATTTAAGTAATTAAGAAACGAGATATTACATCTTTACCCCTCACGTGCACGTCACGTGTGGGGGGGGGGGGGGGTTAACAGCCACGTGACAGCGTTAGCATCCAGTATGGTCTGTGTGAAAATTTGCATACGCTGGGTATGATCAACGTAATTTCGAAAGAAAATGTATAAAACCAGTAATATGACACAAACGTTAGATACCATTTCAGTAATTAATTCTTAGATTAATTAAGAAACATAACATTAGTACTGCATTTTTTTATAAAAATATAACAACTTAGCCCCAAAAAAATTTAAAAATCACAAAATACCCAACAAAATCATAACAAAGAAGAGATAATCTTAATGATATTTACAAAATCACAATAAGAGAGTAAAATTCACAATAAGATTATAAAAATGGCAATAAAAACATAAATTGAAAATCACAACGAGAAATTGAGAATCACAACGATATGACAAATAGAAAATCGCAACGAAAATTTGAGAATCTCAACGGGAAATTGAGAATCTCAATAAAATCAAACTTGCAATACAAGATCAAAATTGGTAATTGATGAAATGTCGTATTTTATTGCATTTTTTAATTTCATTGCGATTTTCTTATATCTAATTGCGATTTCGTATTTCTTATTGTGATTTTTCTTGATTTTATTGAGTAATTTGTGATAATTCAATAACTTGGATAAATTGATATATTTTTATTAAATTCTAGGTATTCATTCCATTTTCTTGTAGATTAATCAACAAATAAAAATAAGACAACTACTTCTAATAGATTGTGACAATTAAATAAGTGTCTAAAAAGTGTTGAAATTGAACAATCTGACTAAAAAGTTGGATCAAGTTCATCGATCTACTCATCAGTAAATTACATTTTAGTTCATCTCTTCTTAGATTTCCTTCTACGGCACATCTACCGCTCTTATTATTGTGGATAGCGTTTGTACCAATATCTACTTTTATTTTGTTTTTACACATTAACCCACTCCGATCTAATATACTCCGTATAGAATAACTATCATTATTATTAGACTATCCGGAGCAAGACTTCCCTCCTAGGAACATCTCATGACACATGATAGTACAATCATCATGGGGCTTTCCTTAAATTAATCGGTGGAGTAAGCTAGGCATTATGGGCTTTCCTTGTGAAAGGGTAAGAGATTCCTTTTGGACCCATAACTTCTTCACAATTTCTTCACATAGCACGCCATAGCATGCCGTCGGAATTCTCACGCCCTAACTATTTTTTGACCAAGAAAGCCCCTTGGGGCAATGTTCCGGGCTTTCCTGGGCTTTTCGAAGGTGAAAAGTGAAAAAGGAGCACCTTGCTTCCATTAGCCTTAAGAGAAGTGAATATGGGGTTGTCCCCCATCTAAGCTTAGATGGGGAACCCCTCACATTTTGGTTTTTTAATCATAAAATTCATGGGAGCCTAAGGTTTATTTAAAATACAAAATAATATTAAAATTTTTATGTGTAAAGGGTTCCCCATCTAAGCTTAAATGGGAAACAACCCATATTCCCTTTTTCCTTATTATTATAATAATATTTATAGATAGATAGGCAGATAGATAGAGTCATAGAGTACAACAAATATTACAACTCATGCTTCAATGATGTAAAATTATTAAGAAAAAATATTAATGATCAGTCCTAAAATCTTTGTTAGCATGCATAAAAAAGATATAATTTCCATAACAAAAATACAACTATTATATATATATGTTAATAATGGAATAAGACCCGATATCAAAAGAATAGCTAAATCATATATATATCATCACTAAATTAAAACTAGAAATGGACAATATTTCTGCTACTCGTACTAAACATCTCAAACTATCTACTTACATAAATCTTATTCTAGTAGAATTGGATATATAATATTCTTAACTCACCTATTCACTCCAACCCTCCTCCCTCCTAACCCCAACCCCCTTTCTGTCTTTTACATTCTTTAATTTTATATGACACATTAATATATTTTCTCTCTTTGTTCTTTTTATCTCCATCTTTCTCCCTTTGCCCCCTGTCACCATTTCTCCTTTTCGAAGGTAATTTCTTTTATCTTTCTCTTTTTTCCTCCTTACTCTTTCTCTCCAATCTCCATATATAGATATGGATGTACATGTATATTATGTGTATAGATATATACATGAGTATAGTATATTCTCTTTTAACCGTGACCTAGCTAGATGCCTTGTTTTGGCCTACAACTATAAATAAATACTAATGTTCTGGTTTCTTCTTAAGCATTCTAGCTTTCATATATACATATTGTTTTTTCTACATCATAAGTCATCTTTCCATTTTTAATTAAGGTGTGAAATATATAGCCAAATAGGTGAGAACATAATCATATGTTACATGTGAACTACAAAGAAATGAATTCGTCTCTATATATGATTATATATCTTTGCATTAGTGATTCTTAACTAGTTATTAAACGTTATCTCTCATTTTTTATTGATACCCAGAAGAAGAAATGGCAGGATACGATAGAAATGAAGAGTTTATCTCCAAAAATGGTCATGAATATGAGGTAATATTCTTAGCTTTCTTTGTGGCTCTCTTTTTACTTCGATATTCTTGTCTTTATTCTTCAACTATAATTTTCTTTTATCTATCATTATTATTTTACATGATATTATGGCTTTATGTTGGAAGCAAGAAATTACAAAAGAAGGACAATATTTAATTACACTAAGAAAAATGACAAATTGACAATGATAACCTTAAGAGCGGTCAATAACAACTTATTAAATATTTAAAAATAATATATTACTATATATATATATATATATATAAATTATATTAAAATACAATTTTATTGTATCAGATTAATTTTTATTGATAGCTGTCATTAACAACTCTTAAATTTAAGTACAAATTTCCAAAATTTTCTTATTTATAAAGGACATAAAAAAAAGCACCTACTTGTATTTTGTAATTAATTACATAGATAGTCCATTTAGTTGGTTTATTTTTTTACTATCTATTCAATGTGTAAAAAATGTTTGCATTATCCATCCATAAAATGACCAAATTACTACTCTTTTCAGCTTATCTAGTCCTTTTATTTGGTAGAGAGATGGTTTTTACTACACTTAATTTTATCCGTGTAGACTGTAGATATGGATAATGGAAACTTTTGAAAAAAGATAAATACTGACAAATGAAAAAAGTTATAGGGGTGTTTATCGTAATATAATATGAATTTTAAATACATGGTGGTTCAAAAAACACGTGATACATGACACACAAGTAATATATAGTTGGAACCAAAAATATGTGTGACATATCAACCCGTGTTCATATTTACAAAGTCAAGAAAGATTGAATTTAAAGTTGAACCAAACTGTGGTATCTTTGATAGTCGTTCTTAAAAATATTGATAATCTTATCGTTTCACCGTTTGGTGTTACGTATATGGTTCTAAGATTTATGCCACACTATGAGTAGTTGACGTATTTGATCATTTCAGTACCAAATACATTTCTATTTATAGTAAGACACATTTGATCATGCACACTATATCATTCTTTTTATAGGAAGATCGATACTTTATGCATCTTTTCCCTTCCATCAAGTCTCCCTTTCAAGTCATCTTCTTCGTTGATGATTAAATAAATTAAAGAAATAAAAAAAAAAAGTGAACATCGTATGGAGTATGGACAAACTAGTATTGAAATTAGAAAGATCAGTTGGTGGCCAACTGATATACGAGAAATTCACAAAAAAAAAAAATTTTGAAAAATAAAAAAAAAACAAAAATATCATAGATTTTAATTTAATCTAAGTATTACCATAAGAAGGTAATTGCATTATTTTTCTTCTAGGGGTCCTATAACTATATATTAATCACGTGGGAAGTGGCCTACTATATATTTGTATATATAGGTGGTCCATAAATTATGGTAATATTAGGTTTTGGCCCAATTAGGTTTGAAGGGTAACGTAGTCATTGAACATGTCTAATACACATCAAATATGTTGTTGGGATGTCAAGTGAATCATGTGGATTGCCTCCTTCCAAAGATAATGACTTTTACATCAATATCACACACGTAATTGATTACGAAGAAAAAAATATCACATTTTTTATAGAAATTTCAGGCTTATACAACTAGAATGAAAATATTATATGTATTTATGTTTGAAATTTGTTTATTATCAGTATAATTAGTATGTTTGATTAGCTTATATCTAAGAAGATATTTACGTGTTCACCGGTTATTCATAAGATTGAATTTTGGTTTTTCTCGATTTGCTTTATTAGTTTGCAAAAGGTTAAATATACGGTTATATATGTGGTCTATGATTAAAATTGTAGATTCACATAAATTTCAAATATATTCATCTATAAGCAAAAAAGTTTTTAAAATCTCTCGATTAAGAATAAGGTTAACCTATTTTTTTTATATAAAAAAAGAGTATGTTCACTAATTATTAAAGTTTCACAAAATAGATTGTACATGTTTCATATTCCATATGCTTTTGGCTGCAATCTCCTTTATTGCCATTGTTGAATAATATACGTATATTTATTTATATTCATATTCATATTTTAAATGAATTATAGGGAACGGCAATTGGACAAAAATATGGTGGATTGGTACCAAAGAAGAAGCCTTTAATATCAAAGGCATGTATATTTAATACACTTAGTTTTATTCTTTCTTACCAAATAAATTTATTTAAACAAGATACATCTCTATCGATTTACTAATATGTCCAAATTGCCCATCACATTTCTGTGTTATATATTGGGCCAGGACCATGAGCGTGCTTTCTTTGATTCAGCAGATTGGGCCTTATGCAAGGTAAATTTATGGATCACGTTGGTTTACAAATTTAAATGTTCAATCAAAATTAATTGCCATTTTTTAATATACAATTTTTTGCGCCCCGACTTATCTGAACAGCAAGGTGCAGGAATTAATGAAAATTCGACAATAGCCATTGAGACCTTGAGGCCAAAATTAGAGGTACTTTCTATATTTTTTAGAATAAAGTGAAGTTTTTGTATACCAATTTTTTAAAACTTCGTACTCGATAAGTAGTAGTAGGACTTAAACCTTTTGAAGCAGCATGAGACAATTAAAATTGTTAAAATCAAGCTCTCCAAACATTATATAAAAATATATGATATGATACGATACAGTAACAAACCTAAACTAGCCATCAAGGGCGGTTCTTTATAGGGGCCCGTGGGGCCCGAGTGACCACCGTTTTTTTGATGAGTAGTGCTAATATACCCATATTTCGTTTGAAAAAAATTATGTATATTAAGTCGGCCCCCAAGGATTATTTTTATTTTTTTTTGGCATGTTTAATATGTAATAGTCCAATGAACTTTATGTTTTTAGTTTTTTTATACCTTACGGTTCACTTAGCCCAATAATAATTTTTATGTTTTAGGCCTTGTCTTTGTCTTCTTTTTTTTTTCTTTTTAGTTTCAACAACTAAGGTGAGTCTAAAAATTACAGAAATAGTGGGTTTGATTCTTTACTTGACGAAGTGACCTTTTAATGTAACAAGCATCAAGTAGAGATGTCGAATATGAAAGCTCCATATACATCTACTCGATTTTGGCCTCGTAAAAATATCTTCATGTCACATTTGAATATTACTACCGAGTAGATATGTTTACAGCCACATTAGATATACAAATACATGAGTTGGATAGTAGATTTGTTCAAAGAGCTTAAAAATCGTAACATAGACTTGTAACTCTAGTGCCTAGTACACTCCTTTTGTCTTGGTATTTTCATAAGTATATGTAGTTTTTTGTTTGTTAATAACTATGTATTGGTAATTTGAATGAAAAACTTGGAATACTAGTATTATTTTTTATTTGACCCGACCCGAAATAGTATACATGATCCTAATATAATACTTGGATACAAAGTTGGTAAAAAAAATTTTTTTGCCCCCACCGTTAAAACTTTCAAGATCCGCCACTGAGTAGCCATAACACCCCCTATTTTGACAACAAGAATAAAATTGAATCGGTTTATGTAACGATATATGATGATGTATGTGTGTGTGAGATTATACTGATACTCGAGTTAAAATGCAGAGAACCCCTCGTCAATGCTTACCCCCAAGACGACCCGCTTGTATATCAGGAGGAGATAATCATGTGAGTTTTTAAGCATAAAGATGTAAATTTCTTAACGTTTATTCGGATATTTGCAAGATTTTTCTTTCTGGGTCGTGAATTGTTTCTTGTTCTTATGGAATATATCATTTCTAGACAGAGTAAGATCAGCGTACAAAGTGCATAAAAGGATGGCTGGAGTTGCTAGCGAAACAATTGTGACTTTTCTTATGATGTTGGACTAGTCAAATTCAGCTTAGTATACAAGTACTAATGCAATGTTGGTTTTCATACTATCAATGTCAAAAAAAAAAAAAAAGAAAAAAAAAAGTTCTCATTGTATAAAGTAGTTTCGTCTGAATAATTTTCATTTTCTGGCACAAACCATTGCATGTATGTTCATCTTGTCTTTGAGGAATAGAGATCATTTCGTTGGCAAAGAATGAGCTAATGTATATAGTATGACTACTAACAGAGCAAATGCCCGGAATCGATTGGGTCAATGGGTTGACAGTCTGAGTACTCGAGTGGAAGCAATAAACGAATGATTGAAAAAAAGAAAATGATCAACAAAATGCACCATATATACGACATTTTAATACCATATTGACTTGATCAATTGTAATATTCGTGAAATGTATTGAACAACATTTAATGAAAATGTAGACGATACGCACGAAGGCGAAGGTTTTATTTGTCAAATATTTCCAGTTTACCCAAATGAATTGAATTGAGAAATTAAAAAAAAAAAGAGAGAGACAGAGAGATTATGATCACCAAATAAACAATATGGGTATATGACACGTAAAGGTATATCACCTAATCACGGCATATCGGATTTTTAGTATTTGAGTTCACTTAATTCATGCATGAAAGAATTAAGTCTTGTTTCCTAATTTTGGAGAGGTGTTAGTGTGTTAATGAGTTATCAGAAAGGGGGTGATAATTTAACGGCAGAAACATCCATGGTTTTTCTTATAGGTTTTGGGTTCGACTTTTAGGAGTGACAAGTCTGTGGATTTTCTCCCTGAATCAACTGTAACGGCTTATGGTCTACATCTTGTAGTCTGGAGTATGCACATGGCTTCACCATTATACGGTGAGGAGTTCCCTAATTTAACATAAATTATATTGCTAAACGAAGCCCTAAGGGTTTTCGTTAAGTTGTATTAAATAGTTGTACATACACTATAAAATTAAGGGGTGATCGCGTGGGCTTATGATATGAAAAGAAACATTAAGAGCTTCATTTAACATATTTCATTTTCTTATTTATCTACTATAATACATATTTTATTAGGTTTAAGCTTTTACGATAAACATATGTAAATTTATCGTGGAAACCAAAAATTGTTTTAAAATTATCATTAACTAATGAAAAATTAGTAAGTAATATTACACTTTAATTCTCTTAAGCTTCATCATTGCCTTTTAACCTTTGTCTATTATACCCATTGTATTTTTACACGGTCAACATTATGAAACGTTTATTTAATTGGTTCTGGCATGAGCGTTAACAAGCAATAACAAACATTTTTATATCAAAAATCTATCTTAATGACCAACTCACATACTGATAAATTAGAAACATTTTGATAATTACTTAGAAAACTAGATTATCATATGATTAGAAAACTAAAAATATATCTAAAAAAAAAATCCCTTCAATATGCTTTAATATAAAGCTCGCTATTCATAGCTTCCAGGATTAAACACGATTAGTCGTAGCATCCAAAAATTTAGTTTAACAATATTTACTAGCGATTAACCATAGCTAAAAATCCTAGTTTTATTATGTTACTAATATATATATATATATGGGAAAATCTTATATGATATTAACTTTAGGGTGATGCACTCACATCAATTTCCACATGTTAAATTGTCCTCCATAAATTTTATGGTTTTATGAGTAAAACATCATCTAACTAAATGATATTATGTAAGTTATCCCTTATATATTTACCGTGTAATAACTTTACGGAATACAAAAATGGTCCGGTACGGTCAACTCCAGTAAGCCCGGTTCAAACCCTCATTGACCTGAACTTTGATACACACACAACAAACTGTGGAAAACTGCAAATGCATTTGCTTAAAGGAGGAGGCGGAGGACAGATGAGACGCCTTTCTGCACTTGCTCAACATTTCACATCTCATCAAATCACACCCACTTTTCAAAATCAATCAAAATTAATCAACCCCATTTCTTCAATTAATCACAAATCCACAAGAGGTAACTTTTCTTCCTTAAACCCTAAATTAAAACCCCAAATTAATAAACTAATTGACCATCATTATATTTCTCAAATTCTTTCAAGAAAAGATTGGAACTTGCTACTTACCCATGAGTTAAAATCCAATAATTTGACCTTAAACCCTAGGATTATAGTTAGTGTTTTGCAAAATCAAGAAAACCCATTACAAAGTTTGCTTTTTTATTTGTGGGTTTCTAATTTTAGCCCGTTATACGCGAAGAATCAATCAGTTAGAGGTGTCTTAGCGAATAATCTTTATCGAAAAGGGCCCGTTTTGTTGACTAAAGAGGTTTTAGAGCTTGTTAGGAGTTCGGGGTTTTGTGTTAGTGAGGATTTGGTTTGTGTTTTGGTCAGTAGTTGGGGGAGGTTAGGTTTAGCTAAGTATTGTGTTCGGGTTTTTGATCAGATTTCGTTGTTGGGACTTGCTCCTAGTACTAGATTGTATAATGCGGTGATTGATGCGTTGGTTAAGTCGAATGCTCTTGATTTGGCATATTTGAAGTTTCAACAAATGAAAGCAGATAGATGTAAGCCGGATAGATTTACTTATAATTTTTTAGTTCATGGAGTTTGTAAAGTTGGAGTTGTAGATGAAGCGTTGAGATTAGTTAAACAAATGCAGGAAATGGGGTATTCGCCAAATGTATATACTTATACAATGCTTATTGACGGGTATTGTAATGCAAAGAGGATTGATGAAGCCTTCAAGGTTTTGGAGAGAATGAAGGAGAATAATGTGAAACCTAATGATGCTACATTTAGGTCATTGGTTAATGGTGTATTTCATAATGTTCAGCCACTCGAGGCTTTTCAAATGTTATCTGATTTTGTGGAAAGGGAATGCGTTTTGCCATTTGTAGCCTGCGAATCCATTTTACATTGTCTTTCGAGTAATTCTTTACCTGCAGAAACAGCTGTTTTCTTGAAGAAAGTCACTGAGAGAGGATATATGCCTGATACTACGATATTGAATGTCACTATAACGTGTTTACTTAAG
Organism: Erigeron canadensis; assembly: GCF_010389155.1. NCBI lineage: Eukaryota > Viridiplantae > Streptophyta > Magnoliopsida > Asterales > Asteraceae > Erigeron > Erigeron canadensis. Next base: position 51,818,132 of record NC_057761.1, read on the forward strand.
GGATTTGATCTCATGGAAACATGTAATATCATTGATGATTTGATTGCAAGAGGTATGAACCTCGGATTCAATACCTATCTTCTTCTCGTTGAGTCTTTATACAAGAATGAAAAATTAGTGGAGGGAAATCGGTATGTAAATCAGATTATTGGTTACAGGCTTTTAACCAATGTGATTTCATATAACATGATATTTGACATTCTTTGCAAGAGGGGTATGGTTGATAAGGCGATGAAATTGTTTCTAGATATGCTTCAAAGGCGCATTTCGCCAAATCTTGTAACTTTCAACACTTTGTTATCATGTCATTGCAAAATTGGTGATATGCATGAAACAAGGGAGCTTCTTAAGATGCTATTACAACATGGTTTCAACCCCGACATCTACACTTTCACCTCTTTAATTCATGGTCTTTGTAGGACCCACCAAATCAATGATGCTTTGGATTGTTTAGACGAGATGGTGGAGTGGGGCATACGTCCAAATGCGATAACATACAACATCTTGATCCGCTCATTATGTATTGTTGGTGATATTTATAAAGCAAAAGCGTTGCTGAAGTCTATGCAACTCAATGGGGTAAAGCCAGATGTTTTTTCTTTCAATGCTTTAATTCAGAACTTTTGCAAGATGAGGGAGGTCGAGAAGGCACAAAGGGTCCTTATGACAATGTTAACTCTAGGTTTGATTCCGGATAATTATACTTATAGTGCTTTTATTCAGATGTTATGTGATATGGATAGATACGAAGAAGCTAAAGACTTGTTCTTATCAATGGAACTTAACAGGTGTACCCCTGATTCTTTTACATGTAATTTGTTTATTGATGCTTTAGTTCGGTCTGCTAGATTTATTGAGGCCCGAGATATCTTTATCAAGTATAGAGAAAAGGGAATCTTGTTAAAACCCATCTCTATTTTATAAAGGAAGTTTACAAGCAGTTCATTGTTATTGGTTTCTTTTAAGTTTTACCTTTGCCTTTGATAATCGTACTTCCTGAAGTTGAGTTGCAGCCTTACTGGGGGTTCCATGCATTAAGGTATGTAGCCTATGAACTTAAAATTATGATTCATTCTTATTTTTAGGGGTGTTTCAATTTGTGGTTTGGATTTGCTTGTATGATTTTTGCAACCTGAAATTGTAACAATCATCTATTAATGTTTGGATAAACAGTCAAACATCTGATTTTACAAGTTTAAAAACAAAAGAATCGCATTGATGCACTATTGTCTATTGTGTGTTTTATTACGGCTATCTGATTCTGATTACTTAATATCACATAATCACTTATAAGAGACATCCAAAAAGCCCCTTGGCAGATATCAGAGCTTATATTTCAATGGAAGTTATTATGCTAAGCAAGCTGCAATATTACATAGTTGGAGATTTCTGAGAAAGAGTTACATAGTTACTGGTTCTTGACTTCTTTCATATCATATGTTTATAATATATACCAATCACGACAGTGGTAATGAGGTAACTTCGATAATGGCCCTCGGAAAATTTTTATGGGACTATTTCATCAGTCAAACGTTACGACGGAAATAAGCTGCACTCTCTGAGAGGCCAGTAGGCCACATTTGATAGGTATTCTTGTCTTGTCGTGGTTTGTATGTTTCAAACATAAAAGAAAAAGGCTGAATGTTGTGTTCCAACTGTTAAAGAGTATGTTGAGTAGACTTTTTTCCCCAATATGTATCAGATAAGCAATAACAAACACTCACATAGTCACATGTCCCTACTTAGTTTTTCCATCAATAGAGCTTTCAGCACTAAGATATCATATGACACATATGTATACATAATTTATGTATTTCAGCATAATGTCCCCAGTGAGCTTTAATTTAAACTGCCCATATAAGATCTGATTTAAAAAATGGCATGTTTAACTATAAATTTCAAAATTTAAAATTTAGGGGAGGTACCCGAAAACTGCAAGAAATAAAATTTCTACAAATTAGGTTTGATTTTGGCAAATATTAATGATGGAAGGTTGGTGAGTTCTTCCAACTGCTTTCTCTAGTTAGTCAGCCCCAACCCAACCACAATTGTTTTTCTATTCTCCTTTACCAATCACTTACATCCAAATACTATGTTTCTTACACGTTCAGTCAATCTTTTTTACACTCTTCTTAACATTTCTTGGTTAGTTTTACCCACAATGATGAATTTCTAAACACAAAGTATGTGAATAAATGGTAGATATGATACAATGTGTACTTATGTACTGTCTGTTACCAACATGGTGTCCTCAGTCTTTGTTAATATGTGTTTACCTCCAATGCTGCTGCTTGTTGTTCTTTTTTGTTTCAAGTTAGGTAGGTACCCTTTAATGGACAGTTATATATTTTGGAAGTTTGATCCAATAATTTGATGAATGTTATTTGTTGAAGGGAAAGGTGAAACTGGAATTGCTGGAACTGGGATTGGATATTTACCTGAACCAGGTGGTGGGAATAATGGTGGTGGTGGTGGTGGCGGTGGCGGTGGCGGCGGCGGCAGTGGTCATGATGAACCTGATGAGGTTGTTGTGAAGGCCCTTCAATGTTTCAGTGAGAAACATGTAAGTCTTTTTTTTTCCATTAATGTTACAAATTTTTCATAGTGTTAGATCAATTTTATAAAAGCTACTACAAAGCATAAGGTATTATTTATTCCTCTCAAGTAGCAAAACTTCATATACTTTCAATAATGCGATCACTTAATCAGATTTCTCCATCTCTGCTTACTTTTATGAATGTGATCACCTAATCATATTTTTGGTTTCATATCAGATATACAGCAGCTGTGATGAGTCTTCTAGGTTGACTGAGAGTGGTCAAATCCACGTGCCACCAGACAAGACTGATGAATACTGTAATGGGCCATGCCTGCAAGAGACACACCTTGTGCTTAACTGTGTTGACGATATCTTATCACACTTTGTTTTCTATAATCATGCTACCATAAAGGACGTGAAGGAAACGATCAAAGCGGGTTGCACTTATGGCCCACACCGAGGTGATCAGAAAACCAAGCTCATCTTCTTTTTTTTCCTGTACATGCTAGAAATAAACCTTATAATTCATATTTTTTATTTAAATGTTTTTTTTATTTTTGCAGGTAACTTTAATGTGGCCGAACACATAGAAGGAAATGGGAGCAATTCATACAAGTTATCGAACCCTGTTATACTACTTGGTCTTTCATCTTTCCTTCTTGTCATCAATATGTTGTTTTGATCACTTCCTTTTTTTTTATCTTAAAATGCATATGATGGGAGACTTATTTATGAGTAAAATGTATTAAAGATCATGTTCATGGCTAATATATGTTTATATTAAAATATTCAAATTGTGTACATGTTCTTGAATGAATAATGTTTGTGGTCTTAAGAGCTTTCTGTTATTGTTATTTGTATGATTGTATCTATACATAGTCTTTGTTTCGAGTAAAGGAATATTGCTTGATGTTATATGCAAACAGCATATACAAATCAATTTAAAAAATATTCATGTGAAAACAATACATTTTCTGAATTTTGGTGATGCTAACTCCAACAATAACTTAAATTATTTCCTCCAGATGCAAGAATGGACGAATCTAAAAAACTTATGACTTGTGTATTGTTCAGATTCATCCATTCTATCTTCCAAAGAAATTTACCATGCAAATTAAATATTTTACCATTACAGGTTTCTACATTTATATTCTATGCAATATAATCATCAAAAATTAAGTAAAAACATATTTAAAAAAACGGGTCCATCAAAGAACTAAGATATCGTCCACAACTTCATCAATCAAAGAAGCAAGTAACCGGGACTCGATCTCTATTCCAATTTCAAAGGCTTCAACCTCAAAATCGAGCCATTTTTTGTAGTTAAGTCCGCTCATATCCTTATCAACGAGTTCATCCACCATACCGTCTTTCATATCTTCCCAATCCACAATCTCTTGATACACTTCTTGAGCTAACTGGTCTGGTTTTCTCATGGTTGCTAGCCCTTTGCCCCATACCCTGCACCTTGTCTCCATACACTCACTGACACAATTGAACATGAGCTCACGCCTCAGCTTAACCACTTCTTGATTCGGTCTACCAAACTCTAGCCGATCAAACACGCGTGGGTTCACAATCTTCCTGGTTTTACCAATGGTGAAATCAACAAACATAGCCTCGATATCAGAAAGCACTTCTTTCACGTACTCTGGCTCCCATTTGGCACCTGTTGTGATGGATGATGCTGAGTCTAATAACTCGGTATCTACATCCATTGGGCTTGGGTTGTTTGTACAGCTTGTAGGAATCAACCCTCGGGCTTGAACAGAAGTTGAACTTTGCATGCAACTATCAGCGGTTTCTGAAGAATTGCAGCTTTCTGTGATGAAAGATGGTTCGAGTACTGAGCATGGGCTTGGTTCTCGACCATTGAGGAATTTTCGGTATTCATAGTCATGAAACATCCGGTCTTGAGGATAATTAGAAGAAAACCCGTAACTTGAATCATCTCTATTCATTTGCTCTTGGCCCTAAACACATCACAAAAGATCATATTATGAAACACAAAAACGTTACACAACGAAAATTTGTATCCAATTCACGAGTCCACCTCACATACCAAGTCCAGCCTGTGATGCTTCTTCATGAGTTCAAGGTGATTATTTGTAGAAAATCCAAAACTTGAACTTGAATCCTGATCCTAAAAGACAACAGAAAATGCATCAAAATTGAGTATTTATAGAGCACAAAAACCTACATAAAACAATTGTAACTTGCTCATAACATACTGCCCATAACATACCACATTGAGCTTATTTTGTTTTTTTATAAGTTCTAAAGGATCATTTGAAGAATATTCGTAGCTTGGATCATCACCAGTAATTCTATACCGGTCCTATAAACATCATACAAAGATAAGATTAACCACCCAGTAAGTTATAAGCGTATAAGAACATTACATGTAGGAGGGCTACCTGAAAGAAAAACCAACTTTGTTCTCTTTTTTTTCCGCATTAGATAACCATTCGAAAAGTTTTAGTTTTAGTGACTTTCAAAAAACGTTGAGTTCAAATAATTTGGCCACAAAACAGTAATGAGACCAAAGTTGGCTTATTTTGTATGCAAAGACCTAAAAAAAAAGTGGACTTTCTCATGGCATACCTGATCAGGCTTCTGATGTTTCGTTGCAAGGTGTAGAGGATCATATGAAGAAGACCTGTAACTCAAGTCCTCTCTACTGTCACTTTCTGTTGCAGTCGAATCATATCTGATGTCACTCTCCATTGCAGCCAATGACTCTTCAGATACAGATGCCGGATTACCAGTCAACTCCCTTAGCTTTTGCTCCAAAAGGGTACTTAAAGCATCACTTCCAATAACATTATAGCTCATAGATGATGAGTTTGAAGCATTATTGGTAGAATCTAGCATGTTCTTACTTCGATTATTTAAAAATTCTTTGGCAGAGATCACTGGGCGTGCTATTGGAGCTGTGAATGTAAAAGAAACTACATCACTTTTATTACTTCTATAACTTTTATCCCGAAGACTATTATTTTCGGCATGAGTATTATTTGGATCACTTTCATCCATAGAACGCTTTCTTCGATTTATGGAGTATGGTTCCTTTTTATGGCTTGTTTTCTGGGTAACCGGCTTTCTTGCTTGTGGACCCGTGGTAGGACATGAAGATTTCGGGGTTGTCTTTCCTCGGTCAACTAAGCTATTCTGTTTCTGATTATTCTGCTTTAGCACATTTGAAGAAACAGGATTCTTGTTGACATTTCTTTGGGAATTTGACTGACTTTTGACAGGTTGTGTTCGATGATTTAACCCTTCGCGTTTTTGAACATTAGCCTTTGCCTGAAGAGCTAAAGAAACTGACTTTTTCGGTTCTAATGATTGTTGGCTTTTAACATTCTTAGTAGCATTCGACTCTAATGGCCTTCGAGGAACTTCTGGAAGCTTGGGTTTCCTAGAAATCTCAATTTTATCTCTCGAAACTTTGACCCTAAACGGAACTGATGATGATGATGGTGATGGTGATGGTGATGATGATCTAACAAGAGGTATCTTTGATGCAGCTTCCATTATACGAGCAGGATTATTTGAAGACACGAATCCTGAGTTTTTGATAGGGGATAAGAGCTTGTTATGTGTGATTGGAATCGACCTGGCTGATTTTGGAGGTAAAGTTTCAGTTTGAAACTTTTCTATTGCCCTACTGATCACCATCTTTTGAGGTTTGACTTGTGTATGTCTTTGAACTGGCTCCATTTGAAAATCCATTGATTCAGATTCAGGATCTTTTCTACTAAAATATGCTGACGAATCTCTAAGAGACTGGGAATCAAAAGATGGATTTGAATACGTGTCAGAGAAGTTATAAGTTGGCAATGAATCTAATCCCATAAGTCTAGCGACGACCCCAGGAGCTTTGGTGCCACAACCATCTTCATCAGTTACTGAAGTTGCGCAGCTATAATCACTGCTCCCCCTGAAACTCAAGCGACCCATCATCTCATCTTCATCCATCTGTAGAGTTGACTATGACTTTAGAGATCAAACAGTTATTTCTGGTAGCCAAATGAACAAAACAGAAAACAGAAATACGCACCGTATTGAATCGAGTCATAGGCATGTTCCCATCCAATCTCTTCGTCTGCTTCGGTTGTTCTACATAAATTCACAAAACATGTCAAAATGAACAAGAGGTAATCAAGGATAGCGTAAATAGAGATGACAGTTTTAACCCGTTAAATCAAACAATGGGGTTGATTCAGGTAATTACAAAGAATAAAATATGCCATAAATACTTAGAAATCATATTAACATACTGTTTTCTTATAAACAATATGTCAATATCTACAATTCAACTAAAAGTATTTTGGGTTCACCCAACCCAGCCTGTACAAAATATTACCCATTACTCAACCTGCCCAGTTTTTCAGCTTTACTTATAATGCAAGTATACCTGGTGATTCTGACTTGCTTGAAAACAACTTCTTGCGAGATTTTGCATTCCAATCAAATAGATGGAGAAAGCCGCCAACATAACCACCTCCACTGCCACCCTTTGTGCCATGTTTTTGAGCGCCCATTTATTTATGATGATGTCAGAATGACTGCTACTAATAGTTCGTCCAAGAACAAAAGTTCATCTGTGGATTTTAATAATTTCATGTATATATTAGCAGTTTGTCCAAGAACAAAAGTTCATCTGTGAATTTCAATAATATCATGTATATGTTAGCAGTTTGAAGTACCTTGATGACGAATAATGGTAAGCTTCTGTTCATAAAGTTATTACTACATACAGATTTAAAATTTACATAGACTTTTGTGCATGTTATCTTCATTCTATTAGATACGAACATAATGTAATTCAACTATGTGATTGATCATACCTCAGCAAACGAAACAGTTGTTGTTGAATTCAAAGTAAAAAAGTACTGTACTTGACAGTTGACACCCATTGTCAACCCAAAAACTATTACACTTCAAATGATATGGAAACCTAATGATTTCTAAATGAAAAACAGATACGCAGTTTAAATACTAATCACTCGGAACAATTCTACAATTCAAAGAACCTATAATAAAACTTAACTGAACGTTATTAATTGTTAACAAAAACTTGAAATTCACCAAAACAGTTCCAAAAACGAGAGTCCTCGACTGATACTAAAAGATCAACTTAATCTACGACGTGATATGCTAAAAATGTTCAAGCTAAACTAACCAAAATGAGTAAAAATGTACAGATTTGCAACCTCATTTTACAAACACTCAAAGTCTGAAGCTTTGACTTCACACTTAACAACTTCAGTCATATTGACCACAAGCATAAAGAACCAAACCCGAATAAAGAGATATCAAATTAGTCATCAAATTAAGCTAATCCAATTCAATATAATATAGGGATAAGTATCTTGTAATGTAACAAACTTTGAACGAATGTCTATAGTAGGAAATAACTAAAGTTGTGTGTATTGTATGTAAAGAACTCGAAAAAAATGTTTATTGTATGTAACAAAATGTATTCAACCAATTAAAATCAGACAAGTGGCACCTTTATATGGTTGCCACGTATATTTTTTACATACAATAAACATTTTTTAAAGTTGTTTACATACAATACACAAAACTTTAGTTATTTCCTACTATAGACATTCGTCCAAAGTTTGTTACATTCTAGGATACTAATCCCTATAATATAATTATAACTTCTAGAAACGCCTTTATCCTACGAAGTAAAACTCTTCAACTTTGACTTCATACTTAAAAAAGACTGTCACAATTAACAACATTTAACTATCAATTCCAAATCAAAACAAGCATAAGAAACAAACAAATATTCAACAATCATATATTAAAAGAAACCAGAATCATCATAATCAAAATCAAGACTTTTCATACATAAAGCCTTCACCTTTATCAGCAAGCTCAACAATTATTAATCAATTAACCACATTCAACAAAGTATGATCAAAAACCACAAAGAAATATTAACAAATTCATCGAAATTTTACAAACCCTAAACACTATTGACTAAACTCAAGATCAAAAGAAGAATTATCAAAATTCATCAAATTACAAATAAAAACAAGCGTAATAACAATAACCCAAAAAGGGTAATCAAGAATTTATATAAATAAACAAACCCCAGATGAAAAAAACATTACCTAAATACAAATGGGTGTCACCATTTTAGCTCAAAGTTCTGAACTCTACGAAGAAATTGTAACGTTACTCAAGAGAGAGAAAGAAAAAAACACTCAATCTTGTGTATAATGTTGTGTGTTTTCAATTCATAAAGCTTTAAATGGGGCAGGTTATAATAAATTAATGAAGTTATGTTTTTTTATTATTTTAATGAATGTATATATTTAAAGGAATTCTTTTTTGAAATAATAAAAAAAATCCCATAAAAAAATGGATGGATAGAAAATGCCAAAAAAGTTATAACGTCTCTTTAACAAAGAGGGAGAGATTTCAAATTACAAATGGTTTAAGAAGTGTTATCGGGTGTGTTGCGGTACATGGTATCTATATGTTCCTTCATTATTTTATTTAAACCTTTTTTATGGTTATAAGAAATGTTTAATTTTCTATTATATATTGGGTCAATGAATATTGGATCATGTATCTATGGGGTCAGGCTTTTGGGCCTAGACTTGTTATATATTGGGTCAATGAATATTGTGTATATGTGTATTCTTAAACATATACATTGTCCTAAAACCACTTTTCATTATGTTACAGTCACTGAGACAAATTGCTCGTCGAAGTATTATTCCTTGACATTGATTTTAGCACGGCTCAAAATTTATTCAAGTTGTTTCTGATTGTTATTGTACGTCTTACAAACTTTTTTTTATCACGTTATAGTACTAACTAGATTTAAACATGTTCTCTGGTGGATTCTTGCATCAATAAAGTTCTACAAAAGCTTTACTTTTCTAAATGGGATTCTTGCATCTTTAGAAAAAAGGTATATGATATATAGTTGATTTTTTATCCAACCAATATCAACTGATTTTTCGGAACCAATTATCATTATAGTGTATACGGAGTACTCATTTCAAATGTGCACACTTATATCTAAGCAATACAAAATTTAAAGAAACTTGAATTTCTGTTTTTCAATGAAGAATAGACATTTACACCCTAGAATGTGTTTGAATAAAGTCGCGTAAAAAATGTAACTTTTTGTCAAATAATTAATAGTATTACTAATTTAGTTTTAAAGGTAAAAAACTTAATTGCGACAAGTTAAAATAAACATGAGGAGGCTTGTAAAAAGGCTGAAGGAGTAACTAATTAATAATAGGACTAAGTGCGCCTGAAATCACTCAACTAATCACAAAAAGTTATTGTGTGTACGAACTCTAGGTTTGTTTTATTGTATTCAGAAAACTTGTTCAAGATTCCTATAGTAACCAAAAGTTACCGGGTAAGAAGTTAGTCAGTCACCACTTTCACGTTGACCCGTTGACTGCTTACGTGGCATGCACACGAACTTTTTGGGATTAGTTTATGCACACAATAAAAATAATGATTTACATATTATAAGTAGGAAACCGGTTTCATGTTTACTATAACCATCTTTTCAAGTTTCCTGAATACAATAAAATAACTCTAAAGTTCGTGCATACAATAACTTTTTATGATTAGTTGAGTGCATTCTGCCGCATTTAACTCAATTAATAAGCATAACCACGTAAGGAAAACCATCAAATGAAATGGGATTGAGAGTGATTAGTGAAGTATAACTAGTGATTCGGTATTCGATAATGAGGTTTTTTCATATGTTTCGGTTTATTAATAATTGACATAAGGTTTTCTTCAACTTTTTGGTATTCGTTTATGAGATTTTTTCCATATGTTTCAGTTTATTAATAATTGACATAAAGTTTTTTTCTAACATTTTTATTATCTTTGCAGTTAAAGTTTCAACTTAATTCAAAATGTATATATGTTGTATAATAATTACTAGCATTTAATTTGCTATTTGAGACTCTCTTTTTTAATAATATTCCTCTTTCTGTTCACAAAATAATTTAGGTATGGATATTCTAACGGAAGATGATGAGGATTTTTGACCTCACTAAAATTTGGGTTTGTTTAGGGAAACTGTGTATAAGGTTTGTTTGTTTTTTTAATCATTAAATGATTAAATTCATAAAATGGGATTAAGTCAATAGGGTTTTTTTTTATCTATTAAATCAAAAACAAACAATTTTAAATAATTTAATAAAAAAAATATCTTTTAGTCAAGTATATCTATAATACCTTATAAAGGAAACTGGATTCCTCTTTTTACTTAATTAAGAACCTGATAAGACAAAAATACCCTTAAATAATCTTCCTTGCTAGGCACCTTTTCATGTGATATACCAACTATGCCCTTCAACTATTTTTATCTCTAAAAAAGTACTCTCATCGCCAACACCGGACCGTCTTCCCCACCACCACCGCCGCATTGCGCGGGTACCATGCTCGTTAAGTTTTAAACAAACTTAACTAAGACCCTTAAGGGTACGGATCGATCTCTAGTGCAAATTCACTTATAGAGAGATTGTACCTTTTATCCAAAATGAAACTTATCAATTGAATAGAACTTTATCTTAAAAAGTAAAAAGATCACACGAAATCAAAAAGTAAGAACATCATATCAATCACACATTAATTAAAATCACACGAAATTAAAAGGGATTATTTATATATTAAAACGCAATGAACTATATACGAATTGTTATAATGTGTATCAAATTTCAATCATGTGCATTGTATGTAATGAACTCTTGAATTTTGTACATTGTATGTATCCGACCAATGAAAAACTTACAAGTGACAGACTATATGGTTGCCACATATACGCGAGTACATACAATGAATGCACAAGATTTGAATATTCATTACATCCAATGCACATGATTGAAGTTCGATATATACTATATATGACATACAATTGATATAAAGTTATTTACATTCTAATGTATTAAAAAGTAAGAAAGATCGATCACACACTACCCCAATTAATACTAGTGTTGCTCAATACAAAACCTGCTCGATCACCAGGAGTACGCAAATCTTTATTCCAATTTCGGACAAGATCATTACACGGAATTATTCAGTACTTCCAGAATTGAAAACATCAAACAACTAGCTAGCAATTGCATGAATAAAAACCCAAATAATCGAAAGATATTGATCACCAGCACACTGAAATTAAACTAAATTTAGAATAAGAAAAAGAAGTAGTTATAAAACTAAAGAAGGTATCAAAGATGCAAACCAACATCCACACCATCACCATCATCATCTTCGTCATCATCATTGTCACTTGCATCTTCAACCATTTTTGATGAATTCATACTCATTCCGACATTTGTGTTAACTTGCGACGATGATCGTCCAATAAAAAACCTACTTGGAAATCTAAGAGGGACACCTGACAATACCTGAGGTGGTGATTGTGGACATATATAATGATCAACAACCGCCATCTGAGGCAGTTGTTGATGATACTGCCCCGGTCTTGGTGCATGTGCGTTAATTATAGTGACCGGGGCTGCAAACCGCCTATGATGGTTGCTTAAGAAATGTACTCTTTTTAATCTTTGTCTTTCTTTTTTGTGTGCATTTTGATGGCCACCTAATGCTTGTGAATTAGAAAAGTCACGTTTGCAGTATTGGCACTCGAATCGTTTGTTGTCACCGTTGGGAAGTGGTGTTGCCGGAGCTATGTCTCCGTCAGTGACCGCGACACCAAATAGTTTCATTACTGAAGTGAAGTTTCTACTACCTCTTGGTGATGATGGGATCTCTCCCATTATAGAGTGTATATAGTACTTCTTTTTGTAAGAGAAACCAATAGATACGTCTATATATATAAAAACATGCATACGGATGAATTTTTTTATTATATTTCAATTGAAATGAATTCATATATATAGACTATATAAATCGATATATCAAGAATTGAAGAAAATACATATTTGACAGAAAGTGTTAATGGGACCCAAACTTCTTTCGATCGTTGTCGATATGAACATATATATAATTTATTTTTATTTATTTTATTTTTATCTTCCATCTTGTAAAACATATATAATCATATCATATTTTGTAACATTATTGTGGAGTTGTGCAAAGAATTCTAATAAAAAGGTGCTATTTACGTATTAAGTGAGTTTGATTTCAAGTGATTGAGTTTTAATTCATGGCTCTAATCGAAACTAATAATTGAGAGTTACCAAAAAGAGGATTCACGGCTCTAACGAATTTTTAAGAAAATGATGATGAGTATTAGGAACAGTAATTAGTGATCATATATATACAGTGACGGAACTTGAGCTATTATATTGAAGGGGCTAAATATACAAATTTTTATTTGAAGGGGTTAAAGCTAAGTTTCTATTACAATATTATAGTATAAATTATAAATTTGTAAATAAATTTAGACATAATAAACTCAATTTTGGAGGGGCTACAACCCCCCTTGGTCTTAATGAAGTTCCGTCCATGTATATATAGGTGGGGGAAGAGAATATGAGGCTGTTAGACACCTAAGTTGGATGAAAAACCATCCACGTACCTTTGTTTTAAATCATAAAAATCATGTAGGATCAAACATTTATTCAAAATATTAAAATATTGGTATGTGGAGGGTCTTTCATCCAAGTTGGGTGCATAACAGTCCTATACTCATTTTTTTCTATATATATATTAGTTTACAAAACAAATTTGAACTCTAAACACCTTCAAACGCGTATACTATAATGTACTATACATTATATATAGGTCGTAACAGTAATTAATTCTATTTGTAACCACTATATATATATATATATATATATATATATATTTATTGTTTGAATAATATGTTCCAAGTTTCACAAAGTAATTCAAAACTACCAAAAATCCTGTCACTTACTTGACAACACATGAAAAGTAAATATAGAAATAGGGTTCTTGAAATTATTTGATCAATCATGCAACTATTGGTGATAAGTGATTGTTGATCAATAGTTAGTGTAACATGCAATTTCATTGTTGTACAATAATAATAATATGTACTTCATTTTATTATTATTTTTGTTTACTTATAAATGTTATTTCATAACAAAGTTGCATGTCCATATTTTGGGCCTTTCATTTCACTTCTGACTTTGATCATGTGTAGATTGTCGACAAATTATTTTTTTACTAACTCGGCCCCAACTTTAACTCAAATAATTCTAGCTAGATATGATCCATTTAATTTATGCTAATTATGTATGCCAAAGCAATTCCTTCTTATTGGGAAGATCAATTTATTAACTATGGTGCGGGGTAAACCCAAAGTCACTAAAGAAAGAAAATTGGTCACTAGATCAAATATAGGTTTGAGACCACAATAAACACCAAGATAAACATCTAAACGACCAGGAAACAAGTACAAAACTAACTTTGAGCCACTAATGATATATGTTGTCAGTTCAAATCACAAGCTCACGTTAAATATAAAGTTATGTCAAAAAACAACATCTCGACTAACACTTCATATCAAAAAGGTGAAAGCTAGAAAGAACATGTGTACAAAAATATATACTGTATATATTTTTATATATATATATAAGTTGCATGCCCCTACAAGCGATTGTGGGGGTGAAATTGACATTGATTGTCTTCCCTATAGAGAGGACACGATTTAAAGAAAGCAATGAAAGGACATCATATTTTTTTTTAACTCATCTTAGGTTTGCTGCTTATGCTTTTTCATCTTCCATTTATACCCTTCCCAAATTATATGATCATTCATTTTCAATGTATAAAAAACAAATTTAGAATATCTATATCCATATAAGTGAAAAATCCATACACAAACATATGTTAGTTATATGATGAGTGTGTAAAGCAAAATAACAAAATATGTAAAATAACATTATTCAAAGGTATATCTAATTATTCAAAAGAAATGTCTAATCTAATATCTAAGCTTTAGAATAATGCATGCTACTTCATTTTTGTACAATTAGATCGATGTACATTTGTGTACATGTGTAATTAAGTAAATAACCCCTTCAAATTTCTTCCATGTATAATTTGACCTTTTAGAAAGGTAGCTAGGAATGGTGTATTCTTATCCTAATTAATTTTTGTTGAACGACAAGTTAATTTACTCCTGCTTTTAAATTACATATATACCTAGGACGGAACTTAGAATTTTTAAAAAACTCTCTCAATAATTCACCTCTACAAATATAGAAAGTAAGACTTGAATCCTGATGAACTTCCCAAGATTAAAAACTTTACCAATGAGTCATCAACTCATTGGCTCTTAATTAATACTCTATTAAAGTGAGAAAAAAAAAACTAGAGTTGGTTTGAAACTAAAATTATATTAAAATTGCTAAATGTCATATATACTAAAATTCAAAAATATATTCTTTTTGATCAGTGTAGTATGTAGTCTCAGCTGGCCTAACTTGCTCATTACTCGCTTCATCATATTTTAACTGTACTATTTTGACTGATCAATTATTTTTGTTTCGATTTTGATCATAAATATTTTTATTTGTATTATGGGTGAGATTGGGTCGGTTTTGGCTCAAAACCAAAACTCAAACAAAAGCTTTCGGTTTTGGAAACCACAAAACTGTTGGATTCGGTTTTGGTACAGTTTGGTTTCTCGGTTCGGTTTGGGTCAGTGTTCAGGTTATTCTTTTCTTTATTTTTGGGATGGATAGTTTTTGTGACCAATCAAATGAATAGCTTCTGACATGTTTTAACATAATATATGTATTATTTGTCTAACCTTGAACGTCTGTTAATGACCTATTAAATACTGTGAACATATTTGCTAAATGTTGGAAATTAAACGTAACTTAATGGTCAGCTTCGTATATACCAGTAAGTTTGAGTATGACTTAATTTATTACTTTTTTTAGTTTATATATTACTAATAATATAAATTTTTTTAGTTTATAACACTAATAATATATAAAAAAATAAGTAAACTAGTTATATATATATATATATTATATATATAATGATATAAAATTTTAGAAAATAAAAATATATATGGTTTTCAGTTCGGTTCGGTTTTGACGGTTGGTTCTCGCATATGAAACCGAAACCCGAACTGTTCGGTTTTTAGAAAACCAAACCAATGGATTCTGTTCGGTTTTTTTGATTCGGTTTTTTCGGTTTTTATCGGTTTTCAGTTCGGTTTTTGCTTACCCCTAGTTTGTATCGTATATTAGTTGATAAATGTTATATCAATGAAAAGTGCATTTAAAACTCAATCAATTCATATATATTATATCAAGTGTTATACGATACAAACAAAAATATTTACGGTCAAAGTTGAAAAAAAAAACTCAAAAAGTCAAATTATGACACTTAATATAGGACGAAAGAAAAATTTAACATCATGCATGGCTTTATTCATGGCAAATGTTGTGTTTTTGTGTTATAGGCCGGTGAAATTACGATTCCTAGGCCCCAACAAACGTAACTAAACTTACATGAAGTTAGGGTCGTTAAATCAAAACCATAAATTATTAATTATTGTGTAAGTACGTAATGGATTTGTAATTTTATAATCATGCAAAGGGGTAGGATTTTATCTCAATTAAAATGTCGTGTCTTCGGACGGTTTAGTTGAGAGTTTCTCCTCCTACTAGGTATTGAGGGCGAGGGATCTCTCTAGCGCGAAACCGATTAAGACAACATAAATTAAATTCCCTGTTGCGATCAAATGATCCACGCCTTTAAAAAAAAACTATACATATAAAAGAAACGCTATTGAAAAGTATTTTGACGATCTATAAAGCCTAGATAAAAGAAAATTGTTTGAATATTTTATGAGACAAAAGAAGGGGAATTTATGTAGTACACTACTACACATCAAATGGTTTCTTTTCAAAGTACAAGATTCTCATGTCTAGGGTGTGTGTATGGTTTGATATCTCCATGTCTTAATTCTCTTTTAAGTTTTCAATACTTGAGTTATCAAGTACACACAAAGGTGTCCCACCAAACTTAGATTCAATATTTTTGGTAGGGCATATTTTGCTTTTATCATGATGGATGGTCTAGGTTTTTAATGTAGACAATTATAAGACATTTCATCTAGCTTAAAATGCGATTAAACATAAGATAATTCTATATATAAGTAATTAATTAAACCACATTTCATGGTGTGTTGCGGGGCACAATGGTTGTGGTGAAGGTGTAGTACTGACCTCTATTAAGGGTTGTATATATATATATATATATATTAACACTCCGATTAAAACAATCTTAAAATAAGAACGGTGACAATACTTAAAAACATCATTTTGATGAATTAAAAGTTCATAAAATTAACATAGTGCATAACAAATTGTCATTATTTAAGTGTTTAACAACACATTGATTCGTCAAAATCGAAAAAATCATATTTTTTGTTGGATGTATCATTTTGATGAATATGCATCCAAGATGGATGCACAAAACAAAAAACATAATTTTCTCGATTTTGATAGACCAATGTGTTGTTAAACACCTAAACAATGATAATTAGTTTTACACTATGTTAGTTTTATGGATTTTTAATGCATCAAAATGTAGTTTTTAAGTGTTCTCATTTTAAGACTGTTTTTATTTGATTGTCTATATATATATATATATATATGGGGGATGGGAATATAAGGCTGTCAGGTATTTAAGCTTAGGTGTGGAACACTCACATATTCTTTTTTTAATCCATAAAAATCATGGGGGCCCATACATTTATTCATTAAATAAGAAATAATAAAATATTAGTATGTGAGGGGTTCCACACCTAAGCTTAGGTGCCGGACAACCTTATATTCCCTTTTCCCTATATATATATATATAGTGATAACACTCCAGTGAGAACATTCATTAAATAAGAACGGTGAGAACTTAAAAACATCATTTTGATGCATTATAAGTCAATAAAACTAACATAGTGCATAACTAATTATCATTATTTAAGTGTTTAACAACACATTGGTTTGTCAAAATCGAAAAAATCATGTTTTTTGTTTTGTGCATCCATCTTGGATACATATTCATCAAAATGATACATCCAATAATAAATGTGATTTTTTCGATTTTAACGGATCAATGTGTTGTTAAACACTTAAATAATGATAATTAGTTATGCACTATGTTGGTTTTATGGACTTTTAATGCATCAAAATGATGTTTTTAAGTGTTTTCACCTTTTAGTTTTAGAGTGTTATTACCGGAGTATTACCATATATATATATATTGAATTGATGTTTGATTAGATTGATTAAATTTTTTTGCTAAAGTTCAGTTAATATCTCTTAGTTATAGAAGTGTCAATGTAGTTGTGATTATCGCAATGGATGGCAAGCAGAGACGGAGCCAAAATTTTTTTTGCGAGGGGCCAATTTTAAAATTTGTTTGTCGAGTCTTATTCGAGAATGTAAAAAAAAAAATGGACCCTAGCTTGAGAATAGAAAATGGACTCTCAAGAGAATTTGTTCCCACAACTTGGTGTAATACATATATTTAAAAATATTAGTTTTTTCTTAATAATTAAAGATTACACGTGTCGAAAAAGGTCTGATACGTTAAATGAAAACGTATTCAATCATAATGCAAGAAACCCAAAAAATATACTTTTTAGGGAGTAATTTAGTTTGTATATATATATTATATATATCTTTTGCATATACGTATTGTAATTTATGATTATTATAATTAGTTGTTTGTGATAAATACAAATAATAAATTGATTAAAAAACATTTTCTTCACAAACACCTACCTAATATATACACTACACATATACATATATAAATTCGAAACATATAAAGCTTTTTCTTAAACATTTCTTCAATCTTTCATTAAAAATCAAAACAACTCAAATTTTATATTCTCCCAATGAAGATATCTATCTCAAAATTAATGTTTCAAATCTGGGAAGAACTTAAAAGAAAAGCTTTCGGTTTTTTTCACCCCGTTTTGTGGTCTTTCAGCTATTTAAATAAATAAGAATATAAAATATAATCAATGACTTTCAAATAATAAGCTAATGACAACAAAGGTAACATTTATTTATTTTATACTTATTGTTTCTTACTTTTAGAAATAAAAATTACAACATTATCATTTAAATTTTAAAAAATTACATTCTACTAAAGTTGAAGTGGGGGCAGCTGACCCCGCTGCCCCCATCCTGTCTTCGTCCATGATGGAAAGCCATGTATTGATGTATAGACAAATGTCCGCACGATCATGGCGTGGCGACGACGGCAACAGGTGGTAGCGGCGGCAGTGGTGGTGGTAATAGAGTGAGTATTAATGTAAAATGATTGATGTAAAAGAGAATAGTATAATTATTTTAAAGGTTGAGGAATGTAGTATAGTTATTTTAAAAGTTGAGGAATGTATGTTGTAAATAATTTCATTAAGAGTATTATAGATATTGTAGATAAAATGTTTAAATTAGTTAAAAGAAAAAGAAGATGTTTTAGATTATCAACCACCTAGTTGAAATAATTGAAAAGAACAAATGATTTATAATGAAGTAAAGATAATGAGAAAAATATATGGCCTCAAAAAATATTTAAGGGCATTTACAAAAAAATCTATAATGTTTTATGACTCGAAAAATATAACAGTTATTAATGAAGATGGTAAAAGAACAATATATGTAGGTTGATTATCATAAAGCAACAAAGTCATAATTCACGGTATGATAAAAAAAAAAAAAAAAAAAAGAAAAAAAAAGAAAAAGCCATTTAAACGTCTCTTCAACTGTTTCTTGTGTTCGTATGTTTCAGTTTTCATCATATATCACTAAAAGAAGGGAAAAACACACCTTATGCTCAAGAAAAGAATTTCTTGCGTCTTGATCGATAGACCTATAGATAATATGATATCAATTCTAATTTTAACTATTGATCGATAGGTATCAAAAATCTAACATATTATGGCATAAGAAACTGTATTTTCCTTTCCCAAAAAAAAAAAATATAGTTCATAAATATCTATAAACTCATGTATACACAAAGGGAAATGATATTCGTATCATCACTTTTGATTAGTGTACCACAATATACAACCTTTATAGCTTAATGTACAAACCGGTAATGCATAGCTTCGATAAATTTATCAAAAAACAGTGGTACAAATATCACTTCCCATACACAAAAGCTACAAAAGAAATAAAAATATCTCTGTTTATATTTTTGGATAACATAGTAGGAATGCTATTCACATACATGCACAACAACTCGAAGTGGTAATAGTAACATCACAAGATTGCAGAATCAATCATGGTCCCCTCTAAATTACCTTGTACTCTAGGCTATTCATTCTGTACCCTAGAGTCACTTAAAGTTTTAGACAATGTTTTACAACTCGGGTCAACCCGCCCTGCTGGCTAGAAGGAGTTAACTTAAAATCGGGCGGGTACATTCACTTTTTTGAGTTTGACTCGTTTTCAACAAATCCCGCCAGGTTTCGGTTTACCTGATAATCCAAAACTGATTCAAACCAGCTTTATAGTTTCCGATCCTTTTAAGAATAGTCATCATTTTACATAATATTTTATTATATGCTAAACTTGTTATAATAATTTTATTAATACAACTAAAAACTTCTTCTGATAAAATATAAGATTGAGATTCCAAAGTTCAAATGAACTTTATAGGTAAAGTTAAGGGATTTTGACCGTTGGATTAAAATCAATTGTCAAGGTTAAAAAACCAACTTTAAATCTTAACTTTTAATTTTAATCCAAAGGTCAAGAAAGTTACTCTAATTTTAAACGATCTCTATCCTAAAATATATGCTACTATGTATTAAAACGATTGATTCAAAAGTTTTATAACAACTATCTATATTACTATATAAAAATAAAAATTATAACCTTGATGTTGAAAGTTTTAAAAAAATGAAACATGTGAATTGATCAAGTTACCCATAATGAATTAAATTACCACCAACCATTAATATTAAATTACACCATAGTCTCTTATATATAAAATATCTCTAATATCTCTTTCTAAATCAAACATCTTTACATTACTTACACCATTTATATTTTAAAATTAAGAACGGAGTATTGACAACAAAAATATTTAAATCTTACACACTCTAAACTACAGGAGTGCATAAGTTGCAACCCAAACTTCCGTGAATACCCCTCAATCTATTCCCGGCCGCAAATATGAGGAGTGTGAATCGAACCTTGGGGGGAAACTCCAATGTCAAAAACCTAACTAACAGGCGGCTACCGGCCACTAGATGGCATTCGATTTTGTATTAAATTTCAAAATAAGGAATAGAGAAAAGGAAAAGGAAATTAACATAAATTGAATTATTGTGTTAGTTGATGTTATATGACAAACGTAGTGTATATATATGCGACTGCATTCACATGCCAAACTTTGTATCTGATTAAATGTCCACAAGTACGTACGTTAAACAGATATGGTGTGGATAAAACCAAACTATGTACATTTTTGGTTCAATGTTTTTTGATTAGATTGCTCATTCATATATGTCCATAAGGTACTACGTTAATTGCATAAATTTAGACCTAAGAATAGTGAAAAAAGCCTCGACATAGACCAGTCACCAAGGTTTACTAATTACTAGTAACTATTGAATCAACTATAGTCCCCATCGATCATCTATATATGTACGGATATATATATATTTGGTACGTATGTGATGAACTGCAACACTTGGCTAGCTATCAAGATGAACATGAAAATTAAAGATTGATGTGTTCCTTTCGTGCGCGCAACTGGTCGGCCTGTAAAATCATGGACTGAAATTGCATTTGTTATAGATCACACATTGGTTAACTTTTAAAGGCCTACTTATTGTATATCTTAGCTATCTAGTACACCCTCTCCCCGTTCTCCCGTATATCCTCACATACACTGATACACATGATTTTGTATATGTGTAATGTGTATGGATTGTGTTTATATAATAGAATAACTGGAAATATATATTTGGGAACAATGATATGATAGACATTATTGGTTGAGATGTCATCTGGTTGAATTTTGGGGGTTTTTTGTACCGATGCTAACTTTTTGGAGGCAATTGGTGCAAATACGAACTTTGTTTTTAGAATTTGTAAAACTACGAAGACCGGTGTCTTAGACACCGGTTTTAAGTTTTTATGGGCAAAGCCGGTGTCTTAGACACCGGTCCTCTATTTTCATAACCAAAGCCGGTATCTTAAAGTACGAGTTTCTGAATTTTGCTTTGCTTGCTGTCAAGTCTTACCACGTGTAGAGTCCAACAGCCACATAACAATGTTTTGATATATATATTTTTGATATACCTATTAACGTGAACAAAGATGATACAGAGATTATATAACAAAGATAATAATGATGCAGAGACCAAACACACACGTGGAGTCCATTGTTTGGCTGCGAAAAGTAAAACCGGTGTCTAAGACACCGGCTCTTTGCAGAAAGTTACCGGCGTTGCATAAAGTCACCGGCTTTGCCAGAAGGCATGCCACACACCGAAGACCGGTGTCTAAGACACCGACTTTGCATCGAAAAAACTTAAGACGGTTTTCGTATTTTTACAAATTCCAGAAACAAAGTTCGTATTTGCACCAATTCCCTTCTAAAAGTTATCATCCGTACAAAAAAATTCAATTTTGGGAGAACAAATGATATGTTGTTGATGTGACAGTGAGTATTTAATTTACATGTTATTGTAAAATGAAAATCTAAGAATAACTTCATATCTCATGTCTCATGGATGAATATAATTAAGTTTATATTTCTATTGCAAAACTTTCATTTTATTGTAACTATTTAATTTGTTGATAAATATTTCTCGTGTATCACAAACATACTAACTACTTTTGAAACATTTTCTTAAGGTGCACAACATTTGCTAGCATCGGTAACCACCAGCACGTTACATGCACAATAAGACAACTGTAACAACGACGACGGTCTGGTATTGACGATGCTTGGTGGCCGGTGATGATGACAACTATTAGATAGATATACATTATTAGATGTACATCGTAATCCAAGACAATTGTCATTATATTATTACAACATATAATTACATAAAAAAAATAAATTGATGAAAACTCTCTGATCTCATGTACGGTATTAATACCTATACTTTGCGTCTTTTACAAGAATCGAGCCTAGGTATTTTATAATATGAACATACACTGAACAAAAAATGGTGATGCATGCATACACGAACGTTAAAATATTAGGTCGGTCATTATAGGAACGCGTCTTCACGTTGTGGGGGTGTTCAAGTCCGCATGGTAGGATGGCGCTATAGGCACAAGGTTGTTTATCATGAAGGTGTTCAC
Organism: Erigeron canadensis; assembly: GCF_010389155.1. Classification (NCBI taxonomy): domain Eukaryota; kingdom Viridiplantae; phylum Streptophyta; class Magnoliopsida; order Asterales; family Asteraceae; genus Erigeron; species Erigeron canadensis. Next base: position 51,840,968 of record NC_057761.1, read on the forward strand.
CTTTTAGACACGGAAGACGTCTTGAAGGTGGCTGGCCGCGGCCTCTCTTCTACTTTTTTTTTTCCATTCATTTTTAGTGTTTTCTTTTTATATATATATACTAGTCTTAATACCCGTACGATATACGGTAGCTATATAGATTGTATCATAAACAAATTCGAATATGCCTCATATAAGTAATAAGAGTTGAAGAATATATTGAAAAAGAAAAAAAAAAGACAAATTATTAATGAGAAAAACGATAAATCATATAAGGTTATAATAATGTCTTTTGTAATAATAAGCCAATAGTTATAGTTTAATTCTAAGTCTAATAAAGAATTTGGATTTATATACAACTAAAAAAGCTAATTTAACCAAAAAAAATTAATTAAAAAGACACGTGTCGATAAAAAACTACGCCACATGTCGTTTAAAAAACATGTCAAAAAACAAATGAATATGAGATGAATGACTTGTAGAAAGGAGGGTGTTCAATGAATAATAGATGGAAATGTGTGTATTATAGTGAGACCGTGAGAGGCCTTAGCATCATATCGACGTCCTTTCCAATAAACAATTAATGGTTAACTTTCACTTAACTAATGCAGGTGGTAGGTACTCTGCATGGCACACCCGCAGACATCTGCTGTGTCAAAATAACTCTGGATTTAACTTCTCATGTAGAGTGAGTACCGTATTTCTTTCTATTTTCATTGATATCTGAAACATATATAACTTAAGTTTTGAAAAGCAAGCCTGTACATTATTTTAGGTAACGTATGATTTGATAATGACTAATTACAAATAAAACCTTTTTAGTTTCATAATCCATTAATATGTTTTTTTTCTTAAATTTTATATAACTCTTCTGTACATGCAGCTAAGCATAATAAGTGAACATTTACATACTACTTTTTAATTCAAAAAAAAAAACATATGGCTCAATCATTTATTCAATTCATTACACAAAAATAGTATTAAAAATTTTAATATGTGAAAGGTTACACACTTAAACTTAGGTATTGCACAACATTATATCCATTTTTCTCATAATATAAACGCCTTATATATATATAGGTCATACTGATCGATCATATGTGTCCTGTCAATAGTATATTGAGACGAACACAACTAAGAGGAGACCTAAGCACACCCAACCTACCTTAGAAATCCACTACACTTTGAAACTTTTTAGATTCTATCAGTAATGTGCTATATAGCTAAAAGCATAGGGTGATCGTCTTTAAATTAAACCAAGGAAAGTATTTACGCGTTGCAGCGGTAAGATGGTAAGGGTGAAGTGTAATATGTCATAGAAGTGATATGTCATATAGTGTTATATCCAAATGCCTTAGCCGTATGAGATCTGCCTTCGGATTTAAAAATTCGTCGAAATTATATCGAATGATGACATCTCTAATGAAAGAGCATGAAATTTTAAGAACACTCATAGATTAACAAAATAATTTATGAATTAAAGGAATACAATGATTTATGGAGGAGAAAGAAAAAAATGATTGGTTGAGATTTAAGGAGAGTGAGAAAAATGAGTGGTTGAAATTTCTTCTAAGGTATTATGAATAAATGATAGATCTGTAGTAGAAAAAATAAAGATAGCAAATGCTTTATAATGTAATTAGAATAGTATCCAAAATATCAAGTAGATAAATATAGCTAGCAAATTAATATTTGTCTCTTCGTCGTCGAACTACGAAAGCAATTCCGGCCACCTACTATTTACTAGCTCGAGCTTCGGATATACGTATATATTAGACCTGTATATAAGAAAGTTTTTTTACAGTTGTACTATTTACTAGTACTAACTAAAGAGTTGGTTGGATTTAGTGGTTAACACTTTTGTTTTTGGAGACAAAAGTCAAGGGTTCAACCTCTTTATACACCGTCAAGGTATTAAGACTCAAAAGACTATGATAAACAATATTGGGTGTTACATTTACATGACTTGGTCTCTCATTAATAGATACTTCACCATGAATCACCTCACCTTCTCGATCTATATATGTACGTGATCCTTTCTTAATCCTATATAATAGAACAATTTAATTATTAAAACAAAACTACAACCTTCTTTAGGAAAGCAAAGAGGACGGGTTTAAATTATACAACAATGCTCGATCGATGTTGCTTATATATGAAAGAGGATCATATAAGTCTTATAAATGTTTTGAGTGTATATAATACAAGAAAATAGCACAAAAGAGATCATGTTAGTTGCAAATGCTAAACCTGTCATCTAGAAAACGGTATTGCGTATTTCCGTGACAAAGAACCGAAAATGGTATGTCACGTACAATATTATACGGAGTCTTCTTCAAAGTAAACGAGTTTTGTACTATGGCAGTAGGCCAGGCCGCCAGGGTAATGGATCCTAGATTCTTGGTTGGACCAAAACAATAACTGGATTACGTAATTGGGCTTATTGGTCTTCCCTATCTAGCCTTGGCTTTTTGGTGAAACTTGGGTACGTCCTAGCTTGCAACATTAACTTAAACTAAGATTAATGTTGGAAACTTTTAATTTGATTCAAACCAGATTCGTATTATAAGGCACATCGTATATACATAATCATTAACCATATAATTCGTATAATAACATACATGACTTTTAAGGTTTCAATAGTTGGAACGTTTATTTTTTGAAAAAAGTTAGGAATTAGTTTCCTGTAATGTAAGAAACTTTGAACGAATGTCTATAGTAGGAAATAACTAAAGTTGTGTGTATTGTATGTAAACAACTTGAAATAATATTTATTGTATGTAAGAATTTCGTTTCAACCAATTAAAATCTGACAAGTGACACCTGTATATGGTTGCCACGTATGTTTTCTTACATACAATAAACATTTTTTCGAGTTACTTACATACAATACACACAACTTTAGTTTTTTCCTACTATAGACATTCGGTCAAAGATAGTTACATTCCAAGAAACTAATCCCAAAAAGTTATACAACTATATATCAACTACGTTGACATTATATTTCATAAACTGTACCTTAAAACGCCAAATTTTATAACCACTATTGTACATAATAGATTAACAAATTGCCAAGACATATGCAAGCATGAAACCCATCAAAAGCTGGGGTCGTCAAATGAAGCTCCATAAGATTATAAGAACCACATTAAAGTTACAAAGTAAGAGAAACCAATAAAGAATTTCGATATCCAACTATCAAGATAGGCTACCATCACGAGAAAAGATCTTGAGGTTTAGCGGTCTCATTGGCCTCCAAAAGTCAATTAAACAATATTAGTTAATTAAATTATTTTACTAATGTTATAGTTAATCTATTGAGGGGGTGTTTGGCCTAACTTATTTTTTTCACTTTTTAGGTTAAATCTTTTTAGCTTATAAAAGTCATTTTTTTAAGAAGCCAAAAAACATAGCTTTTATAACAAAAGCCAAATGTTTCTCTCTTTTTTCTTTTCAAAAACCGAAAGCTAATCCAAACACTAAAAGAATAAATAATGAACTTTTTATAAAAAGCCACAAACCACTTATAAAACATAAGCATAAGCTAAAAAAATAAAAGATAGACCAAACATTCCCTGAACATTATCTCGTAATCTCATAATTTAATATTGAAATTTTATCTCGTAATCTCATGATTAAGTTTTATTAAGTATCATAAATAATCAACAATAATCCTATCATTACCCTGTCTTATCTTAATATTATCTTTATACATACTATAAGACAGATGAACTAATAACTTATTAACCAATTAAATCGCTCAATTTGTTTATATATATTAATTCCTAATTATCTTTAATAATAATATCAAACTATGAGTATAAATGGTTTCAAAAATTTTATAGTAGAGAAATTATTGTAGCATATGCCTTATGAAATGAATACGACAAACAATTCAATCAATATGTCTCAGCCAATAATGACAGTGACGAAACTGAATGTATAACACTTAGAACCGTATATGTTCAAAATTATAAGTTTTCATGAATTAAATGTATAAACATCTAATATTGATAATATCGTAAATCCTGTATCTAGTATTAGATATGAATCTAAAATCTAGTAAAATATTAAAAACTCAACTTAAAAACCACAGATATAAAAATTTACAAAGTTGAAGGACCCAAATCAATAAATGCAACTTCCATAAAATTTCCTGGTATTTATTCAAATCAAAGTCTTTAAAGTGTCAAACAAAAGAAAAGTGAAGAAAAAAGACTCCAGAAGTAAAATCCTCTTTCTCCAGGTATGTATATACACATATTATTATACGGTATATGTATATGTGTGTCTGTATGTCTTCATAGTGTGTGTATTATGTGTATATATATACACACACAGTTCAATTTTATTGGTAAATATTTTTTTAATTATTAATTTAATATTTCATATGAAGATGAATAAATTTACTTAGGGTTTGATTTATACTTGAATAATTAAATCAGCAATCAGATCATCATGTCTTTGAGACCTAGCGCTCGGACGGAGGTTCGCCGGAACCGTTACAAAGTCGCCGTGGATGCGGAAGAAGGACGGCGGCGAAGAGAAGATAATATGGTTGAGATCCGGAAGAATAAGAGAGAAGAAAACTTGCTTAAGAAGCGTCAAGTAGTTCCGGCGTCTCAACCGTTGTCTGCTGGTGGTGCTCCGGCCGTTACTACCACCACTGAGAAAAAGGTTTATTTTAGTTTCCGATTTGATTGATGATTACTTATTTTTCATGTTTTTTATATGTATTTTGTTTATATGTGTGTGTGACTGTGTGTCCGTATGTATATATGAATGACGTGGAGTGATATCGGATTTATCGAGCTTTGTTTTGGAAATAGGTTAGGATATGAAGTTTAAATTATAGATATTATTATACACTAGGTTTATGTGATTTTAGGTGCATAGTTAGTTTGAAGGATCATTATAGATATTAGGTTTATGTGATTTTAGGTGCATAGTTAGTTTAAATTATAGATTTTATTATACACTGTGTGTGTGTATCCGTATGTATATATTTGTCAGTCATCATCTTAGTGGCATACGAAGATTATAAGGCCATAGTTACTAGTTTGTTCGATGTTATAGAGTAGGTGCACGCTAATTAGTTTATAAGTTCACAATGCTTGTGTTATGTGTATGCGTGTTACCAGTTGAATTCCAACAACTAACAATGCCTAGTTTATTTCATAACTTGGAAACTAGGAGATTGTGAGTTAATTGTCTTTACTTGTGTTAAATTAATCAATGTAGAGTTCCTAGTGTAATTTCATCGTGTATGGTTCTGTGCAATTAGTTGAAGGATCACGGTGATCATTAGTTACCTTAGTTATGTCCGTGTAAATGACATGGTTTTTTCTTAACTAGGAGTTACTAGGTTTAGAGATCTGTAGCTGTTTACGTTTGTGTTTGTACTACTTTAAGGTGAAGTAATACAACTGTGTTGCAATGTATGATTAGTTTGAGAGTTGTAAATAGTTTTACCATATAACTAGTGGCATCTGATGCATATGATTGAACAGTAATATTTAATTAGAAAGATGTTTTAATTATTTACTTTCTATGCTTATTCTATCTATTGATAAGTGTTCATTACGCTTTAGTTTCTCTCTAGTGTTTATCAACCAGGTTTGAGGATTGAGACTGTTTTGGTGATTTGTAATTGTGTGTGGGATTTCTGGTCTGTTCTACCTTTTGTTATCTGTAAAGAGTAGAGTTGGATACAAATTTACAAACTTGAATTTGTGACCTTTTACAATCAATATATCCCACTATGATTATATTTCGAGTACGTGGACAGCTGTATTAATGTTATATTTACAAGCCTTTAAGTTTTGAATATGCATGGATTGTGAATAAGTGTTTAAATGTGTGGAAATAATCATATAGGTTTATTTTATTTTGACAATAGAAAAGAAGTATTTACGTTTAAAAAGTTGCAGTTCATAATATTTACGAGACATCTGCAACATAGATGATGTGCGTGTGAAGTTATCTTTGGATTAAAGTTTATTTGTTCGTAATTCTTGCAAGGATGAAGGGAAGTTTCTCCTGAAAAGTTGTAGCTATTTCGTTGCCTTTTCCAACACCTTGAATAAATTCTCTCTGTTACAACTTTCTTACTTTTATGATTATCTGTTGAGCGTCCCTAAGCCTACATTCACCTCAACGGTGATGATTGTAGTTTGAAACTGTGCATACAAATGCTTCTCTTTGCCTCTTTGGTACAAATGGTGATTTGAATATCGTTACTTGTCTAAAGCCTGGTAACTAGTTGTAATACAGTATTTTTTTTCTGCATAAATGAACTCCTTATAGGATAAAATTACGTACATGGAACATATACAGTTTGTTTATTAATCTTTTGACGATGCCTAGTGGCTATTTATAATAAGACAGTGGTTCCTATTCTAACTTTGTGCTATAGAGATCAACCACCCAATCATCAACTAGATGTCATAGGATACTATGAGAAATTGTTTGTGTATAACATAGATACATTGTTTAGTCTGTCATTTAAATTGTTAAAATGATGATGGTCTTACAGTTAGAGAGTCTTCCTTCTATGGTTGCTGGAGTATATTCGACTGATAACAATATGCAGCTGGAAGCAACTACCCAGTTTCGTAAATTGCTTTCAATAGGTACCAGTTTTTGTTTTCTAGTATGTGTTCTTATGTAAGAAGCAATTTTGGTTGACCTTCAAATGTGGAACTTACTAAATGCTGTTTTTCAGAACGGAGCCCGCCAATTGAGGAAGTTATACAGTCTGGTGTGGTACCTCGCTTTGTCGAGTTCTTGATGAGAGAGGATTTCCCACAGCTCCAGGTCAGCATCACATTCATATGGTGGATGGTATATTTCTATTTGTTTGCTTACTTTTAACTAAATCTTGGAACTTTTGAGTTTGACAGTTTGAAGCTGCTTGGGCACTCACAAACATTGCTTCTGGAACTTCTGAGAACACGAAAGTTGTCATTGATCATGGAGCAGTTCCAATTTTTGTCAAACTTCTTGCTTCTCCAAGTGATGATGTGCGCGAGCAGGTAGTTTGTGGATACTAATATTTACTTGTAAAAGGTGGAGTCGTGGAGATTCTTTTTTCTAATATACAACCATGTTTTGTTGCATAGGCTGTTTGGGCATTGGGAAATGTTGCTGGTGATTCCCCCAGGTGTCGTGATCTTGTTCTTGGCCAAGGTGCTTTGCTTCCCTTGCTGGCTCAGTTGAATGAGCATGCTAAGCTTTCCATGCTGAGAAATGCCACATGGACACTTTCAAACTTCTGCCGTGGAAAACCACAACCTGCATTTGAAGAGGTTGCTTACCAGTCTTTTTGTTATACATATGCATTTATATAGGGTTGGCAAGATGGGTGGTTAACGGGTCAAACAGGTTTGGATAAAACTAGGCCGATTTGTAACAACTTTAAGTGAGGTGGGTTGACTTGGAGGGTTCTTTTTCCCATCTTCTATCTATTTCGTCAAATGATCATCCCTTGAAAGCATGAGATAAAAAACAATGTGTATATCGTAAGTCAAGTATGATTATCTATTTCGTGAAATGTGTATATCGTAAGTCAAGTATAATTAAAACCAGTGACTAAAATGATTTAGTGGTAGCATGCATTTGACCCTTGGCTTTTATTATTTTGCCCCCCCCCAGTCTCTCTCTCTTTTTTTTTTTCTCTTTTCATTTGACACTTTTGAGATTGATAATTAACCCAAATCAACGTTAACACAAGTAACTAAGTTGAATTATCCACACTTAAAGTTATTGCTTTTGTTTTTGGTTGGGAGGGTCGACATTCTGTGGTTGAAGAATCTGAACTCTTTGATTTGCAGACCAGACCAGCACTTCCTGCCCTTGAGCGCCTTGTTCATTCGAATGATGAAGAGGTCTTGACTGACGCATGTTGGGCTCTCTCTTATCTGTCTGATGGTACAAATGACAAAATTCAAGCTGTGATTGAAGCTGGTGTCTGCAGACGTCTTGTTGAGCTCCTCCTGTGAGTTGTGTGGTTTATGAGGATAACTAATATTTTCTATATCATTCAGATTTTAATAACTGTTTTAATATAATTTTTTAGTCACCCATCTCCCTCGGTACTGATTCCCGCACTTCGAACTGTTGGGAACATTGTGACTGGTGATGATCTCCAAACTCAGGTACAAGCGTGCTAGTTGTATGATTAAGTATGATTTTTTGTTTAAGTAAATATTGATTGCAATATATGTTAGAAGATATAAGACTAAAAACTAAAGGCTGTTAAAAAAAGGGTAAATGGGTGGGAACCCTCTGGTACCATGTACCGTCTTGGTACCCAGATTACACACCGCATCGAACTCATGCCCGGTGACTCAATATTCTCACACATAGATCACAAGATATAGTTTCTACACTTGCCTTTGGCAAGATTTGAATCTGTGACCTTCATCTGTGGGCCAATGTTTTAAGTTAAAATGAAATATTGGATTTCTGAATTGTACGTAACCAAACTAATTATTAGTGGTTCAAAATCCTAATACAAATATAGGTAGAGACATGGTAGGATACATTCTTACACTGTGATGAATAATGACTAGAGTATTCTACAAACCTTAATGATGAATTAATATGGTTTTGATTTTTATATGATCTTGTCTAAAAACTACTATAGATTTTTATATCTCAATATTTATTTGGGGGACTTTCATTCATGAACTTGCATTCCTGCTACAGTTCTATTTACTCTTAACAGTTTCAAGTCTACCAACTACAAGTTCAAATGTTAATTGGAAAATTATATTGTTCAATATGTGGCTGCCCATAAAATACGTTTTTTGTAATCAAGAGAATGAAGCACTGTGGTTTTTTTTATGTTTTCCCTTGCAAGCCATTTTTGTCATACTGAAAATGGTTCCCATATTACCACAAAATTAAGAATTGTTGCAGAAGTTTAGTCTTTTAGTTTAGCAGAAGAGGTGATGTGTATTCTGGATAACGGTATGCTCTATGCAGTGTATTATTGAACATGGTGCACTTCCGTGCTTGCTGAGCTTGTTGACTCATAACCATAAAAAGAGCATTAAGAAAGAAGCCTGCTGGACCATCTCCAACATCACTGCTGGAAACAAAGAACAAATACAGGTAACTAAATAGATATACAACTCAACTTTCGCAGAATATTTACCGTTGCTATCATTACAAATAGAATATTCTTCATAACTTACCTGTCCTGCTTTTAGCTATTTTCTGAAGTAGGGAGTTTGGTTCAATTACTATAAATGAGTCGATATGGTTATGGTATATCTTAAGTGGGTCAAACAGATACCTGAAACTCAAAATGGGTCATAGATGTCATAGTATGACAAAAGTGTATTTTGCAAGCCTTAATCCTATTAACTCATTTCTTTCTGAAACTATAGGTGCTATTGAAATATTATAATGTATGTAAATCATATCTGACTCATTAGTTGCTGCTAAAAAGGAATTTATATATTTTGAGAAGTTGTTTTGGGTCAACCTAACCTGATTCGTTTCACCTAACGCAAAATATTTTGTTTTGGCCTGAACTGTTTCAATGCATTTTTCCATGAGTAGAATTATCTGTACTGATTCAATGTTCTTTGTATAACATCAGTCGGTAATTGAGGCTGGATTAATTGGTCCTCTAGTCAATCTGCTCCAGACTGCTGAATTTGATATAAAGAAAGAGGCTGCATGGGCAATATCGAATGCCACTTCTGGTGGCAGCAATGAACAAATCAAGTGTGTTATGTTATCCTTTTACATCTTTATAAAACTCTAATTTTACATTATAAATCTATCTTAAGGCTTACAACTTCACTATAATACCTAGGTACTTGGTGAGTCAGGGCTGTATCAAACCATTATGTGATCTCCTTGTGTGTCCTGACCCAAGGATCGTGACTGTGAGTTTAGAAGGACTCGAAAACATCTTGAAGGTTGGTGAAGTTGAGAAAAACTCAGGAAACACTGGAGATGTAAATATATATGCTCAGCTGATAGACGATGCAGAGGGGTTAGAAAAGATTGAGAACTTGCAGAGTCATGACAATAATGAAATCTATGAGAAAGCTGTTAAGATTCTTGAGACATATTGGTTGGAAGAGGAAGAGGAGACAGTGATCGATGGTGCACAGCCTGGGTTCAACTTTGGAGGACCGGATGTTCAGGTTCCATCCGGTGGGTTCAATTTTAATGGCTGAAGGTAATTAGAGTCTCATCGGTTTATCTTTCATAAATGTATTCTGATTATTAGGTAAAGGGATAACATGAGTAGAACGCTGAGGGTTTCAATCTGGATGTGCAGGGGGGTTATGCAGCACAAGACGGAAGTATGTCGGTGTCAGGTCGGTTTAAAGGTCAAGTCGGGTCAGGTCAGGTGTAGTGGGGTTACATCATATTATGGTGGTTCACGTACAATAAATGACGGGTTGACGGGGATGGGTTTATTTACTTGTTTACTGGAAGGTCTGCTGTGTGAGGGGGTCGGGTTGGGGGGGGGGGGGGGGGGGGGGGGGGTAAATTGTTTTGTTTTTTACCTCGAGTAGTTGAATGTTTTGGAACAATGTTCGAGGTGATATGGATGTATGGTTCCTTTTTTTGTGAATGTGTATTTCGTTTGAGGTTTATGGGTTCGGGGCATTTATTTTGCTATTAATGGGACGAGTGTAAATTAATAGGACCGTTGAATCTATGCCATATTGTAATATGGTGATATTTATGGTTTTTCCTGTAGTCATGGGTATAGTTACAGTCTTACAGATGTTATTGATTTTCTTGTGTACCGGAGTGGATTTGATTTTGTTTTTATCATGTGGTAATTCATATTTCTAGCATATTTTTTGTAGTTTTTTATTTTCGTGTGATTAAAATAGTAGTAGACTTATGATCCCGGTCATAGGTTCATATGATTTTGCCCTCCTAAACTAATTACCGATAAATCAAAACAGGTGAGAGAGTGGGTAGGATCATAATGTTGTTAAGCTGAGTTAATCTCTTTGTTTTGTACTTTCGACTCATACAATGCATTTTGATTGATGAATAGGATAGTAAGATAACTTGGCGATATGATCTTGCAAATGATCTTACATCTCTAGTTTTGTCTCCTGTAAATAGGCTCAATGGAAAGTATTGACACGACAAGGCTTGAGTTGCTGAAGTGTGAGTGTGTTGACGCAAAAAGACGAGATCTTTGAATGAAGCTTCAATATTAACAATCATTCCTTACTAATTGAGAAAATGATAATGTCGTTGGATCTGGTGATATTACAGGTTGTACGAGGAAAATTGATTCTCGATACGGAGTGTTGTAGATGTCTACACTTCTATACATAGGCACTAACACAAAGATACAGCTATGGATATTGGGAACAATCATGGCTGAGTTGATTTTTAAATATTGATAAACTAAAGTTCTAATATTGAATACTTCAACAAAATGTTTTCCACAAAGACATGAGTTTCAAAAGTTCAAAAAACTCGATGCTATAAGCCTATAACTAAGCTTGGTAGCTCGAAACCACTTGAGTCATTAAAGTTCAAGCTCTATTCATCAAGTATTTCAAGAGTCAGTTGTATGTTCAGGACCAGTTTTGAGATCGATAATAACTCGACTTGAAAACAATTAATGTTTTTTAATTCTTTAAGCATGCTATATATGTGTGCGTGTGTATCATACGTACTTTCTACATATAATTGGCATCCTATTCTTACATGTAACTTGTGGTGATACCGACAACCGCATTCAACAAGTCATGGTAGTTATCATTTATAGTTTATTTCCATGTTATTTTATTTTTGAAAGTTGTGTTTTTTAATCCGTTAATCAATCTACGGTGATCATGTATTTCGTGATATTCCAAATCATTCCATAAGTTGTACTATCTTTTTTTGTCCTCTATCATATTGCATTCTAGCTAAAAAAGAAGTAGAGCTTTGGTATAAATGATAATAATAATGTCGAAGAGCCAAAATTTATGCTGGATGAGTCTAGTCGTGCGAGTTAAGCCACCATTAAGCTATTAAATTAAACTTATAAAAGAAATTTAAATTCCATAAAACGTGTAAAGTTGTATTTAGATTTATATAATATTGTAAGTTGGTAATAAATTACTGTACATGAGATAAAACTATGGGAAATGTTAGGGCTGTATTTAACGTGCATAAAAAAACTTGTACCTTCCATATTAAAAGTCCGCCCTCTAATTTTCATTGTAAATATACAAACAATTTATGCACCTTAAACACAGCAAGAGCTGTATTTAGCAAACCCCTAAAACTATTGATCAAAGTGTTCATTTGTTGGTTTGTATTATTGTTATTAATTATCTATTAATTAGATACATATTATAGTGGTTCCTACCTATTTTGAATCTCAAAATTGCCACTAGAATATGTCACATTACTTTCTTTTACACCACTATCGACCATTGCTATTCGCCTATTCCCACGAGAAACCAGTAGTAGCTCAAGGGTAAAGAAAGTGAAGTAAAGACTTTAGGCCCCAAGTATCTGAAAGCCTCATATTTTTCTAGTTATGCATATGACTATTTAGTAATGAGAATTAGAGAACTTAAGTTTTATCAATTAGGTGATAGTTGTTTCGGATACAAATTTTTAAAAGCTCAACTTATATGAAAGATTAAATGAAATAACAATTCTATCGATTAGGAGTGATTTATTATTTTAAATTAATTAGTGTTTGAAATAAACTCAATTTAGAATATCAATAGTTTTGTTATTTAAAAAAGGCTCCAAGAATAAGAACTTGATTTAGGCCTCTGATTTGATCGAGCCGTCACGGCAAGAAACCACCAAAATTGCTAGTCTATAATAGCTACTCACAAAACATACATACTCGCAATCCAATTAAGTTTCACTATAGTTCATTCCGTATATTTTAAAACACTAGCTTGTATCTACGAACTTAATTAATCTACTATAGTATATACTAGTACACCATTGGCGCCATTCCATCAAAATCAAAGAATATAGTACATGCCATTGTAACATCAAAAACAACGGTCGAGATTTTGGCACGTAACTACGTAAGGCCTTATGAATAGTCGAGTCAAAGGACAACTACTTGTATTTATCCATTTTTCCCCCCAAACATTCATTTCTTTCTTTCTCATTATCTTATATCTTGTTATATATATATATATATATAGTGGTGGTACACTGGTACTATATATTTTGACATGATATAATAGTAATATTGTTTTAACTCCCCACCAAAAAATGTCATGAACTATTCGCAAACATTATGTTCGTTACCAGGCCTAGATACAAGTCTAAAAATTACTATCATTTAACTCCCCACCAAAAAATGTCATGAACTATTCTCAAACATTATGTTCGTTACCAGGCCTAGATACAAGTCTAAAAAGTAAAGACTAATATTCTTATAAAAATGTTGTACATGAGCATCTAATTACAAAGATAATTATTCAAATTTCAAACCGTAAAATCAAGTAGTTTGGTATGTAAAATGAAAGGTCCTTCCGAAGCCCAACAAACACAACAAAAAAGATAACCTTGGTCCTAATTTCAAATATTTGTAGCCGCACACATACAATCCAAAATTTCAAAAATATTCCAACAATCCAAAACATAATAAATAGTGGTGGTACACTGGTACTATGTATTTTTTGACATGATATATTACTATACTGAAAGTCTGAAACAAACATTTAAAACATATTCATCCTCATTTCAAAAGAACCCACCCAATGACTACATCACCCTACAACTCTACTACTCTCCAAAAAAATGACCAATCATCACAATCCTATTGGTGGAAATCAATTCAAGATTTAACATCTCTTGAAAAAACATCATCATTATCATCACCCATACTAAAAGTACTTAGAGAAATGGAGAGACTATGTATGATAAGTGAAATTGGAGTTGATGAGCTTAAACATAAGCTTATGGTGTATAAATCTGGTGATTTTTGGTTTCCAATTGGTGGGCTAAAAAAAGAAGACATGGATATATCACCGGTTATAACTGTTTTGCTGGTCGGGTTGTCAGGGTCGGGTAAAAGCTCGCTTGTTAATCTTATGTATAGTGTTCTTGGCAGAAGTGGACTCATTCCCTTTGCTCAAACTTCAAGTATGTTCTTCTTCATATATAACTTATCCATTCCATACTATATCTATCTTTTGAGTTTCTTTTGTTGTTATATATATACATCATTTTTGAACATATATATATATATTTTTGTTATTTTCTGTTTTCTAGCCGACATCCACAAGTTATTAACCGACTTACATTTTTTACGGTTTAATGACTTACTCTTTTACCTCCTTAATTTATTTTTCTAATACTGTAATTTTCTTTTCATCAAGGCAAGTAATCAAACATGTAGTGTTTTGGTTAGTTTAATTATTATCACACGTAATGAGCTCATTTTGCCCAAGTATTTGACATGCATTAATTAAGAAAATATAAAGACATTCCGTCGTTAAATTAAGTGATCTGTTTGACAAGTACTACATTTAAAAAAAGAGGTGATATTTGTACCATATATTTTGATAGTTTTATTATATTCATGCATTATCTATTTGTACAGTTTGCTATAAAACTTATACATCGTGGTAAATCTATCAAAACTTGTAGTACATTTATCATCTCTTTTTTAAAAAACTAGTAACAAATGAATATTACTAATTAATATAGGGTTTTTCGAGAGTCCTGTTTTCAGGCAAACCTGTAATGTATGAGTATGAGTACATAGAATGTCGTTAAAAAAATATATAATATCACCAATTGATAATAACGAGAACGGTACCTGTGCTTTGCGGTAGTGAGATGGTGGGTTGATAGGGCATAGAGCCCGCCTTTGGATTAAAAAGTTTGTCGAACGTATATCGAATGACATCTTTAATGAAAGAGAATGAAATTTTAAGAACACCCGTATAATTTTTATGATTTATCGATTATGGTTTTTGAAATAAAAGATTTTGAATGAATTAGAGGAATACAATGATCTATGGAGGAGAGAAAAAAAATGAATGGTTGAAATTTGAAGAGAGAGAGATGAATATAAAAGTTGAAAGTTGTGGCCTTGTGGGGCATTAATGTATGGTACGTTATCATGTGTTACATTGTTGATATTGAAAGGAGGGAAGAGAATATGTGGCTATCATGTATCTAAGCTTTGGTATAGAACTTCTCATGTGACACTTTTTTAAACCATAAAATTTATGGGGTCACGTGATTTATTTCTTTTACAACAAATATTAAAAAATTCATATGTGTGAGGTTTTACATCCAAACTTAGGTACATGATAGCCATGTATTCATTTTCCTCAATTGAAAGTTGAAAATTGAAACCTTATTTACTTTATAATATAGTATAAATATATATTGTTGAAATTAAAAATTGAAAAACCTTATTTACTTTATGATATAAAAGTAGTATAGATATAAATAGTCATATAGATATAAGATAGATTATTATTATTGTTATGTTAAACGAAGTAGTAACGAACAGTATATAACCGGATCTCAGTTCATGTAGTTACACCACAAGGCACACGTGTACATCTGTCGCAATTACTACTTGTAACTTTTTGTTTTGTTTTTACTTTTGGGTGTCGTTTAGAAAAGGTAAAACAAAAACAAAAAAACTATTGACTCATTCATTATATATAGATTTATAGATTATAAGGTCATGTTTCGACTAATTCTAATTTACTTTATTGTTTATTTAAAGCTTTAAAGACCATTAAGCCTGAACTTCTTAAATGTACGAGCAAATCAATCTAAGCTTACGTAATTGAATATGCAATAAGCTAGAAAAAAAAGGTAATATATTTTTGAAATGTACATTGATTGTAGATGAATCGTCGAGTCATCCAACAATGATTTTAGAAGAACATAACGTGTTACGATCACCACGAAACGGGTTTTGCATATACGATTCAAGGGGACTAGATTTGAATCAAATGGAAGAAGGTTTAATAGAGGTAACAAGGTGGATGAGTCAAGGAGTGTGTCACAATGAACGATGTCGTTTTGGTGAGGATGATGTGGACTTGATGAGTTTAAATTGTGCTTCGGATGGATTTGTGAGACGGAAAGTTAACTATGCGATGGTGGTGGTCGACTTGACCGATGTTTACAAGGCGTTTTTTTGTGGCGGGGATTTTAAGCCACTTGTGGCTGTTAAATCACTCTTTCATTGGCCCTCAATGAGGACATCAAGTAAGTCTAACTATATGTGCATTATTATTAGCTTCTATTATTGCAATGCATCAATATTCTTCAACACTTATTGGCTTATTGCAATGCCATCTTTATATTAATTTATTGAAGATTGGTGTGGAGGTATGGGAGGTTTTAAATTGGGATTTAAAACTTATATTGTAAGTTTTTTTTCATGAAAATTAATGATGTAAAACTTTATTGTCTTTCGAAAAAATTTGTATTTTTATATGGGGATGGTATATAAAGGCTGTTAGGTACTTAAGCTTAAGTGTGGAACAATCACATACTAATTTTTAATCCATAAAATTTATGGGGGCCAAACATTTATTCATTAAACAAAAAAATATTAAACAATTAGTATTTGAGGAATTTCACACCTAAGCTTAGATGCCAGACAGTTTTATATTCACTTTTCCTTTTTTATAATATATAAGTGAACAAGAATACATCATACAATTATGTGCTTCAGTAATTACTCATATATTGATTCACTTGTACCTATCAATGAATATCAGATGCAGACCCAATCTTAATCCTTACACATGGTGATAAGTTACAACCCATGGAAAGACTAAATGCTCGAATCAAAATATGTAGCTATCTAGGGGTACCTGTGACAACGGGTGCATACGATATTGTATCGCTCACAGAACAAGGCATACTCCCTGAAGAAAGTGACCCGGTCACCTATTTTGCTTTGACAGAGGCAATTTATCGGGTTCTATTACAATCAGATCGAATGCATCATCCTAAGAAGACATACAGAGATTGGATTGCAGATATTTTGTCACGAATCATGTGTTCACTTGCTTACTTCTTTGCCATGCTTTCTCATATCTTTCAAAAGTGGGGTGATAAACGAAAAATGGTCGAATTTGTTAAAATATTACCTAAAAAGACACGTTGATTGGTATTTACCCACCCCTTAGACAAATATGCATGTACTCATGTAGGACTAGGCTCATTTATATATAAATAATATAATATATTACTATTACTATTCATAAATAATAATTATTATAATTATTAATATTAATATTAATTTATTATGTAGTCATGATTTGTGTAAAAAACTCTAGTCATGTATCATTAGTTTTAGCAACCGAATATGATTAGCCTATTTGTAATTTGCATTTTATATCTATTTAAATATATATTTTTTTTCTAAAGGGTGAACTTATATACTATTAACATCCAAACAACTAATCATCGATCAATGGATTATTATATGGTGGAGTTTTTGGATTCAAATACTGGTGTGAGCAGTATCAAATTCAAAGGTTTAATTTGTAACTTTTTTTAAAGTGACATTATCAAGTTTAGGTAAAGTTTACAGTACGGATTATTTTTCCATTGTTTAATTAATGTTTTTAATTCAATATCTTGTTTCATTTTAATTTTGATGATGGATGTGGCTTTGATGCTCACAAAACTGTTGTGGTTATTAGGCCAATAAAATCATGCCATGTAGCACTGAAATAATTTGCCAACTTTTGTAAAAACAAAAAGCCAAATTTGATGGTGTAGCTGCGAAAAAAGCCAAATGGTGCCCAAACAAAAGAGAAAAAAATTTTAAAAAAAAATCAATCTTGTGTGCTAACTTTTGATGTCAATTCTTGACACAATCGGCCAAATATAACCAATTTAACTTGTCAATTCACTTTGCCAAGACACATACTATAAAAAGCCAATGGAAGCCAATGAAACATGTCGATAAAACTTGCTGACTGCATCATTGCCCCTTGATATCCAGTGATTATTAAACAAATTAATGTTGTAATATGGGAAATGTATGTGCAAGTTTAACACTTAATTCTATTGTTAAGGTTTCGTTCATGGAGATGAAATAATTAAGCAGCTCTCCCATCGTCTTCATTATGGTATATAAAAATCGCTATTTGTGTGTTTATATGTATTTGAAATTTTGAACTAAGAAACATAAGTTATGTTATTTACTTATGCTATAGACTAGTTATTAAGATTATCAATCTTGACCCAACCCTAAAAAATCAAGTTAGGGTTGTGAAATCTATACCTACAAACATGTTAACCCACTAACTTGATTTTTTTCAGGTTGGGTTCGGGTTGACCTTTTGGGTTAACAGGTTGACCTGCCAACCTGAAAATAATTTAAATTTATATAACATTTTTTTAATAGGTCGACCCACCAATCCATTTGACCGCCAACCCATGGCCCATTTGACCTAATATCTACCCACCAACCCACAACCCCTATAACCTGTAATCAATCCGTCAACCTACGAACTCATTTGACTCATCAACCCACCAACCCATTTGACATGCCATGCGAGTTTGAGTCTAAATTGGCATATAGATATATAGTTGGAATTGGGAAATTAATGGAAGTCTTACCTTTCCTTTTTTCGAGTAATGCGACTAAACTATGCTTTTAAGTTTTTATACGAAGTTTATGTGATATATAGTATTGGGGAAATGATACGTTAAAGTTGTAAAAGTTGCCTCTATTGCACTGTAATTTTAGCGCGAAGCCGTGAAGGCGATATAACTTTTAGACAGACATGTGAAATGAGAAATTTTGAGTTTAAAACTCATTTCGTGATGGGAAATATTATCTATACCTATATATAAAGGAAATAGCTCATTTTATTTATGGTAATATTGAAAATTACTCTATGCAATATTACTAAAATACCCTTATTCTTTCTTTAAATCAACTTCTTCTTTTTTCACTATTAGTTATTTTTCCATTAATATACCTAAAATACTCATAATGAAATAAATTACACCACTAATCCCTCAATTCTTTAAATAATTACACTAATCATTATACTAAATAAATTTATACCAATAGACTACATTGTTCATCGTCACCACTATCCGTCACCACCACCAATCATCAGCACATTACCGCCACCGCCGCCGCATTTACGCGAGCACCATGCTAGTGTTTATATATAATCGAATGTGCCTTTCAACTTTAATGAGATATTAATGCATGTTCTTATAAGAAATTATTACAGGGGAACATAAAGTGTGTGATGCTTGATCAGTTGATCTTTGATCGAGAATATGACTTAATATGGCTACTGCTCTCTTTTACATATAGCTAAAATCACGAGGTTGTGATTTATTTAAAAAGTAATTAAAAATGATTATTAATAGATTTATGTCCAAAATTAATACTTATTATAATAATTATAATAACTACCAATAAACTATAACAGGATTAATGATTCTTTTGTTCGACATGTGACACTTTATATGAGTGATATGTACGTGTCCTTTTATTCTGCTTTTTTAGTCACCATAAATAAATAAAACTTTCAATTAATTGACAATGAAGGTTATATCAACTGACTGGAGTACCTTAGGTCATGAGTTTGACTCTTAAGAGTGACATGTTCCGAAGGGTTTTTTTTTTGAATTACCTGTAACGGCTTGTGATATACATGTCGTAGTCTATAGTTTGTACAAGGATTCACCATTATACGGTGAGGTGTTGTCGAATAGCAAGAAAAGGGTACAGGGCGGTGACTAGAAGAAAAGGGTACAGGGCGGTGAGTAGAAAAGCAAGAAAAGGATACAGGGCGGTGACTGGAAGATCGATTTTAACATAAATTTACGTCATGTAAGGTTTTATCAATTTATTGAGGATTATATTGGTGTGGAGGTATGGGAGGTTTTATCCACAAATTGGGATTTAAAACGTATATGTAAGGTTTTTTCATGAAAATTATTGATGTATACCTTAGTCTTTCGGAAAAAATTGTACTTTTATAATACAAGTGAACAAGAATACATCATACAATTATGTGCTTCAGTAATTACTCATATATTGATTCACTTGTATCTATCAATTAATATCAGATGCAGACCCAATCTTAATCCTTACACATGGTGATAAGTTACAACCCATGGAAAGACTAAATGCTCGAATCAAAATATGTAGCTATCTAGGGGTACCTGTGACAACGGGTGCATACGATATTGTTTCGCTCACAGAACAAGGCATACTCCCTGAAGAAAGTGACCCGGTCACCTATTTTGCTTTGACAGAGGCAATTTATCGGGTTCTATTACAATCAGATCGAATGCATCATCCTAAGAAGACATACAGAGATTGGATTGCAGATATTTTGTCACGAATCATGTGTTCACTTGCTTACTTCTTTGCCATGCTTTCTCATATCTTTCAAAAATGGGGTGATAAAAAATGGTCGAATTTGTTAAAATATTACCTAAAAAGACACGTTGATTAGTATTCACCCGCCCCTTGACAAATAGATATATACTCCTGCTAGGTTCTTGACCCGCGCGATGTGCGAGTTTTTATAAGTACATAATTATTTATAAGGTATTGTTAATCAACCTCTTAATTCGCTTTCATTTTCATTAAATCTCGGTGTCCATTGTAGAAACTTATTTGCATATATCATTTCACATTGTACTCCATCATGTTTGTTGAGAAATATTTGGCAAATTTAAAATATACTTAAAATAATATTTGACCGATTAAATAAAGTATATTTAAATTTTAAATTTTTGATAGATAAAAATTAAATAATTATTGCTACTTTGGATTTAAAGTGAGGTTTGGAAAGACTTAATAGGTTAGTTATTATAAATATGAATATAGATATTATATAAATGTAGATTTATATTTAGATATATAATCTATCAATTGACATATTTATTTGTGAGTGATATATAATTAGTTTATTTGTGAATGATATACAGAGATTTAAGAAAAAAGAAATATATTGGACGACTATATTCATTTGATTACATTTTGTAATACTTATTAATTTTCTAATCCTATTAAGATTCCTTTTTATCTATGTTATTTTTCAAATATGTGAAGTCCTTCACCGATGGTTTAACCCACGAGTGTAAAATACAACAAGTCAAGTATGCACTAGATGAGGACTAGTATTTACGTAAATATAAATGCAAGAATATAAATAAGTAAATACAAGAGTTAAGCAATAAATAAGCAAGTTAAATAAAGGTGGAACACGAAAGTAATTTTTAATGTGTATTTTATTTATTGATGTATAAACAAAATACAAGCTTGTTGCGGAACCTAGATAATACCAAGGTAAGTATCTAAACAACCTTATGAATTACAAGTGATCTATACTTGCTAAATAATCTCCTTGATCAAAATACTTAAAGTTGTGAATTATAACTGTTTGGATCGAGAGTATTTAGACAAGTTCACCAAATTGCAAAAGTAATTTGAAAGAGGAAAATGACTTAGTATTTATAGGCAAAATAATCTCTACAGTGATTATTTTGCCGTATAAATGTGGTTGGGAGCATTTAAGGAACTTTGGTATTTTCTTTAAATGCAATACTAAAAGTACAAGGATAAAGTCACATTGATAGTGACTTGTCACCTTTTAGCCAACCACCTTTGCACGCGTGTAAAACCTTTACAAGGTACAAAAGAGATATCCGGGTAAAAGCGTGTAAAGGCATAAAGTCAATTCCTCGTAATCAGTGTTCAGACTTGTAAGGTCTAGAACATTGACAAGGACTCCAGTTGTTGATCTGGTAAGCCTGCCAGTGGGCTCCGCCATATGTCAGTCTTCTTCTTCAAACTTCAGACTTTGTCTTCAGTGAGAATGTTCTTCAGTGGAGTAGATCTGGACTGGAGTGAAGTGAAGTTCAATAAGCAAATCTGGAGGACTCCAGATTTCCTGTACAAGTAGACGCTTATTGGACTTCCATAATTTCTGGACAAATCTTCAGGATTACTCCAGTCTTCAAGTCTGGAGCTAGTCCAGTAAAAACTGGACCTAACAAAATATATCTATCCATCTTTCCGATTAATGTTTATATATATAGGTCTTTTACATGCGGTTATTAATTATTATTGTTCAACGGAAAATTAATTCATTAGAAATTCTTATTACCCGATAGGTGAAACTTTTCTTCCATAGAAACACAAATGATGTCTTGCTTTGATACATTCCAAAGTTGATCATATCCTCAATTGCAAAGGCTTAAACATCTTATGTATTGCATGATAATTCTAAACTAAAGAGAACATAAAATTAGATAATGGCTGAAAGCAATGAGAACATTATATCTTGACACCCTTATTATATTTTTCCTCAAAAATAATCTATTTGTATCTATGTAAATCCATATAAAATCTACAAAATGAATCACCAAAATAAAAAAAATAAAAAGGAAAATAACAATAAATAAACCTTGATATTCTTTCCATGTATCAAGTTACCAAAAAAAATAATATGACAAATAACAATAAATAAACCTTGAAAATAACGTAGTCACACCTTTATGAAAGAGATTTATTTTTCATTTTTAGTACTTGATTTCTCTTATTAATTTTGTATGCGTTTTTATTTTTATTGGGTTTATATATATAATTGTAAAAAATATCAAAATTACACATAGGATAAATCCTATGTGTCAATTTTTAAAGAGAGCTTTAAGTTAAAAGGGATGACTTATAATGTTTGAATAACTACTCTTTTATTAGAATAATAGATAGATAGATTGCTATTACTAATATTAAATAATAATAATAATAATAATAATAATAATAATAATAATAATAATAATAATAATAATAATAATAATAATAATGGTTATGTAGTCATGATTTGTGTAAAAAACTCCAGTCGTGTATAGCAACTGAATATGATTAGCCTACATATTTTTGTAAATAATTAGTTACATCATCTACTGATCTACACGTATTAAGATCTATTTGCAATTTGCATTTCATATCTGTTTGAATATATTATTTTCTCCAAAGGGTAAACTTATATATCAACATCGAAACATTTACAATTAATATTTGCATGCGCCTTAAACAATCCAAGACTAATACTGCTACTTCTATCAAACTAAAACAACCACAATTCAATTACTTTTCTAAGGTGGGCGACCGTCTCGCCACCCCTTCCCTCCCTGGTTTTGTTTTTCCTCTCCGCCCGCTGCCTAATGTTAGGAGTGCCTGATCACCCCTCCCCACCTTTTTCTACTTAATTTACTTTCTATTTATGTTTAATCAAATAAAAACTAAAACTTTTATTTAATAAATTAAAAAGACCACTAAAATACAAAAACATTACAAAATTAAACACTTCATAAAAAAATTTTTAAAAAATACAAAATATTTAAATACTACAAAATTGAAACAATATTAAAGTATGTTAGAAGAAAAAAATAATAATAATAATGTATCATTTTAATCCATTTAAATAAAAACTTAAAAGTCTAGGGGGTAAAGTGTAGAAATGAAATACATATATTGACAATCGTGGTTGTTGCGCGTGTACTTTCCTTCTCCATTTAACCAGATATACATATATTGTATATATATATATTCTATGTATAGATAGATGGAAGAAACGGATATTTTATTAAAAAAAATTGAAAAGGAAGAAAGCAATGATTGGTAACGGTTGAATCAATAGGTACCACAACCGGCACCATTGTCCCCAATTCACTCCCCACCCTACCGATACCGGGGGTCGGAACGGTGTTCAATCCAGTACCGATTAGGTACCAGCTCGGTCCCCATAGCGCTCCATCCAGCCTAATGACTACAAATACAAAAAGCTAACATGTTATGCATGTATTTCTAGAAATTTTAACAGTTTAAAGGCACTATATTCTATTCACAAAGATATTATTGGTTGTTGTCACTATCACTTTTTCGGGTGCTTAACATTTATTCTATCCGTTCAAATGTGCATGTTTATAAAGTAAGCTTTCAAGCAGTCCCTTGTTGGTTTTCCCATCACATAACAAAAAAAAAAAAAAAACGACGAAAAAAAATATGAAAACTCGGGGTCTCGGTGGATATCCCTTCATTTAGTCCGACGAGCGGTCCATGGAGCGACATCTGTCCTTATTAAAGTGGCTTTTTAATTGCAGATGTTTTTATCGACGCTAACATTTTATGGTAAAAAACAAAAATAAAGAAAAAGAGGACCCGACAATTACTATATCATTAAAAAGGAAAGTTATGAAGAGTGTCACCGTCACGTGACATTGTTATACTGGTCCACCTACATCTTGCATTATTATTCGGATTTTGCCATATCGAATTTCGTTTTTTTTCTTTTCGGTTTTTCTTGGTTTTTTGCACAATTTTTTTGCTTTTGCGATTTTCTAACATCTTATACCATGCATCACTATTTCCATCTTGCCATATCAGATCTCGTTTAATGTTTTAACTTTTAGTTTTTTCCCATAGTGTTTACTTTTGTGTTCTCAACTAATATATTGGAAACTTTTACTTAACATTTTGTTTCTTCTTCGTATTTGATTTTTGGTTTTATTGCTAACTAAATGTATGTATTCAATATAGCAAACTTTTTAATACGGTTTTCTTAATTTTGCCGCACAAACATTTCTTTTTTTTCTTTAAGTTATTATTTGGTTTTTCACATTTTATTTTCTTTTAGATTTTTAAGTAAGTCTAACGCAAGCAAACTACCGTAATGAAGCCGTATCAACACGAAAATTAGAGTCCATAAAGTAGGGCCTAACCTCACTAGTTAAAGAATATGATATATGTATCATTTGTTTTGATACATTTATCATATTTATGTGTTAAAGATCTGTACATGTTGTTATAAAGATAATTGTAGATGCATTAGAAAATGTTACTAACATCACCTTCAAACTATTAACAGTGACAAATGAGTAGTTTATTTCTATTTATTTTTTAGTTTGAAGATATTGAATAAGTTGTTGTCGAACACTTATAAATGGAGGATTGAATTCGTTCTAACTTATTGTTTTGAACGATAAACTTTAAAGGTGCAAAAATTGAATATAGTATGACAATGATATTGTTGAGAATGATTCAAACTCCACTCCCTGATTTTCTGCATAAAGCAACAGCTATATTGACTAGTTTTATTAGTTGTTGAGATATGACCGAGATAGACTAAGTAGTGGAATAAGTAGTCGTTTAAGATTACACATGTTTTCCTATTTTTCAGTAAGTTAGGTAGTCAGTATTCTCTATTTAAATCAATGTAATCTGCAAGTCAGAGTATGTAGTTTATCAATCAATTTCAATTCTCTTTCATTCCTTTTTGCTAGTCTGTTAAATCGTTTTTTTCACTTCTTTATTTTATTGTTCTAAGACCTACAGTGGTATCAGAGCTTCCTTAATCCAACAACCCATCTGCAACTTCTTAACTCCATCATGACCGATCAAACAAGCAATTTACCCACTCAACCCACACCAATCCTTATATTTAAAGGAGAAGGTTATGAATATTGGTCAATACGTATAAAGACTATCCTAAGGTCTAGAGATCTATGGGATCTTGTTGAAGACGGTTTTAACACCGTTGAATCAAGTTCAACAACATCCAAGGAAACCCAGAAAAAGGATGCTTATGCCTTGGCCATAATCCAGCAAGCTGTTCATGATCAATTGTTCTCCAGAATAGCAGCTGCTACCTCTGCTAAAGACGCTTGGGACATCCTCAAAATGGAGTACCAAGGAGATGAAAAGGTCAAAGGGATATAACTCCAAGGTCTTAGAAGGGAGTTTGAGAACCTGTATATGAAGGAAGGAGAGTTCGTGGGAGATTATTTTTCAAGGGTTATGGCGGTTGTAAGTCAGAAGAGAGCCTATGGAGAAACTCTTGCAGATCAGGTTGTTGTCGAAAAGATACTGAGGAGCCTGACTCCCAAGTATGATTCTATAGTATCTTCTATTGAAGTATCTATGGATCTATCGAAACTTACACCAGACAAACTGATGGGGTCCCTACATTCTCAAGAAGAGCGACTGAGTAGTAGAGAACAAGGAAAATTAGAAAAAGTAGAAGAACAAGCTTTACAAGTTGTTCAAGTTGGACGCGGGTATTCACCTTCGTATGCACACGGTCGAGGTCATGGACCAGCAGGCGGTAGAGGCCGAGGAAGGGGAAGAGGGCCTCAATGTCATATATGTCAAAGATATGGGCAAGTAAAAAAGGACTGCTGGTATAATGAAGAGGGACAAGCTCAAGTCACCACAGATGAAAACTCCACTGAAGTCACCACGCAAGAACCTCAAGCACTTCTCACTCACACTCAATCACCCTCGTCAACAATTAACGAATCATTCTTACTAATGGCTGTAACAGAACCTACTGCCCATAAATCGTGTATATGGTTTATAGACTCTGGTTGCAGCAATCACATGACAGGAATGATTGAGAGTTTCACTTACATTGATAAAACTTTCAAGATGGAGGTTAATCTGGGGAACAAACAGAAACTCAAGGTTGAAGGGAGAGGCACAGTCACAATCAAATTACCAGGTGGTGTTTCAAAATTGTTGGAAGATGTACACTATGTTCCTCAATTGAAATATAATTTACTCAGTGTGGGACAACTTATGAGGAGAGGTTATGCACTGTTATTTGATGAACATAAGTGTGTCATTACTCACAAAGAAAGCAATACTTCTGTGATGGTCATTCAAGCGTCAACAAACAACATGTTTATACTGGATCCTTCACAAGCTGCTGATCAAACTGCACTCAAAATCTCTGGACATGATGAAGCATCGTTCTTGTGGCATGCAAGGTATGGTCATATTAATTATGATGGTTTAAAATATCTTTCTTTAAACAATTTAGTTAGAGGCCTTCCAATCATTTAGTCAATACCAACTTGTGAAAGTTGTGTATTGGGTAAACAACACAAACTTCCTTTTTACTCCAATTCTTGGAGGGCCTCTGAAAAATTAGGACTTGTTCACGCTGACTTGTGTGGACCCATGCAAGTTGAAAGCCCGGGTGGAAGTAGATACTACTTACTCTTTATAGATGATCTGACCAGAATGTGTTGGATTTATTTTTTAACTAAGAAATCCGATACTTTTGAAAAGTTCAAACATTTTAAAGCTTTAATTGAGAAAGAGAGCGACCACCTATCAAAGTCCTAAGAACAGACAAAGGTGGTGAATTTTGTTCTCATGATTTCAACTCATTTTGTGAAAATCATGGAATATGACGTGAACTCACCATCCTACACACACACCAACACAATGGGGTGGTGGAAAGAAAAAACAGATCTGTTATGGAGATGACCCGATGCATGCTTAAAACAAAGAAGATGCCTAACTATTTTAGGGCTGAGGGAGTAGCAACTGCCATCTACTTGATTAACAGATCCTCAACTAAAGCAGTTGAAGGACTTACACCTTATGAGGCGTGGTATGGACTAAAACCATCAGTTTATCACTTTAAAGTTTTTGGTTCTGTGGCATATACGTTGACACCAGTTCAAGGGAGAAGAAAGTTAGATGACAGAGGTAAGAGGTGTGTCTTTATTGGATACCCTCAGGCAAGTAAGGGATATCGCTTATATAATCCCACATCAAAGAAATTTTATGTTGAAAGAAATGTTGTTTTTCTAGAAGACAAAGAATGGAAGTGGTCATATTGAAAGCAAACAATAACTCCTATGCATGCATCTTACCTGGATTTGTTGAGTGCTTCCAGCCGTGATTCTTGATATAATCCAACAGGCTTCCTTTTTAACACCCATGATGTGATTCTTATTTGTCAAAAGGTTCCTAATTAAAGGCAATCCTCCATTCTTGATTATATTCTAAAACCCATAAACATAGAAGGATTTGTTAGCAAATCTAGTCCCAACAAAAATATTAGGGAAACATGCCTTAATTTGGACAGTGTCAGTGCTTATGGGATTATCCATATTATGCCTAACGAGATTCCCAAGTCCCAACAGTTCAAAAAGCAGCATAATTTACCAAACGAGAACGATGACTGAAACACACACGGAAAGAATTTATCAATTAATAGGCTTGGCTTAAAGATTTACACAAAACTGCCTACTCACCGGAGTAAGTCAAGGAGTCTGGGCAAAACATTTGCATCAGAAACAGCTTGGTATTCATCTCTACGACCCCCCAAAAGATAATAGAGTGCCCAACAAGTATCCATCAATATATCTTCATCATCAAATAGAACAAGACGCTTTAGATGCTCAAGTGCAAGCCGTGTCTGTCAAAAGAAAAAAAAAACTAACAGTTATCACTGGAATAGGTAGTTAAACTTTAGTGAAAAATATTCAAAATCGAATTAAAAAAAGGACAAGAAAAAGACATTTATCTGAGTTCTAACCTATTAAAAAATACAGCTATACGTAAAAGAAATCACACAGTAGCAAAAAGAAAAAAAAAACCTGAGCAATTACGGGACGTTGCGTGCCTCTACATAACTACAAAGCGTCCACGTGGCCTTTTGTATCATAAACAGTGGCATCTGATCTTGCAACAGGGCGTCTAAAGACTTCAGGGCACCACATTCAACAACATGGTCACGACATTGAGGGGAGTCTCCAGCAATATTGCCAAGGGCCCAAACAGCCTACATACAAGAAGAATAGTATTCGTCGAATACAAGATTATTTAACAGGCGTTAGGTGACATAGGTAAATGCTTAACAATGTAATGCCCCAAGACAATGGATGGTCACAAAACAAACTGAACTGCGATGGTAGGTTGAATCGGATACAAGATTATTTAACAGGCGTTAGGTGACATAGGTAAATGCTTAACAATGTAATGCCCCAAGACAATGGATGGTCACAAAACAAACTGAACTGCGATGGTAGGTTGAATCGACACAAAGTAAGATTTAAATGCACATGCATTAACGCAAACATGTGAAGAAACTTACCATCAATCGACGAGGCTATGAGATAAGTTGTCAGTAGCGAAGGGAATTAACAAAAATTCTTATGTATTTTATGTTGGAATAAACATGGTTTGATTCAAGGGAAAATACTCACCAGATGATCCTGTGGAACCTGTAAAAGCATTAAACATGTTTGCCATTGATTTCGGGTTCCCAAAACAAGGTGATTGAGTTAGGATGAGATGGGTAATTCGGCTGTGATGTTATGCACGAATTTGAGAAGAGTAAACACACGAATTTGTGTGGGATTATGTGTGTGTGATTAACCTTAACTTAGGGTTAATTACCCTCTATTTATAATGAGAGTAATTACACTTACCACCCTTTAGTAATTACACATTCAACCCCTGTGGTGTTTAATGTGTATACCATTAGTCCTTTTATTTACAATCACCTAATGGGAAACCCTATTCTACGTCTCTAAGAGTAAATACGTTCATCATATATTTACCTAGACATAGGGATTTCATTATCGTCAATTATCATATCAGGAATGATACATGATCAGTGACGGTCACACTAACGTGGTTCCAACATTCTCCCACTTGACCGAGCGATCATTTATCTATGAGTATTTAAATAAGTTCTGGAATAATACTCATTTTGTTTTAAACCGAAATCATAGCCAATAAGTACAGTCGTAGAGAAGAACATCAACTCAGGACCCCACTAGTTAAACTATGACTCAAATTTCAAACTAATAAGCAATGATCAATTGACTAAGACAAATTTTGTCACAATAATGTCAATACACCAATATGAGTACTCAAAGTGTAATTAATAGACAAACAAAATCTGTATAAGGAGGAAATTTTTTAAACAATAATACTAATGACCAAATAAGTACAATATGCTATTAAATTAAACTAAGTCTTTAGTAAGCCCCATCTTCAACACGTGTCCTACGAAGATATTAGGAGGAAGACCTTTGGTCATCGGATCCGCTAGCATGTCATTTGTACTTATGTACTCAATACAAAGAACATTTTCCTCGACCTGTTCGCGTACAAACAGATACTTTGTATCGAGATACAACCCAGCGCCAGTTGAACTGTTACTGTTTGAGAAAGTTACGGCAGCTAAGTTATCACAGTAAAGCTTCAATGGTCTAGAAATGGAGTTGACGACTTTGAGTCCACTGACCAGATTCCTAATTAACATCCCATGGCAAGTAGCATTATAAACGACAATGTATTCAGCCATCATGGTGGACGTTGTAGTCAGTTTCTGCTTATGACTCCGCCAAGAGATAGGTCCGCCAGATAACATGAAAATATACCCAGAAGTAGATTTCTTATCTTCCTTGCTTTTGGCAAAGTCAGAATCGGAATAGCCTACTACTTCTAGATTGTCACTTCTTTTATACGTTAGTTTGTAGTCTTTGGTCCCTTGCAAATATCGTAGAACTTTCTTAGCCGCTTTCCAGTGTGCTAATCCAGGATTAGATAAGTAACGCCCTAGCATACCGGCAATATAAGCCATATCTGGACGAGTACAGACCTGAGCATACATAATGCTCCCAACTACTGACGAGTAAGGTATCATCCTCATTTGCTCCTTTTCAATCTCAGTGCTCGGACTTTGGAAAGTACCGAATACATCTCCTTTAACTACTGGAGCTACAGTGGGTGCGCAATGTTGCATGTTATAGCGTTCTAAAATCCGCTCAATATAGGCCCTTTGAGAAAGACCTAAAATACCATTATGCCTATCCCGATGTATTTCGATACCTATAACATAAGAGGCATCACCGAGATCTTTCATGTCGAATTTCTGCGAAAGCATCCGCTTCGACTCATGCAACATATCCAAGTTATTACTTGCTAGTAGAATATCGTCTACATACAAAACAAGGATTATAAAGTTACTCCCACTGATCTTGAGATAGGTGCATTGATCCACTTGATTCTTTATGAAGTCTTGTTCTTTAATAACTTCATCAAACTTAAGGTACCACTGTCTCGATGCTTCAACCCATATATGGATTTCTTTAACTTGCAGACCATGTGCTCTTTACCTTTTGGAATGAATCCTTCAGGTTGCCACATGTATACGTCTTCTTCCAAGTCTCCATTTAAGAAAGCTGTTTTGACATCCATCTGATGTAACTCAAGATCAAAGTGAGCTACTAGTGCCATAATGATCCTTAAAGAGTCTTTACGGGACACGGGAGAAAAGGTCTCTTGATAATCGATTCAAGCCTTCTGAGTATAGCCTTTCGAAACCAATCTGGCCTTATAGCGTTCGACGTTTCCTTTCGGGTCTAATTTGGTTTTGAAGACCCATTTGCAACCAACAGTTTTGGATCCTTCAGGAAGTTCAACCAATTCCCAAACGTCATTATGCTGCATGGAATTAAGCTCTTCAATCATGGCTTCATTCCACTGAGTGGCCTGATCACCATTAATGGCTTCTTTATAGGAGTTAGGATCAATAAGCTTTCCAACATCCTCAACTTCAGTGAGATAAGTAACGAAGTCATCAAAATTAGTGGCCCTACGTGACCTCGATGATCTCCTGAGTTGATTTTCGGGATTTTCGAAAGATCCTTCAGCATTAGTGGTCTCATGATTAACATTAGGTAGAGTTGGATCAGTGACATTCGGAGTTGGATCAGTGACATTCGGAGCAGCGTTCTGTACAAGAGGAGTTATCGGAGGAGTAATAATAACCGACGAATCGTTTCCCCCCGCTTCTTGTACTTCTTGTAAATCGAAGTTACGATTTGTCGTGCTCCCACTGATCTCTGAGTTCTCTAGGAACGTGGCATGCTGTGTATCACTGATGCGAGTAGTGTGGGAAGGACAGTAAAACCGATAACCTTTTGAGTTATCAGGATAACCGACAAAGAAACATGTAATAGTCTTAGGATCAAGTTTCTTTAAGTTAGGGTTATAAAATTTAGCTTCAGCAGGACAGCCCCATACTTTCATATATCTAAGACTCGGTTTCTTCCCTGTCCAAATCTCATAAGGAGTTTTGGGGACAGATTTAAAAGGAACTCTATTGAGTATATGAACGGCTGTTTTTAAGGCCTCAGTCCAAAGGAAAGTAGGTAAGTTAGTGTTAGCAAGACAATGGATGGTCACAAAACAAACTGAACTGCGATGGTAGGTTGAATCGACACAAAGTAATATTTAAATGCACATTCATTAACGCAAACATGTGAAGAAACTTACCATCAATCGACGAGGCTATGAGATAAGTTGTCAGTAGCGAAGGGAATTAACAAAAATTCTTATGTATTTTATGTTGGAATAAACATGGTTTGATTCAAGGGAAAATAGATGATCCTGTGGAACTTGTAAAAGCATTAAACATGTTTGCCATTGATTTCGGGTTCCCAAAACAAGGTGATTGAGTTAGGATGAGATAGGTAATTCGGCTGTGATGTTATGCACGAATTTGAGAGGAGTAAAAACACGAATTTGTGTGGGATTATGTGTGTGTGATTAACCTTAACTTAGGGTTAATTACCCTCTATTTATAATGAGAGTAATTACACTTACCACCCTTTAGTAATTACACATTCAACCCCTATGGTGTTTAATGTGTATACCATTAGTCCTCTTATTTACAATCACCTAATGAGAAACCCTATTCTACATCTCTAAGAGTAAATACATTCATCATATATTTACCTAGACATAGGGATTTCATTATCGTCAATTATCATATCAGGAATGATACATGATCAGTGACGGTCACACTAACGTGGTTCCAACATTTTATAATCTTTAGAAAAGGTTTCGACAGATATATTGGGTGGGCATTCAAGATATTGTTAGTGCCCTTATATATATATATATATATATATATATATCTTTTATAAATTAATAAAACATAAAGTAGATGAAATTATATACATACCTGCTCACAAACATCTGAACTAGCAGATAAAAGAAGCTTTACAAGTATTGATACGGCACCACTATCAATTACAGCTTGAGTTTGTTGAGTTGTCCCGGAAGCAATGTTAGTTAGAGCCCAGGCTGCCTGGAGCTACAACAACAGATACGCGACATTTTTATATATAGTGTGTATAAGGTCACAAACAAAGAACGAAAAAGCAAAAAAGCACCTGCAATTTAGGGGACGAATCAACACCCGCAAGAAACTCGACAAGACGATCAAGTGTCTTTGATTGAACAACTTGTTCAATGGGAGGGTTGTCTCCTACTTACAGTAACAAACATATATACTATGTAATGATGGATCAACAAGTAAAAGCAAAAACAATATGGAGTATATGTATACACACACCTGTAGCTAAGAGGGTACAAAGATGAGTCGTGGCATCAAGTTGGGTAACCGGGTCACCAGCCCATATATCCGCAACGATGGCATTTAGATTCTGCGGTACCCAAATCATCCACAATGAATCATATATTAAAAGAAAAAAAGGATGATAACACAAAAATTGTTGTCAAAAATTCGGAATTCGTACATAACTATGATGACTGAATGAAAACTAAAAGAAAAAAGAAAAATAAATAAATAATTACAACCTCAAGAGTGGTAGCATTATTGATGATGAGGCGTCTCTTTTTGGGCAAACGCTCCTCCTTAAGCCAAAACCTCAACCGTACATCAAACGCAGTCGAAAAGTGATCTCTCCGACTAGTACTACGAATTTTATACATCTCTACAACCAAAAAGGAAGCAAGGGGAAATAAGAAAAAAAAGACCGAGGTTATTTATAGCCGTGGGTCGGTGGCAGGGATATTTGACGAAACTTTTTTTTATTACTGAGTATTATTAGGCCCTTCCCAACGCCGTTTTTCTCATTTTTTCTGGGTCTTTTTCTTAGAAAAAGGTTCTAACTTTTTCTTAAGAGATAACAATAGAAAGTAGAGCGAGAGAGAAAGTAAGTAGAGAGAGAGAAAGGCTAATGTGAGTATAAGATTGTTTTTTTTTTTTGAGAAAGAGGTATGGTTGGTAGTAGTATTTCTGTAATATAAAATGAGAAAAGAGATGATGTGGTGCTGACGTGGCAGTGAGAAAGAGGCTATGGTTGGGTAAGGCCTTATTTTCCTTATTAAAAATAAGGACTTATCCTATTGGTAAAAAAAACCTCTTTGATAACCTTAAGTTTTCGAGTTCGATCTCCGTGAAGCCTAGACCCACACATATGAAGTTTAAATATGTGGGTTCGATCCTATCTCTATATTTCTTTAACTATATACACTTAATAGAATCTGTCTATTTGGGATAGCATAACACTTATTAAGGCGGTATTGAATAACTTACTTCTATATTTTCCATCATTGTTCAAAGCACCAGTAAAAGTTATTATTCATAGTGTTTTTTTGTAGGGTTGAGATGGAGAGGCATCAAAAAATCATCGGGTTAATATAAGTCTTATGTTTAAATGATAGTCATTTTAATAACTAAAATGATATTTTTTGAGACGTAGCGGTGTAATGACGGCAGTGGTGCAGTTGACGGGTGGTTGTGACGTGCGATGCCGGTAGCGGAGGTGATGGGTGGTGGTGACGCGCAACGGTAGCAGCGGCGATGACGGCGGCGAGCAATATAAATGTGGTTTTGATGAATTAATGAAATTTGGAATTTAAAGTTCTATAAAACTGATATTTGTTTTATTATATAAAATATACATAAGCTTTAGAGCTATTGTTGCACTTGATGGTCATATATGGGTTGGGTGGTAATGATAACTTTTTTATATCAATAACTATGTGTCAAAGTTGTAAGCCGATATATAACGTCAACCCATGTACTAATATCAGATCATACATTAGTACCGTAATACACAAATGGTTTATTCCCCGGTAAAAACGATCCATATATTGAAATAAACATTTGAGTCTTAATTAAAAATTTAAACCCCAAACAACCCCATCAGGACCCGAATAAGATAACTTATGACTTTATGAGACGCAAAACACATCCCAGTCGGAGTGGGTTACTTTGGGTTTGTATATATGAGGAAAAAAATTTCAAGTTTTCTTTTAATGAATAGGTACAAAACAGAACACGGGAACAAATTTCTTTTTGTTAAGAACACGACTTTTACATATCTCTCCATTTAGAACTATAAATATAAATGCATATATAATAGAAATAATTCTTCCCTTTATGTTTATATTTATTTCATCTACCAATATATATATAACAAGGTCCTAAATTCATTCATAAACATATAAAATCTCTTAGATGAATTCCAACTTTGATTTATAAATAACCTTTAGATCAAAATAATGGTATTATTACCTAAATTATTATTAGGTAAATACAATATTAGTCCTTCTCATTAATTTACACTTTTTTATTTTTCACCAATAATTTACATTTTTTGTTTTCTACTATTTACACTTTTTTGTTTTTCATCATTAATTACACTTTATAACCTTTGATCAAAATAATAATATTATTACCTAATTAATTTTTAAGTAAATATAACAATAGTTTCACTCATCAATTTACAAATTTTTTTTATCGTTAATTTATACTTTTGGTCATATTTCATCATATTATATATATATATAAAACAAAGTTCTAAATTTATTTTCAAACATATAAAAACCTTAGATGATATCTATCTTTGATTTATAACCATTAGATCAAATTTAATTATTTTATTTTTATTAAATGACAATATTAATACATATACTTTATATGATTAGACTAAATATATCATTCTTACATGTATACTTTTAATAATATTAAAATTATAAAATCAATCAACTCTATAGTATAGCCGATAGCGTAACGTAATCCAATATGTGACGATTCTATAATGATTGGTCCCTAAAATATTAGATTGTTAACAATTTTGAAAATTTTATCATATATTTTATTGGGCTTTAACTTACCATAATCAAAAAACTATAACACCTATATAAAAGCCAAGTTTTTGGTCTTTGTTTTTACTTAGCCGGTTACCAAATGAAGAAGGGGTTGTTCAATTTCATAAGATTAGCTTTAAAATTTTATTTAAGTTTTTAGTCTTTATTTTTACTTAGTTGGTTACCAAATGAAGAAGGGTTCAATTTCATAAGACTAGCTCTAAAATTTTATTTATTATCTTCAGTATTTTTGTTAATCCATGTTTTGTTAAATTAAATGTAAGGAAAGAAATTTGGAAAATTAATTCATTATCAAATATTTTATTAATATAATTAACTAGTATTCATGCAAGGCTTCACCATTATACGGTGAGGTTTTTTTGATATCGTATGCCGACTGAATATTCGAAAAAAAATATTCATAATTATCTTTATTCATAATTTCTTACTAGATTTAGTATCATATCAAATAAATATGTACAAAAAAGTCACTCTTCTTATCAACATCGTGGAGTATAGTCACTCTTGACCTTCATGTAGCTCCACCACTGATATCAGATGTATAGACAAATGTAGTAAACACAATATTAGTCCATATGTTTAGACTAAAATATAACCTTATTTATCTAAATTATACGCAATTGACTTATGGCGTTCGAATTAATTGCAATTTGATAGCTATCTGTTTTTTATTATATAAGATCATCTCAATAAATATAGATATTAAAAGTTCTTTATTTTACAATTATAAAATAACTTATTCCGCCTAATACATGGTATAAACATAATTTTTTCATTATAACATAATTAATAGTTATTTATTGGTGTTTGGGGTTCGTTTGTAAAATAGATTGTGTGAAATTTTTGATAATTATGAGATATGTTAAAAGAAGATTACCACACAATTGTTTGTACTATTCGAAATTCAAAAATTCTAAAGAAATACTATAAATACATAATCTAGAAATCTTAATATATCGATGTAAAATTACTTTTAAAAAATCTTTAAAAAGTAATTATAAAGACAAATAGTAGAATTTTGAAGGATAAAAACCTTAAGAAAGAAACTCTAAAATAGAATGTTTAAATAGAAGTGAAAATATCTATTATTTAATTGAAATTTTTTTAATACCTTTTAAAAAGATCTTTTAAAAAATGGTATTTATATGCTCGCTCAGGCAGTAGTTAAATGAATATTAGATGTAAGTGTAGTGCTTATATATTGCTATGATGGTATGATATTTATGTAAGATTATTTTATTTTATTAAATTTTCGTTATGTGTGTATAAGTATTAAATTATGTGAGAGGTTTTATAAGATGACTAGTATAGTTACACGAGTTTAAAGAAAGTCAAACGTATATTTAGTACTTAATTATACTTACATAACCCGCTAAACAATTATGGTTATCTTTATTTGCAAACTATCACTTAATACATTGATATTAAGTTTTACTAATTGTTTATAAAAATATAAAATCATGAAATCTTATGTTTATTTTCTCTCTATAGGGGACATATCTTAATTTTCATTGTAAATGAAATAGTCTTCAATAAAACTTTGTTTATTTGTAAATTAACTCATTTTAGCAGCTGTTTAAAAGTGAAAAATATCTTATTTTAACAGAAAACTAATTTACATTTTTTGTATCATAATACTAATTAATCCTATTTCAACATCTTTTATTTATATTTGTCAATTTACGATATTATGAAACGATAATACGTCATTAACAAAATATGTTCTCTCGCGTATTACGCGGGACAATAATCTAGTCAACTAATATCACAATATCTTTTACATATGCATAAATATACATATCATACACTAGTGTTTTCACGGAATTCACAAGCGATGTCAACACGTTAATTCTGCTTAACTTAATATAAACATAAAACTTATTCGTTTATCTATATCTATACTACCTAATAAAGCAACCCCTTATTAATTATTTATGTTTTTGAAATATCTTATTTGCCTTTAGACATTTTTTATTCCCATAATACTCTCTCCACCCTAAAATCAGACACGCTCCAACCACTGTGTCTCTTTTTTAACCCGCAATTTTGTTAACGTTGATATGGAAATTACTACAATCAACCGCTGTCACTTCCGGCCACCGCCGTTGCATCGCGCGAATATCCGTCTAGTAATATTAATAACGAATAGTGCCATCCTATACATTTTTTATAAGTATAATAGGTTATATATATATATAGAGAGAGAGAGAGAAAATCAGATATATACAACAATAACCATGTTAGATTGTGTATATATATCCATTCAATTAGGGTTTAAAGAAACAAGTAACACATATAAAGCTTGTTTATCTTTGTTTGGTTAAGTTAATTGAAAGAACACGAGCATTAAAATACCATCTCTTTTTCATTTCATCATTTTAAAAAAGATAATTGGGTCAAACAACAAATATACATGAACTTACAGAGTCTAAACTATATACAATGTTCCTTTAAATTTATGATATTCGATAATTGTTAGTACTTTATCAGATATAGTAGATATGTATATAAGAGTTGGTTATTGTAAATAAATATTAAAGTAGACAATCTAATAATGATCTTGATCATTAGATCACTATAAAATTGATGCACAAAGATTCGGAAATTCACAACTATTTTCAACTTTTTAAAAAATAACTGTTTGTATTATTTTAATACTTGTTTTATTTTAACCCGAACTTATGTGTGTGTATATATATATGCGTACATTATACTAAAAAGTACGGAGTATAATGAAAGAAATACATTGACAAAAAAAAAAAATGTTCATGGACATAAATGAACGAACATGACATCTATACTTCTATACTATTATATAAAAATTATAACCCCTTGTTGAAAAGTTAACAACTTTGGGACATACGAAATTACCATTTTACCCTTAATTAATTAATTTATACAATCATTTCATTATCTTCTAAAAATATTATCACAACACTTTTAAATCAAATATCTTTATATCAAATACCTACACCACTTGATGTATTTGCCGCTACCAACGGCCGTAGCCGCCGTCACCATCCGTCTATGCCATCCCATCATTATGACTATCATCGCCATGCATTGTGCGGGTACCATGCTTGTGTGAGTTAGTGTTTATTCATTTAATTAAATGAATTTGAAATATTGTTTAACTCTCCACCTAAAAATGTCATGAACTATTGGCAAACCTTATGTTCGTTACCAGGCTTAGATACAAGTCTAAAAAGTAAAGACTACTATTCTTATAAAAATGTTTTACATGAGCATCTAGACATCTAGTTACAAAAATAGTTATTCAAATTTCAAACCGTAAAATGAAGTACTCGTTTGGTATGTAAAATGAAAGGTCCATCCGAAGCCCAACAAACACAACTAAAAAGATAACCTTGGTCCTAATTTCAAATATTTGTAGCCGCACACACACAATCCAAAATTTCAAAAATACTCCAAAAATTCCAAAATATAATAAAAATCAATGGCGCCTATTTTCATTATATTTTGGCGGGGTTACCCGTATAACGTCCAAAAAAGCCATTAAAAACAAGTGGTCAATTTCGTCATTTCAACGTTACCGCCTCTTTTAGGGTTTCCCACCCCCTTAAAATCTTTCGCATTTTTATTTTGCCGCTACTAAACTTCAGCTGTTTTTTTATATATATCTCTCACACCTTATCTTTTTTTATTTTCTCTCTAAAAACCTTCGAAAAATAATTCCCCCCTCCAAAACTCTCTAATCAATCGAGTTATTTTTACAAAATCAACCATTCATTTGGGCATTCAAAATCTTGAAAAAAATCCCACTCAATCTCTTCTGGGTATCTTTTTTTTTTTTTTTTTTTTTTTTGAGATTGTGAATTTCATTTGGGGGTGTTTTTTAATTTGAATCAACTAAGTATTTTTGATTTAATTTGATTTGTTGGGCTGAATCAATGGGTGATTTAAGTGATAAGGTAAGTAGTGATCATTGATCAACATTAATTCATGGTCATTATTGTTATTAATTAAAAAGTTTTGGTTAAGTTTTAATTAGTGTTTTAATATATTACAGGGTTCAGATTGTGATGATGTAATCAATAGCAAAAGCAGCCCAGAAAGAAGTGGATCAACCACATCCGACGGTGGAAGTTTGATCAATACTTGTGTTGATTGTGGCACTTCTAAAACCCCTCTTTGGAGGGGTGGCCCTGCTGGCCCAAAGGTATATATATATATATATATATATATATATATTGGTCTTTTTATAGATATATGATTCTTGAAAAAAATAAATGTTGGCTTAATTTGATAAATTATAAATGCAGTCTTTGTGCAATGCTTGTGGGATCAGAAGTAGAAAGAGGAGAAGGGCATTATTGGGAGAAACAAAAGAAGATAAAAGACCAAAAGAAACAACAAAGGATGCCAGCTCATTATCAGGAGATGATGATAGTCAAACAAGTGGTTTGACCAGTGTCAAGATTAGTGATATAAGTGATTTTCCATTAAAGAAGAGATTAATGAAATTTGGGTCAGAAATAGTGTTGCAAAGGCCAAGATCAAAGGTTACTAATCAGAGAAGAAAAATTGGTGAAGTAGAACAAGCTGCATTTTCGTTGATGGCTTTATCTTGTGGTTCTGTTTTTGGTTGATCAAGAAATCATAACATTAAAAATAAAAAATAAAAAAGTTTGTGTTTGTCTTAGTAGTTTTAGGTTGTTTTTTTTGTGTGGAGGAATCTTAGAGAGCTAAATGTGGTAACTTGTTTATATTGATGTTTAATTAGTTGATAATTTTTTATGATTATGTTTATGTTGGTACTTGGTATTAGAATGTGATCAGTTAAAGGTAAATGGTAATATTTCATTCAATTTTTTGTAATTTTTGTCTTACATTTTATGATTTTAGAAAGTGGTAGTTTTCAACATTCATTTAGTTGTATTTAAATTTTAGTAGGAATTTGTTAAAAAAAACAGATGCTGATATGTTTTGTGACGGTGATGACTGGTGGTATATTTGTGGATGGAAATTTATCTACCACAACTAATATTGTTTCATCCTTTACTGTTTTCCGACATTTTTTTTCACGTGTGGAAAACAAAATGAAGGCTCTGATTAGTATTGCAAGAATGCAAGATAAATTCCAATCTATCAATGGCAAAATTTCATTGTTAGATGGTTATTTTTTGACTGATTAAATCGAGTTTATATTGCTTTTTGCGTCTAAAATTGATAACAGAACAGGTTAATACCAAACTTAAAAATAGAGTAAAGTTAAAAGATTCGACCAATAATCAGGCCGCTTCTTATAGGAACTGCTTTTTACCCACTTCTTCCCACTTCTTTCACCATTTATCAGCTTTTTCTCTCTTAGAACACCCCAATAACACCCCCTCTTTATACTACCAATTTCTTCCACTATTAATCTATTATTTTATTATTCCATTTATTTTTCACAAAAGTAAACTAAAATAGAAAAACAAATTAAGTAAAACTTTTATTAATTATAATAACAAATCTTATATAATTTTAAACAAAATCTATATAGGAAATTAGGGTTTAAAAGTAAAATTTTAAAACTATAAAGTTTATTTCTTAAATAACTTAAAGTTGAGGGGTTAACACTAAAGTTCATATTAAATTATATAAAATATAATACGGAGCATCTTTTTCGTATGATATATATATATATACACCTATTTATATACACTACACACCTGTATTTTTTTTTTTTAATTTTAAAAGCTAACAAATTTGAGATTGGAACCCATTAGCAAGCAAAAACGCACGTCTATATCTGGAACAAATGACTCGAACGCTACGAAAGATGTAGCCGTGCTAATGGCGTCCTCACGCTGGTGTGCGTCGGACGCACGGAGGACACCCCTATAATGACCGGCCTCATAAGGCTAGAATTGAAAAACAACAATAGCTCAAAGATTCAAATTTACAAATATTCCACTCCACATTAGTTGTGTCCAAGCCCAAAAAGCAACCTGATCTGAACCGGTTTTAGTCAACGGAGTTAAAAATTGGGATTGCCAACGTATAACCGATTTGAATCCGATTCTAGTCAAAAGTTGACCGGGTTTTTTGGGAATTTTTTCGGTTTTTATTTGTCTCAAAACCGAACCCGACTCGATCTCAAAATCAGATTCAACCGGATCCCATAACCTGAAACCAAACCACTTTCAAACCGTCGGTTTTCCAAACCATGAATCGGTTTGGTCAAACTCTGTTTTGGCCGGGTTTGGTTTTTGGGTTTTGATCCAGTTTAAAAAATCAGGGTTTTTTTGGCACAACTAAGGGGGTGTTTGCGATTGCTTTTTAGAAATAGATTATGTATTTTGGATAATCAGAATCGGATAATCTACTGTGACAAAACGTGCTGCTAAAAAATAATGTTTGTATTTGATTATGTTGTTTGATATTACAATAAGCAAATAATTAATTCCTTAGGTGTTTGGCAAATATATATACTTCAAAGAGTACACAAGTAAAAGGACAAAAAAAGACATCAATAAAATGGTTATTATGAAAATGTAATTAAGATTAAGATATGTATATATAACGAGGCTCAAACCTGATGAAACTTTTGATGTTTAATAAAGAAAAAAACTATAAAAAATATTTTTTGATAGTGTATATGAATACTTAGATGATATAATGAAAACAATTGTTTAATACTTTAATAAATAAATCACAGAAAACCAAATAACATTACCAAATTTCATAAGTGGCGTAGATCGATAATTAAAGAAATTAAACAAAAAAAATACAAAGCCTGCACAACAATATTTATATCTTATAATATCTTATTTTGAGGGCAATATATAGAAGGCTTTAAGGATATTAATGTAAAAGATCAAATGGGAAACTGGTTTTTAATAACGGCGTTTTCATGCAGTGAAAGGGAGGTGCTTTTCAAAAAATACGTTTTGTGACATCCATAACGCAAATAATCAAATTTTGAAACTTGTTTACCAAACACTAAAAACAGATTATTTATGATTTTCAAACGCAATAATTAAAAAATTTATCTCTAAACTCAACCCCAAACACCCTCTAATTCCACAAGTAAAAAATAATAAATATTTTAGGTTTAAAATCTTTTTAAAATGAATCCACTATATTATATTGCAAAATTTTTTTTACCAAATACAAAAAAATTGAACTCAGATAAGATTTCTAAATACTATTAAATTGCTATATATTTGAATATTTTGAAATTTTTTTTATAAATCGACTTGTTAAAAGCTCGATTTGAGACGAGCTTAAACGACTTGTGCCAATGTCAAACCAAATGTAGAACTCGTTTAACAAGTAACTAGGAACGTCATACCCTTTTCATATATATTGTGTTTTAAAGAACTAACATATAACTTTTTTTTTAAAAAAAAAAAAAAAAGATTGGAAAACTTATAAGGAAGGAAGTAGAAAGTTTTTAGAGACTTAGACTCTTGAGAAGTACTCGGTTTGGGATTTTTATATAAACATATAACTATTTTTTGAAATTATATATAATAGAACTTTAAAAACTTACTAAAAAAATTTAAATTTAAGCATAATTGTTCGAAAACAGACATATCACTACAAAACTCGAAAATTAAACATAAAAGATTCATGATAAATACTTTTTTACATCATAATAAATAGAATCATAATTTCTCAAAATCCTCATTTCATTCATGTCAAGATTGGAGAATTTATAACTCGAACTCCATTCAACGAGATGAAGAATCGCATAGGCGGAGACAAGGGGGGCTAGGGGATGGCAAGCCTCCCCCAATTGACGCAAATGTTTCGAATTTTATAGTACGGCCGAAATTTTATTAAGGTTTATATAGTATAGCCCATCAAATGTGTTAAAA
The DNA here is from genome assembly GCF_010389155.1 of Erigeron canadensis. Classification (NCBI taxonomy): domain Eukaryota; kingdom Viridiplantae; phylum Streptophyta; class Magnoliopsida; order Asterales; family Asteraceae; genus Erigeron; species Erigeron canadensis. The sequence continues at coordinate 51,884,522 of NC_057761.1, forward strand.
AATCCATATCCTGACTCTCCACTCAAAATGGGCTGATCCGATGAGTTTTACAACCTCTGTAAAAAACAAAGCAGGAACATTTTGACATTATTGGTAAAGTTTAACAATTGAACAAATATGCCAAAAAGAATTGAGAGGGGCAATCTCGTCAATCCAACATTACCGCCTCTTTAGGGTTTTCCCACTCTCTTAAAACCTTTTGCATTTTTATTTTGCCGCTCTACTCCTCCTTCGGCTCCTTCCCCCAAATACACACTCTAAATCACACACATTCACTCTCCAAATCAATCCTTTAAAAAGCTTCAATTTTTTCTCTTGATTCTTCAACCCATTGAGCTTTTATCAGTTAATCAGTCGTTTTCTCATCTGGGTATTCAAAATCTTGAAAATTTCCTCTCTTGATCTCATTCTTGTGATCACTTGATTTGAAGGCGATCAAAATCAGGGGTTTATTTTTGGGTTTTAAAGTTAATTGATCTGTTTTTGTTGGGTTTAATGGGTGATCTAAATGATAAGGTGAGTGATCATCGATCAATCTTTAATTTATTATTTTTTTGATCATGATTAATTAATTTGTTTGGTTTTATTATAATCGGCTAATTTTTATGTTTGTTTCTTTAGGGATCGGATTGTGATGATATGATGAATAGCAAAAGCAGCCCAGAAAGAAGTGGGTCAACTACATCCGACGGTGGAAGTTTGATCAAAACTTGTGTTGATTGTGGGACCTCCAAAACCCCACTTTGGAGAGGTGGCCCTGCTGGTCCTAAGGTATTTTTTGAAGTTTAAATGATTTTATAAATTAATTCAAAATAAATCTTGAAAAAGAATTTTGGGTATAGTTTGATTCTTTGTAGCATAGTTTCCCCATGTTTTTTTTTTTGACTGATCATGATCATGAATCATGATTACTTTCTTATTCTAAACAAGGGCAGTCTTTTTTTTTTTATGATAATATTGAAAGAAAGATGTTGGTAAAATTAATTTTTTTGTATCATTTGCAGTCTTTATGCAATGCTTGTGGGATCAAAAGCAGAAAGAGAAGGACATTGATGGGCATAAAAAAAGATGATAAAAATCCAAAGAAACCCATGATTGATGCCAGCTCAACATGTAGTGGTGATAGTCAAAGTAGTGGTTTGACCAGTATCAACAATAGTAACAGTAATAGTAATATGGGTGATTTTTGTTTGAAGAAAAGATTAGTAAAGTTTGGGTCAGAAGTAGTGATCCAAAGACCAAGATCAAAGATTAGAAAGCAGAGGAAAAAGGTTTGTGAGGAAGAACAAGCTGCATTTTTGTTGATGGCTTTATCTTGTGGTTCTATTTTTGCTTGATCAAGAAAATTGGAGAAAAAAAGGCAACATTTTTGGTTAAAAAATTAAGGAATGAGTGATGATAATTGAGACAAATTCTATCATTTTCAAGTAGAGAAATGTGGTAACTTATTGTTTAGATTAATTGTTTTATTGTTGTATTTTCAAATTGTCTCTTGAATCTTGATGATTCAATTTTTGTTGGCAGAGAAGAATGTGATTAGTTTATTTAAGATCAATTTTGAAATCTAATGTTCAAATTTATTTATTAATGGTTCTTTTGTTATCAATTCATAGTTAGTATGTTGTTTTCATCATTCTTTTGGATGAGTCAACTTGCCATATGTTAACAACATTAACGGTAACACCGAGTCTTCTTTTACTTATAGTGAGCCACACTGCTATCCAACATTCCAACAGTAGTTAAACTTAAAAAAATATGCAAAATTATGTAATGATGGTGATATATTATTGTTTTAGCCTTTGAGGGGTTGTACGACCAAATGGGATGGAAGACCAGGTTAATTGAAACAAAGATCATTCATTCATTTGGAAATGTTGAAATTGTCTCCCATTTTCGGTCCATTAGTCCTACAAGGATCCCCCGGCCCATAGTTGGAATTTACTTGATTGCTTGAAAGTTGAAACAAAGATCATATAATTTTTCTACTTGTCATGTTTCGATCATATTGTCTTTGCAAGGTCCCCTTTCTCCAGCTACCAAAAATGTGTGGATCCGAATCGGATGTTCTTATATTTATATCCACTTCCATTCGCTTTTAAGAAAAAACCATTCATTCGTATCTATATCCGTTGTATGAGATTATGGATATCCATTGGATATCTTGGAAAACAATTCCCTTCCAAAAAACGACTGTCACATGTGAATAAACTTATGACAATCTATACGTATTCCATTCAATCTTTTACAATAAAAAATCAATGGTTTTTCATTGATTATAAAATCATGAGTTACTAATATTTCTTAGCTTGTACAAGTAAAAGTCATGACTTCTTTTAAACTTTATACACAAAAGATATAATAAATAGTATATCAAATACACAAAAACACTACAAGTTTACTCCTTAATTGCACTCGCACATATAGAGGACGGTTACATGGCCAGCTGTAGGCAATCGCATCAAGGCCATAAATCTTATATGTTGGGTTGATGCTTTGCACTAAGACTAATGAAAATAAGGCACCACAAATCCAATTGAAAGTTAAACATCGCTTAACATTTTAAGGCTATGTTTGGCACAGTTTTTCAAAAGCGTTTCAGGAGCTTTAACTTTTCATTTTAAACTAAAAGGTCTTAAAATTTAAAAAGCTTTGTTTGATAGGAAAAGCTTTAAGCTTTTAAGCTCGGTGAAAAGCTCTTTTATGAAACGTTGTTAATACTAACGTTTGAACAAAAGCTCCAAACTTTACATATAATAGTTATATAAATTTAACATGTTCTCACTCAACCAGTTTATAGTTTAATATACCAAAATTTTGTATAGATTGTACATAAACTGATAATGGTTATGGAATGTCGCTGTCATTCATATATATGTTAAAGTTTAGGTATGAAATTTTTTTTACTCTCTTTTATATATGCAAGTTAAGTTGAGTATTTTATCTATATATACATACGGAAAAATGTTTTTTTAAAATATATTTTTTATATTTATTTTATATTTTATTACAGCTACAGCTAGCGTGTCAAACACCACTAAAAATAATAGATCATGTTAATAGCTTTGATGAAAAACTATAACTTACAGCTCTAATTAAAAGCTACAGCTACAATTACTTTTGCCAAACATACCCTAAGTTAGATAACAATTTATAGATAGAGAGTTTATTTTTTGCAGGTCTCAAGCCCGAATAAATAGAGTTTTCAACTCCTATTTTAAGATCTTTAGTTTAAATTTGTCAGTTTCATCCGATATAAAAGATGAGAGTTTTTATTAGAGACTTTAGAAAAAAATAACTCCAAAAGTAGACTCTCATATAGCCACAAAAAAGGTTAAAGCGGTGCTAGACGGTTATGCTAGACATGCAGATTAGCAGTTAATCAGTTAATGGCAAGAGTACAATTTTCGTTGCATTTAAAAGTTAATGGCAATAGTACAATTGTTTGTAACGCTTTGATTATAATACTGGCTAGGGGTTTGAATCCTGATATTTTTTGATTTGAACCTTATTTGAGTAAACATATTGGAGAAAAGTGCAAAAAAAGTCACGTAGGTTGCAACTTGCCAGCAATGTTCTTGCAAACGAAAAACACAACACTCAAAACTCACTTCCTTTTTAGGATCCATACATAAATACATTACTTTCATTTTGGACTTTTGGTATTAAAGTTTTTCCGTCTTTGATACATTTATTAACTTTGATAGGTGATTTATATGGTTTACACTTTAAAAACCAGTTACTAATTTACATGATTCCACAAATGAAGACTGCAAATCACAGGTTTAAATATTGTCAAAGATAAGAGGAAAAACTATATTTAATAACCTATGTGTGATAATGGTAAGTAACCAGACATGAGTGATATATGGTGTGCATGTTGGATTCCAAGTTACATGGTACTAGAGTATTCTCACCCATTTAACTTTTTTTTTTACCACTTCAAAAACCAGTTGTTACGACTATACCAAAATGTAAACTAGCTCTGTAGTGAAAAAAAAAAGTTGAAAACCATGGAATATCTGTCTTAATATTGATTACCGCTACGGGTTTGTCTGGATGTCCACATAGTTATGGACTTATGGGCCAACGCCCTTACATTTTCCAAAAATAAATTCAGGCCCATAATCTTTTACTTAATTTCCTTTTTTATATGGAAGATGATGATATATTATGTTAAAAATATATTCCTAAAACTATAAAATGATAACACGTGAATTTCATTCATTCAAATCTTATTCTTTGATTTTATTAAGAAAATTAGAGAATTAATAACTTCCTTACATATCACTCTTCTTAATTTAAAGATTTATAACTAATCTACACTATCTTATAGTGAGTAATAATAATAATTCTACACTCCAATGTTAAAAGTTACATTATATGTTATAATAACATTATGTCTTTAATTAACTAATTTACATCATAAATCTTTTATCTTCTAATATATCTTCATTAACCTTTCTATCAATAACCTATATCACCTAACGCCGCCAAACTGCAACCGTCATTGTATTGTGCGGGTACCCCTCTAATTAAAATAAATTTCTAACCTATTATTGTCTTAATTTTGCGTGTTGCTTTTGTCTCTTCAACCGGCAAACTAGTTGAATATCGATCTCTCCTCATAATCTGAAACATAATAGCGTGAAGCAATCATAAATCAATCCGGGGTTCCGGGCACATCTTGAACACTAGGATGATTGGCATAACATCTAGAATCCCATGAAGCACCATGTTTCAAACAAGTGATGAATACTGAACTTACATGAACCACTGAACCAGTATAAGTTAACATACAGACTTATTATCATGGGCGGTACCACATGGGGGCCAAAGGGGGCAATTGCCCCCCTCAAAATTTAGATTTTGTCATGTATTTTCAAATTTTTCATCGATTTTAAAAAATTTCTTATAGGTTTTTAACACTTTGACCTCTTATATATTTATATTTTACAGATTTTTTAATTTTGCCCCTTTGAGATTTTTTTCTGGTACCGCCTCTGCTTATTATCACAAATCATCCTTGCCGGTTGATAAAATTTGAGTCTTAACATTTGTTGTTTTTGTAATAATGCTCTTCTTAAAAATACAAAAACTTTATAAATCGGGCGATCAATTCTAATGATGTTAGTTTAGATGTTTTAAAAGAGCGGTTTAAAAGAAAAACTTATTTGAGTAACAAAAATTATCAGCTCTCTTAAAAACTAGCTTAAAATTCCTGCGATCATAACATGTCGATACGATTGTACTAATTCTGTTTCTTATTTTTAACAGAAAGTATCATTTTCTATTCGAATATTTATCTTGCGTAAGCGTGTCAAGTCAAATTAAAGTTTCAAATTGAGGGACATGGTTTCCACTTTAATATAAGCAAACTTTTGTATACTCCCTTTACACATATTATACAAGTGTATATATGTAAATTTGTAAATATGTAATATATCCATATGTATAAATACTCTATGCACACAAATCAGTCATGGACTCTTTGTAGAAGAACAATCACAAACTCAACTATGTACGAATCCTTAAGGCATGTGGCGCAAAAACTTTTGCATATATATTTTAATATGGAAAGTTAATAATAAGAGTAATATATTATTTTCTAATTAGCTCAAACACCAACACACACATCTACAAGTTGGCTTAATAATTTCTAGAAGTTTGCAAATAATTTTATATCATGATTAAAAATCATAAAATTAAATCCCACATCTACAATTTCAATTCCAATAAAAATCAATATATAACTAATAAACCTTGATAAAACTTCTTGCAGATAATTGAGAAAAATTGTTAATACTATTGTTTATATTGAGAAAAATTGTTAATATTATTAAACATTAATGTAGCACTATTTAAAACCAAATAGACAGTAAAATTACAAAAAAGAAGAAGACAAACTGTCAAGAATTTACAGATTACTTCACTGCAAAAGTACTTTCTAATTTTCCACTTTAAGCCATCCTCATCATCATCTTGGAGTGAGCGTGATCATGAATTTCATCATAAATCAACAATCCCTTGATGGGTATTTCTGGGATTTCATCAATTTCAAATCTTGTTCAATCTTTTTGTAGATCTATCAACTCTTGACACTTTATTCTTTACTTTTCTATAACTTTAAAAGAAAAAGATAAAGAAAATGAAGTTGAGTAACACTAAAATGGTGGTGGGCCCGGGAAGTGACACGGCGGCGGTGGAGAGTGTTGGTGGTGGAGGGCTGTAATAGTAGTAAGGAAAGTATGGCATAATGGGGTTAGGTGGTTGTGGGGTAGGGTAATTGTTGTTATTATTTGAAGGTGGTGATGATGGTGGTGGGTAGGTGTAGTAAGGACCTTGGGAAGTTGATGGTGGTGGATAATAGTTTCCGGAGCCACCGTTACCGCCGGAGGTGGGAGGTGACGGTGGTGGTGGACAGATGGGAGATGGTGGTGGTGTGAGTTTTGGTGGTGGTGGTGGTGGAGAGTAAATTGGTTGGTTGCATGGGTTATCACAAGCAGCACACATTGTGCATTCAACTTGGTATTTTGAACCAACCCATGAGTTTGATTTAGCTTCAATTGTGAGATGAGATACAATGAAAATGAAGATCAATATTGTGATGATTTTTGTGTTCTTGAAGTTGAGCAACATTTTTACAAAAAGGATAATAATGAGAAGTTACAATTTGCAAATAGAGAGGAAGAGATAAAGGGGGTTGTATATTTGTATGTGTGACAAGAGTTGGTATGAAATGGAATTGAATTGAGTTGATAAAGTTCTTATCATTGAGGGGAGTAAATAAATATGTTTTTAATATAAAAAACATGTACAATGTACATACATACTTTAATGTAATATGTCCAAAGGAGTAACAAAAAAAAATCTCTCTAGTCAATTAAAAATTATGATTGTCAAGAGTAGTAAAGATTGCATAGCTGGTTTGACACGTATAAAATAGTTCAACTTGATGGATCATAAAGTGAAAGGAAGAGCTTTTATATGTAAAAATCGAGTGAATTTGCAAGGTTATGTTATATCGAATTGTGTAACGACACCCCGATGTATCTTATACTGCTTGAGTGCTTGTAATATTACCGGCGGCCTGCTATTCGGATATGTTAAAGATAAAAGATCCAATATTAGAGCCAACAAATAAGACCAATTGTATTTTATATGGAAAATAATTAATAAACTTAATTGGTGCTTAAATATATGCCTAAAACCTTAAGAATTTGACATGTGAAATGCACTAATTCCCTTTCCTAATATTGCCCCCTGATTTTTCCACATTTCATCATCCTACAATTAAGTACAATTTTAAACACACTAATTAGATTGATTTATCATTATCCATTTTATATTACTGATAATCTCAGAGTATTACAACCTCTGCATAATGATATTACTCATGTCTCATGGTGATACATAATATAATGGATAGTCAACACACATTAACGGTAATATGAATTATGAAATAATAATTATTATATATTTTCCTAAACGAACTCTTTAGATTACAATAAAAAATCAAAATCAAAACCAAAACCAAAACCAAAAACTTCTTTGTTTGTCGACCTCTCCCACTCCTTCTACTCTCAAGTATGAACATAATAAATACTTTTTCACATCATAATAGATAAAAACAAAGTAAAAAGTATTATTGGCAATAATAATTTATTAATTTTCACATGATAATTATTTACCTGTATGTATGTTGTACTATAGTCAAAACATATTTGCTAATTTACTTAAACATGATAATTTTAAATGTAAGAGTACCTAAGCTAGCAATTCTAGCAAAGTGTGAATATTGTAAGAATGAGTTGTATATAGCAGAGTAGTAGTCGGCAATTGTTGACTAGAATACATACAAAACTACAAAAGGCAAAGGGTGTCTATATAACAATAATAATGCATTATATATACACTAGAACGTCCTGAATCTTCATGTAAACAAACAATTTCGTACACGTTGTCATTAATGTCGGTGCTTCTGATAAACGTTGGACCGGAGCGTCAGGGTATGTGCTTAATTGCTTCATCATCAATATATTAAAATTTGAAAAACAAAATTAGCCAACTTCACTTTATCATAATTTAATTGTCCTCTGACAATGTACAACCCTCCCTCCTAGCTTGTGTATACATCCATGTATTTTTAAAATATGAAATACTAAATTCAGCCCCAAGAGGGTTGACAATGGGTGCATTATCGATGAGTGGTCACTGCGGCACCATAACGAAACACCATCGCTAACGCCTGACCACGCGTGACGGGGTGAAAATGCGTGGTCACACTACGCGGTCCACCACTCGTTTGCTTTGTTAGTTGAGGTAGTCCAACGGCTAAATAAAAGAGTGTTGACCGAAATTAATGGCTTTTTTATTTATTTAATCACCTCTTCTTCTTCACCTACACCCCTATTTCTTTCATCTCCTCCAACCTCCATTTTTCTTCAACTCCATATATCTTCATAAAAATGGATCCAAGAAAACCCAAACGTGTTATCAGATCGGCTCGTGGCCGAGTCCAACATCAACCCTAAACCCAACCCCTACCCCTACCCCTACTCGTCAATCGCCGTCGAGTCCAACATGCATCCCAACCCTTTAACCGGCAACAAACACCACCTCAAACCACCCGCCGACAATCGATCGATTCCCAACCTGTTTATCATCCTCGAATAATCTTCAAACATTTATTACTCTACCGGGCCCGAAGCGGCTGAAATGGGCAATGTGGATATCGACCCATTTTGGATTCCACGCGACCCACAGACCATTGCCGATGCTGAGGAAGATGAAGAATTTGCAGGACTTGATGCCGTTCCAGAAACACAAGATGATTGGGAAGATGAAGCCGAAGAGGAAGAAGTGGAAGAAGTGCCCGAGGTGCGTCCCTTGGGAGGAAAAAAATTTGGATAGGAAGCCTTGGACTCAAGAAGAAGAAGAGGCACTAGCGAAGTGTTGGATTAAAGTTTCGGTTGAGAAAGTTATTGGTGACAGTAAAACGAAGGTAGGATTTTGGAAGCGGGTTCTCAAACACTTTCAAGGACATGTATCGGGTACTTTACGCACCAAGGATCAACTCAACTCGAAATTGAATGCTATGAATCCGTTAATTTAATCATTCAATGGATACCATCAAGCGACGGTATGTTTCAACTTGTTTGATTCGGTTTCCTATATATATGTGTTTGCTTGATGTTTGAATACGTTTTGCTTTGTGATTTTGTTATGTTTCAATTTGTTGGTGATTTGATTTGGATTGAAATGTGATTTGGTTATATACATAGAAATGCGATTGAAATTTGATTTGGTTTAAGGATTGAAAGTTGTTTGAATAGGTTTATGTGGTTGAAATTTGTTGATTTGGAACATATATACATATATATCCATGGTTTCTGTCGAACATATATATATATGTGTGTGTTCTTGCTTTCTTTGATACATATATATCTATGGTTTCTGTCGAGCACATATATATGTATCTATGGTTGTTCTTTCTGTCGAACATGTATATATGTATATATATGTGTTCTTGCTTTCTGTCGAATCTATATGTATACATATATCTATATGTAGTTACCACTTTACAATTTTGCAGACACGTATGAAGCAAAGTGGGTGTAATGAGATTAATATCTGAAACAAAGCGAATGACGATTTTGAGAGACAACACAAGAAGACGTTTACTCACATCTTGGCTTGGAACATTGTGAAAGATAATCCAAAGTGGAAAGAACAACCATATATTGGTGGTGGGCACGAGTCGTCGAGTTCGAATTTGAAAAGAAAGTCTGCCGAATCAAACCCTACTCCAAATCCACCATCTGGATTAAACGCTACTCCAACACCACCATCTGGATCAAACGCTACTCCAACACCGCCATCTATGGGCGAAGAAATGGAATTCAACGTTCCTTTGTCGTGTCTCAATGAAGATCCTGCTCCATCCCACCAATCAAGGGGGAAAAAAAAGGCTACCAGTGAAGAATCAAGTCGTTGTTCGGTTCGTGATACCTTATCGACCTATACGACCGAGAAGGCAAGTATACTGGAGGAGCGGGCTGAAGTTCAAAAGAAGAAGGATGACGAGTATTTCAAGTTTTTGCAAGGGGAAGAGTACAACCGTGACATGAAGTTCGTTATGGATCCGCACGAGCATATCAATGACCCGACGTTTAGAGAGTTCATCATCACTCGCAAACGCGAGTTATGTGCGAAACACGGGTGGCCGTGTACTTTGTAGGTTTGTATTTGTAATTCGTATGTTTTAAGTTTAATTTGTAGCCGAACCGAACGTCGTATGTTTTAAATAAAATTTTTGATTTATGTTTTAAAAGTTTTATATTTGATTTATGTTTTAAATAAAATTAGAAAATGTAGTGAGTGGTGAAGTGAGTGATCGGATGCCAATAAAATTTGGATGAGTGGTCAGTGAGTGGTGAGTGAGTGATGGAGTTGAGGTGACATGCTGTGATTGGTTAGAAGTGAGTGGTGAAAAAAAAATACAAAACATGGGTTGCCAACCCTTTAAGGGCTATATTTAACGTACATAAAAAATTTGTACTTTTCATATTAAAAGTTCATCCTTGAATTTATGGTAATGCACAAATAATTTATGTTATGCTCCTTAAATACAACATTAAGAGCTGTATTTATCAAACTCTTTTTAACATTTAGGTGTCGTTATAATTCATATAAAAATTGAGGCTAAAAACGAATTGAAATGAAGACAAAATATTTCTAAAACCAAGGAAGTCCCAAAATTCCAACAAAATATTATCACTTACTTGACTTGATGTACCGAACTTTATCGTATTTTTCTAACTCAATAATTTCAACGGTAATCATCAAAAGCAATTTGCTTTCACCCCCCAAAATAGGGGCTGTCTTTAGTAATTCACAGTCTGACAGTCCTTTAAACAAACGCATATCTAAGGTGTCCCAAAATGCGTTTTTCATTCAGTTAGTTTCGAAAATGTGACATTCGAAAATCTTAAAATGTCATAATTAAGATACACATGTTAATTTTCAAGATATGTCTTATTTAACTTATTATTCACTCAAATATATGCATTATAACAAAAATAACAACATTTATTAGAATTAGAATTACAAAAGAACACAAGATACAGAGAAGTTGATTAGATTATGTAAGTAATTGCTGTTTATCACGATGGACAAAAGTAACCGTAAAAGAATGAGGATAGAAAAGGAAAAAGGAAAAGGTGTGAGGGTGATGACCGACCACTATAAAAAGACAACTTTCCAGGCTGTTTCGGTGAAAATAAATCCAATATATGCTTGGTTATTTTACTCAAGTCATCCTTGAGGTTTTTATATTGCTCACCAGCAGCCCCTCAATCCACGCTCGGATGACTCAACCGCAACACCATGCTTAAGCTTTGTAAAACCTGATTATGGTTTCTAAATAGGATATCTCATGCTTATTAGTTCTCTATAACATTAGTCTATCTAATAAAAATATGGCTTTGCTAAATGAACCCTTAACGTTGGAGTTATATAATTGTATAATTATCATAAAATTTAGGGGTGAGCTTTTGATACGAAAGATACAAATTTTTTATATATGTTATATGCAACCCTGAGCATTTTTAAAAAAAATAATGCGTTGGAAGGGTCGGATGTATTCGATTTCCGGTTCATATCTTGCCATCTTCGTGACCTCGACAAGTGATGAGCAAATATCTTCAAAAACTGATACCGAATTGATACCGCTACTAATAAGCTCGATTAAGTTAGTTTCGATTTTAGAATTTGGGAGAAAACGGTTTCAGTATCTATCGGTTTGTTACCGGCAACCGAACTTTATACCGAATATATATAGATTATGAAGACTTTTTCTTTAGTTTTGATCGGCCCATGTACCCTTCCTTTTCTTTACTTCTTATTATCAACATTATTCAGAAATAGATTCCTACTCCCCCTTACCTACTGTTCGATTGAAGATAACCCAAAACAACACAATCCAAAACAAAATAAACATCACAAACACATTAAAAAAAAAAAGGGAAAGAAAGAAAGAAAAATAAGAAGCTTATTGGACTAGAAACCAGATACGAACGGTGTTAGAAACAAACTGTTTAATTACTAATTAGTATCGGATACAAGCTGTGAACTCATCTAATCATGTCTATTGCCGTTCATAGTTTTCATTTAGTATTGCATTTTTTAATTTATTTTTTGACAGGTAAATTACAATATTCCCATGCTACCCAATAATACTAAACTATATCCCGTATCAAGATTTAATTTAACTTTAAATTAAAAAGCAAGAGCCTCTACCAAATAAACTAACATCACATTATTCCAAGTTTGTAAGCATCATGGTGGGTTATTTTTGGGTCCTTTGTTTTCGTGGAAATACAAGCATTATACATGCATGTTTTTTCCCGACATCAGCATATATGTATGTGTCATGTAGTACGTGAGCTAGTATCTTTGTAAGATAGGTATCCTATCAATCCAATAAATGCTAAAAAATTCGGTTCAAAGTGGTACAATTCTGAAAAAAAATCTAGTTCGATTCAGTTATCTTGCCTTTACACAATTTCAGTATCGATACCAAACAGGATTGGTATGGTTTTCTTACCGATCTCATCCCTAACATGGACCATGATACAAATTTGTTCATCTTGGTTTGTATAAATCTATGGTCTTCTAAAACTTAGTCGGATAACGTATTTTCTTATGCATATATTGTTTTTCAAATCTATGAAATATGTTTTATTAATGCATGTGAACTCTGACATCATCAAATTAATACGAGTATGTTAGTTAACTTTGGTTTCACCTTCAGAGAATCACTGTGACCCATTAGTGGTGCACAAAAATCGGTAATGGCCAAACCTGTTTGTATCCTATCTTAACCGTGTTTTTTTTATCAACGGGACCAAAACTGGTTTTGGCTAAAACTTAAGCGGTTTTTTTACCAACATGAACCGGGTTTTATTACTGTCCCCCCCCCTACCCGGTAACAGGTCTGAAATGTAGGATTTCCAAACCGTTTACTAACCAGTGGTTTGGCCACTACCTGAACGGGTTATGGTCACGACTGGGTAGGAAACTGGTTTCTCTCTAACCGGTTTTCTAATAACCGGTCTTTTTTGTGCACATCTATTACCCATCCCTACGGAACCATAGATAACAAATTAAGGCAGCCAACGATATGATTCTACATCATAATTTCTAAACTCAGCAAGTCAGTCAGGCTCGTGATATTTCTGGGATGCTTCAAATGATTGTCGTTTGAACATGGTGTTACTTACTGTTGGTATAAATGGACAAAGCCATGTTTAGCCTCAGATGTTTGAACGCATGAAAGAGCTTTATCACTCAACAACAGAGTTTTAACTTTTAACTATGGTACCCCAAAAAAGGTTGACAGCAAATGTTTTTCCTTTGGAGGGTGCGACGGCAATACATGGAATTAATGGTGGCTCAGATCAATTTCTACCTAGTGACTCGGCCATTCCCTCTGTTGCACTGAGTGATTAAGATCTTATTTCACAACCCATCTTACATATGCATGTGTCACCGAAACTATTGTAGTATTGTTTGATGAAAACTCTTTTAACAGAGTAGTCGAGGCAAGGAGATGTTGATTGTAATTCAACTCTCAATAGGGTTAATGAGGATCAGTGTCACGATAAAGAGCGTCCCTCATTTTGTGCTTGATTTGTAAAAATGTGCAGACTAACAGGGATGAAAAGGCAAAATCTAAAGTGGAAGTCATGACGAAAGGGAACATTTCAAAGGATGGAAGCACAATGATGCTGATATAGGGAAAGAAGGATCTATTTAATAAAGCCGGTGAAGTAGCTGATCTTAACGAAGACCTACCACAAGATAATGCATGAGGGATCTTTTTAGACACGATAAATCTGTAGCTCCCATTCATGTCAAGTTAACCAAATTTATAGGCAAACTAATGAATACGAAGCAGAAGTCTGTAAGCGAGATGGCTAAAAAATTCATGCAGGACGTGATACTAAGCGAGGGGTCTGCGTCAGAAAGTTAAAGTTAAGGATGGTGTGTCAAGTCAAGACTGAAGTTTTTGAACCACCTGTATACGTTTGTGTGCTACAATCAGGTATCACTTGTCACATGGGGTGAGTATGATTGTAATACTCCTAAGTCCTACCTGACTGTGAAGTTCATATAGGTTTTCGTCTCATTAAGTTATTTGAGCCAATGAGAGACATACTCTGTAGTTTTAGTGTTCTGACAGTTTTTGTTTTTCTAAAAAGTGACACTGTTTTGAAAAGAAAACCAGCCGTTCTCAAAGGATCAAGTGCACGTATACTCAAACAAGAGCGTTATGTTGAATTTTACAAGCATGTAACTATACTAAATCCTAAGCATCCAAAACCCTAGTATATGTACATTGGCAACGCACAGAGAAAGGGAAAAGAAGCCACAAACCAAGAAAACTGAATTTTTGGTTGTTTTTACCAACAATTTGTTGCCTATAAAAACCGTCAAAAATTCTAGCCCATATCCCTTCGTATGCAGTGCATTTGACGAAAAGAAAAAACAATGTTAAATACCAAGAAAGGATTAAGCTACCAAGATCTCAAGACACTGCTAAAATGAGGCCTAAGTTACACGGTGCATATCATCCAAAGCATAACTGTCAAATCCAAACTCGTTGTCTGGCTGTCCAAACCCTTCTTGCGGCTGAAAATTCAAAGCAATTCAAGATTGTAAGGAGTTTGGTGTCAATTTGAGTAGTTGAACTTAGATTATTGAAAACAGTGGAACCATAACAATGCATCACAAAAGGTTTAAGATTGAAGAAATGTACCATCTTAAGAATTGCATTGAGGAGGTCATCTTGATTATTGAAGACGTTACGGTGGGTTCCAATTTCATCCTCCGCCAAGGAAGTTATGGTGGATCCCATTTGATTTGAAAAAGAATAAGATGATGCATCATTAAAGTTCAAGCCAGCCTCTTGAAAGCCTGAATCTTGTGGTCTGGTTTGGTTCAAATTGTTTGGCATGTTATAACCAGGAACAATCCCGCCTCCCGAAACCTTCATCCCTGGTCCCTGTGTCAACATTCCATTGGGCAAAGCAGGCTGCGGTGACCGACTTTGAGCAACCATTGGCATTAGTAGTTGATTATTAACGCCATTGAATGAATCTTGCAAAGATTGATGCAAGCCTGCGAACTGCTTAGGTTCCATATTTGTTGGAAAGCCATGAAGTAATTGTGGAGTTTTGGCATCTCCATATCTCAGATTCTGGTTATCATAGCTATATACCTTTCTTTGATCTGGGGCCATAATTGGTGAATTTGAGTTATTCGAACGACCAAGAACCGCAGCTTGGAGTGTCGCGAAGCTTTGACCAGGGAGTTGATTACTGGCAGCCATAGTTTGAAGCTCAAATGCATTGAGTGAAGGCATTGATCCATAGCCTGAGTCGGGGCTGCCCATAAATGGGTTGTTGAGACTTAGCCGTTTAAGATAAAGACGGTATTTCTGCAACAAATACTTACACTTATTAGCGCCTAGCAGTTTATAAACTATATACGTTTATTTAATAACTCACATAAGCAAAGTTGAAAAGTATGCCAATTGGATAATGTTTATCTTTCTACTGAAGCAAAGGGGTTATTTTTAAACTTTGCAGGGCTCACAGTGAGTCTGAGCTTTACCTGAAGATGGCTGGCGACGTTTTCTCTGCTTAAACCGGGAATGTTCATCAGCTCCAATATTTTCTTAGGAACAGCTTCTGCATCGGTTTCATATTTAATTGAAAGTTACAAGCAGAGCCTAAAATAACTAATATACTATGTAGTAGCATGAACGGGTACTCTTAATTTTCCTAAATTACGCATAAAGGGAAATTTCAAAAGGGTAGAACGGGTCAAGCATCACCCGGCTCGTGTTTTTAATGCATTGTAGTTCAAAATGTTTCGTACAAAAGAAATCGTATTATAGTTTTGTGATCATAATTAATGCATCAATATAAATAGAAATTAAAACGTTGACAAAGAAAACATTTATCAGTAAGCCGACCCAAGACACTCAGGTTGACCTAACTTACAATTTCCCATTTTGACCCGAATATGTAACCCAAGCTACCTCACATTTAAACAAATGTATATTACTTAAAAATCATGCTGAAAACTTCTTACTATCAATCCCAAGGTTATTAACAGACTGTACGAATTTCTGATGTAGCTCAACAGACCAAACAACACGAGGCTTCTTTGAAGAAGAAGAAGACTCATCCCGTTCCTCATCTTCGTCCTCATCGTCTTTCCTTCTTTTAACATTTTTCCAGCTACGTCCTTCATCAGCAGAATTCGAATTGTCAACATCTTCCAGAACTTTTTGATGTTGGTCAACATCATCAGCATTTGCTAACGCCTCAAGATCTTTCCACTCGTGTTTCCTTCTTCGAACCACGTGCTGCCATATGTTTTGCAACGCCTCAATACGCACAGGTTTTATTAGATAATCACACGCACCATGAGTGACCCCTTTCATAACCACACTGTTGCTATCATCGGCGGACATCACTGTATTTGTGTATTATGAGCAAAAAAAATCCCATTAAAATATGACTTCAGATAGGGAAATCATATTGTTGGCCATATCAATAATTCAAAGTCAACAACAAAACAAGGACACACGAATGGTCGTTAACTAACAGATAATAAGCTGGATTATATAATTTACCATCTAACTGAGTTACTAAAATTTAGAAAATCAGATGAGATGGCTACAAAGATACGGAAGACATGAAAAACATTAAACTTTATTCACTAACCATGGGTTAACTATATTAAAACCGCATTCAACAACACTGAGAAACTTAAATGAGACTAGTTGACTTACTGATAAATCCCTTACACAATTTTACCAATAGTTCAAGAAAGCAAACCATAAAAAGAACATGAAACCTAACACACTAAATCATGTCATTGAATTAATTATGTATTGGAAGTCAACAAACCGTAGGAAATACAAACGAATCAGTAGTTAACTTATTACAGATAAACGATAATTCCTTCGTCTAACATGACTTTCGGACAACACAACATGCAACAGATTCAATTCAAGAAACAGAAATAAAATCTAATTGAACAGTAGTCAACTCATGCATTATATCAATTTACACAAAATTTTAGTGTCAATGAAACAACAAAAAAGAAAAAAATTCAAATGATTAACATCGACTTACTGATAACAGGGAGGTCCATTTCCAGCCCAATATGCTCAAGAAGTTTGAATCCATCCATGTCTGGCATATGAACATCACTCAAAACTATATCATATCCATTTTTATTTTCCCTCAACAATGATAAGCCATTCTCAGCTCTATTGCACACAGTTGCTGCATATCAATAAACACAAAATATTTTCAATAAAAAAACAATATCATATCTAATGAATGAATAATAAATATTATACAGTACAACAACCAGATATAAAATTCATTAAAAACAAACCAGCACATTTATATATCCATAACAAAAAAAATTATATATATAAATTATTTGCATAATATTTTTTAAATCTGTTTCATTTAATTATGAGCCCAAAAACTAGATGGGCATTGTCTACATTAAATCAATGAAATAAAAAAGTAAATAAAATAATACAAATATTATCATACTCACGGCAAGCGTGTAAGTGTGTGTGTGTATATATATATACCTTCATATTTACACTTCTTTAACATCTTTTCTAAAATCATTAAGCAAGTGGGGTCATCATCAACAACAAGCACTCTGAGACCTGCCGGAAACCTGACCGGGGCAACTCCGGCGCCGACGGACTTCCAAGTAGATGAATTTGAACCAGGCATCATAAATTATTGAATTTTCAAGATTTTTTCAAAGAAAACACACCCACGATCATGTATAACTTTTTTTTTTTGATTTTAAGCAAAACCCAACTGAACTTAAATAAAATAACGCAAGCCCGTTAAGGAAAATTTGAAAAAGATACTAAATTTAAAACACCCATAACGCTAAATTCGCAAAGCTATTGACTTTATGAAAAAATAAATAAAATAAAATGAATTTTTATATCCAAATCTTGTGAATTTATTGTGTTAAATTCGTGGGTTTATATTGTTATCGCTCCTTATTTTTCTACTGGAAGTTTATTTGTTTCCAAATTAGTTTTGGATTTAAATATTTATATAGTTTTTTTTTTTTAATTATAAAGTGGGTCACTTCCCTTGAGCATGAATGTATGACTATGACATAATGAGGCTAAATATCCCATGCCCACCAAATATCATAAGAATAAAATAATCAATACTTATACTTATATATATTTATTAAAAGAAAAATGCTAAAAAAAGGTAGGTAGTATAATGCATTTGTCTATTAGTTAACGAATTTTGTAATGAACTTTGAATAGGTAATTAATTTAATATATATGTTTAAGAAGATTAATTTAGCATTAGTGAATTACCATTTTATGTTTATTGTATAACTACATTACTATTTGTAGGTCAAGATATCCTTTTCTTTAAATAAACTTTTAAAGGTAAATTTATTGTATTTGATCAAAAATAAATAACATGACTTCATGTTAACATTAGCTAATTCGGAGGAACATTTTATTAAGTAATGTTTATAATAAAATCTGTACATTATATATGGTTGAAAATATTCGTGACAATCATGTTTTGGACAAAGTTTTGTACATGATGATAATAAGTATAGTTAAAGATAATATATTTCTTATATGCATATCAAAAATACTAAACAAAGTCATTAGGACTTTACTTGACATGCATAAAAAGGAAGGTTTTACGTTTTAATATCAAAAGTTCACCTTTTAATTTTTATGGTAAATGTACAACTAATTATTGCACTTTAACGAAAGCCCTTAGGGCTTTGTTTAACAAAACCCTATTATTATTTATGGTTGTGAAGATTTATATCGTAATCATTGCCATCATTAAAATTGAATATATATATAGATACACCTTTTTTACTAAATTCATATCTACAAATCAGATTAAAGTCTAACTATGGTTAGGATTTTCTTCGTGATGGTATCAATTTGTGAGTTTATTTTATATTTCGAACTAGAAGGAATTTTTTTTGGTTTCTATGGAATCATATGGATATTGGAAGTAATTGCTAACAATATGACACTTTTCTCGTATATGAATTCGGACATGGATTTCAAAAAATCTTATATAAATAAAGATCTAATCGAAATATTATTTATTGACAAATATGAAGCTACTTAATTACAACATCTATTTTCTTCTTACAAATATATAGATCCATATATAGTGAAAGTTTATTATTATAGTCTATCATAAGGTTGTAAACAAGTGGAGTTTAGCTCGAACTTATGTTAACTTGAGCTCAACTTGTTTATTTCTATAAAACTCAAACTCTAGCTTGTTTTGAGTCCTATAAGTAAAGCCTAAGCTCGACTCGTAAACAATTTTAAAGACTCGAGCTTCACTTGAGCTAAGTTTCTTTATAAACAAATTTATTTTCTTAACTTTTTTTCTTCTTCTTCTTCTTCTTTTTTTTTTTTTTTTTTTTTTTTTTGCATATCATTGTTTTCTAGACGGATGTTTTTATGATCGTAAACAGAAGTATTTATTTTTAAATTTCTTCTATTTTCATTTAAAAAAGTAAAGATAACTAAGAATATTAGTTATAACTACAAAAATATGTAATACTCTGTACTATTTACCAAATAACTTGTACTGAATTATCCAATGAAATAAGAGGCGCGTTCAAGCTAATTAGCCTAAACAAATCTATTATTCGAAGTTTGGGCTCGAAATAATCAAACGATCTTCAAAATATGCTCGAATTTGAGTTTTTGAGTTGAGTTTGTATAAATTTCAAATCGTATTCAAGTGGCTCACTATGACTCGGTTATATTTCAAAACGTATATCATGTATGATTAATGGGTACTAGCCCGTATTTTAATCTATAATCTTCAACATATAGAAAGGCTACAAACCACGAAGGCCAGAAAAGATCTTCCAACTTATAGTAAACATTTTTAGGGGGTGCTTAAGATTGTTTTTGTAAAATTGATTTTACGTTTAAAAACGGTATTTTTTAAAAGTATGTTCCTACCTATTTTTTTGGAAAAAAAAAAAACATTTTACCCTTCAAAATAACACAGATAATCAATTTCATTTTATTTCCGGTCTTTGTTTTATGCAAATTTGATAATGATCACTTCAAAAAGCAATCCGAAACATCCTTTCAGAATATAATAGAAAGGGATATACTTTATTATATGTGAGAGAGATTTCACCCAATTTAGGTGTGCGACAGTACCACCTTCATTTTTCCCATATATGTATGTGTAAATAGCAGCTAATTAAGCAGATAGTGTTGGAATAAACATGATTCGATTCGAGTGATAAAACATCTCATATCGTCCTGTGGAACCTGTAATAGCATAAAGCATGATTGCTATTGATTTCGGGTTCCCATAACAAGGTGATTGAGTATTAATGAAATGAGTAATTCGGCTGTAACTTGATGCATGAATTTAGAGAGGAGAGACACACGAAATATAGGGTATTATGTGTGTGTGGATTAACCAAATGAGAGTATTTACACTTTAAACTCCTTTGGTGTTTATGTGTGCACCATTAGTCCTCTTAGTTACAAACACCTAATGGGAAACCATATACTACGTCTTTAAGAGTAAATACGTCTATCATATATTTACTTAAACATGAGGATTTCAGTTATCATCAATTATCATATAGGTCCTATTTGGTTTTTTAAATTTATTTGTCAACTTGTTATTGATTTTTTCAGCCATTTATAAACTACTTGTGCCATCACAAATGGTATCATCATCTTAAGTTTTTCACTGCGAATACGATAAATTTTCAGTAACACTTACAATTATTACAAGTTTGCTGTCAATATATATGGTTACAATTGTATATTTATCGTATCTATGTCACTCTGTGTCTTATGTTAAGCTAGTGGATGTAATATACAAACTTCTAACAGTTTCTTTAAGTCTTATGTTAAGGTACTGTAAAAACTAAAATAAATGAATCTTTAGCATGCAAATGGAATAAATTGGATGATCTAAAAAACCTTTTCCAGTTATAATATTTAAATGTCATAAGCATGTTGTTTTCTGTATGGAGTTAAACAAAATTCTCTACCTATCTATCTTAAAAGCATTTTCCATATATAATCTAACATAATATATTAATATACTACAACTTCCAACAACTTTTTATAAAGTAAAAAAGTAAAGTAAATGAAATAAAATAAAATAAAGAAAAGTGAAAAAGTAAGTCATACAAATGGATATACGAGAATCTGTAAAAATATATTATATATATATAGACATGTCATATTGTAAGTACATATTAGTCAAAATGAATGGTTTAATATGTTAATTCTTCTGGTAACGTGCTAGTGTGCTACCATTAATGATGATTATAATTTTATTAAGCATAGGATTAGAAAAGCAATCATATCTGGTTGTTTACTAAATTCCTTAATTTATAGATTGTGTTAAAAACTAAAAGGTAAGGAATGAACCGCTCGACGATGTATTTAAGAGAGACTAAAATGTAAAGATACTTCTAAGTATAAAGATTTTTAAAAACTAAACTAGTTTAATGAAATACGTTTATATGAAGATGGAGATATTACCATTTACCTCCAACTTAAATGTTAATAAGCTTTATTGACTCATTAGAGTTCTTTGGTTCTATAGTACTCGTAGTAATTAAAATATATACACATGGATGTCATGTGTTGCATTTTATTTTTATTATGATCCTCGATTTATGTCAAAGTAGTATATGCATACATATGCCATTGACCATTCTCTTACTTTTAAGTTGTTGGTATGAATGTATGATCTAGTGTTATCGGCAAATAATAATATTGTTAAATGCTAAAAGCGTACCCACTTTAAGTGGTCTTTTATCTTCTAGTCACTAATTACCAGCCTAATTAACTTTTTGTTTGTTTTATTGATACTTTAGGCACACACTAGTTAAACACTTCAATACTTCATGATTACCGTATATACTAGAAGATTTGAGTACGTTAATCACTATTGAAGAGGAACCGGAAGACATCCATAGATAGTGTTGTCTAATTTCGAAAGATAAAAACTTGAAATGAAACAGATTTGAAAACAAAATTTTTATGAAAGCGATGGTACCATTTTAAAAGATAGTTCGTTATCTCTAGTGTTATGAATAAAGTATAAGTTAAAAAACAATTAATAATAAGCACTTTTAAAAAATAAGTTATGCCAAACATGCACATCAATCACCACCACTTTTTAAGGAGATGTGTTCAAGTCTTGTCAAAATAAACTTAGATAATCGGAAGATTATTAAGTGGTTGAGATTAACCTGAACACTAGTATGAATGGAGGATTAGTAGGTACCAAATGGTGCATGGAATCAAAAATTTCTATCCAATTACCTTATATGTATATATATATATAATATTTTTTTTATTTTTTATAAAAGAGATTTAGTAATCATAAATTATATATATTTAACCTCTCATTATTAATGGTTTCCTTTGCATTTTTTAGAATAACCTATTATTCAACTTCTACTCTTACATAATCTAAATAGTAATTTAGATATCAAATTCTATATTATTATTAAACTAGGTAATCAGCCCGGGTTGTAATAAAAATCTAAAAAAATGTATATAGTTTTTGTTATTGATATATTATAACTCGGCTTGAAAATATTAAATTGATTAACACAACAATTATATATATTACTACCTATTGCATTAAGAAAATATAGGTGCCAGATATGCGGTGCACAAAGTGGCTGTGCGGCGCACAGATGGCTTGCTCAGATTTTTGCAAAGTTTCTGTGACAAAATTTGATAATCTGTGCGGTGCACGAACATTCCATGCGGCGCACAGATAGTTAAATGGTGTTCTGTGCGGCGCACAGGATTTCTGTGCGGTGCACAGCTGGGTCCAGTTTGGTACTTAAGGTTCGTTAAGCTTATAGATCGATCTTGTACTCATTCTAGGTAGTCGAGAGCACTTAGCAAGCACTGTAAGATACTCATAACTGGTTGGTAAGCTGTACTGAGGTAAGATAACATCTTTTGTCACCTGATGGTACAACAAAACACGTTTTCATAAGTTAAACCTTCCAATTGAACATGTATGCATGTTTTATGTTTATGGGTGACTATGAGAGGTTGCTAAGGGATATTATACTTACCATTTATGATGTATGACATACTTATGCAGGTTGCAAAGGTGTGAGGTAAGTACACGTGAAATGAAATGATGAAATGTTTATGTTATGTGATCATGAAAAGATGAAATGATGATGCTATATATTTGTATACATGGCTTGAACACCTAGTCACTAGACTTATGGTAGGATTGGCATGTCACGTGCACGTTAAGGGCCCTAAAGTAAAAGATGATATGTGATTAGCTTAGGTGAAAGTGTAGCCTAAACTAATATAAAGATTAAAAGTCTCGAGCAATATGTAAAGTCTTGTGTTAAGCTTAACCCGTGTTAACTCCTCGAAGTTGGTGTGCACGTGGTCACGTGGTTTGGGAATCATGATACCTCCCATGGCATAGTTATGTTTGAGTATTCCGGGTGGAGCAACTAACCACCATTGCATAAAGGCATAAACGGTTTATTCAGTTGGATTGACTTTGTCATTCCTTAACGACGCCGATGGACCACCTTATGGTTTACCCATCATGTCGGGTGTGAGGACTCCATGTATGGTCTATGATTGCCTACACACAACCCCACATCCCTATGTAAGTGGCGTAAGTCACTTAGCCTACGTCTTAGCAAAGAAAGAAAGATAAAGAAAGAAAGTGTAGGCACATTTTAGGATATGATTAACCTAAAGTGTATGTTATGTTGTTATGTATGTATATGATATTAACTTAAAACGCAGATTTTGTTAATATATTTAACTGGCAAATGTTTTCAAATTTATGTTATCTTGCTTAGCTAACTTTATTAGCTAACATTTGTTCTTTAAAAATGTTGTGCCATCAGGATATTTAAGATTAAGCTAGGCGAAAGTTAGCTTGGTGAAACTTGGGTAAAAAGAATAAATAAGCTTAGCAAAGACATTTAATGCATAGACTTCCTTATAGCCTTATGTTTTCGGCTATTTTGATTATGTTTAAGATTTGTAATAATGGGCATTTATGTTGGTGTAATACTTGGATTTACTATTATTGTTTTGATGATGCTTATTAGCAACATCAATTTTAAAGGTACCAATCGTTACGGATGGGGCAGATTTCAAAATCCTTTTCGCTTATTTTAAACGCCGTTTGATAAAGTTTTTAAAAATCCAGGTTTTTAAACTTTCAACTTTACAAGAAACCAACTATATTATAATAAAATGAAATTTGAGGAAAAGTTGAGAAGTTTGTTCATATTACAACTTATTAGTTCGGATTCATTGTGGGGGGGGGGGGGGGGGGGGGGGGGAAACAAACCTAACTTTAAAGAACTTGAAGTTGTGGTAATGGATTGAATAAAACAAAATTGTAAACTTTGTACCTGAATCAGTGATAATACCAGATAAGAGTTATTTAGCACAATTTATAAACCAATTCAACATCAAATAACAAGGAAAAAAAGAAAGAAAGCAGAAGCATACCCATTGACAAGAGTTTAGAATTGTGTGTGTTCAGGGGGCGATGTTGGATGATTTTGAATTGTGTGATATTAGGGGTACGAGAGCTTCAATCTAATAGTATAGATAGTTGGATGATTTTGAATTGTTTGATATCAGGGGTACGAGAGCTTTAATCTGATAGCAGAGATGATTTTGAATCTAATATTTGAATTTGATCAAAACTGCACCGGTCAAAATTCTACATATGGTACTTAGTAATTTGAAAATAGGTAAGTCAACTCAAATAACATTAGTTGAACTCGCATGCTTAAAGGTCTCAGAGCTTGTTAATTGCTCTTCTTTTGAACTTCTTTTGTTTGCTCTAGTTTGTCAATGATTTAGGTATCTCATTATCATGTATTACATTCGAGTCATGTATTAGATTTCGGGTGATGTAGTTTCGGGTCATGTGTTAGTTTTGGGCACTTAATGGGTTACCAAGCTGGTTACCAACACCGCCTTTACAAACTTAAAATACTTAACAAATGATTTCTTATATTTTATATTACTTGATTAAAGATAAGTTAGTATCTCAAGCTTTTTAGTTTTTATGTAGATAGAAAATGCAGCTGACCAGGCTTCAAAAATTATCATATATGGGTCAAGTATCGGGTTTATTAATAGTATATATTCAATTTGCTCTTTGTTTCCACTACATATATAACATATCAGGTGTAGTGTGCTGAAAATGATGGTGTGATATTTAGTTTTGAGTGTTAATGATATACATTTATGAGTATGAGATTAGTTATTTAAAGTTGTGTGCACGTAGTAGTTTGTCACTTACTTGTCTAATGTGTTTCGTTTTTATGGTTGTTGATTTTGTATTAGTTTTACATTTTGTTTCGTTCGTTATAGGTTGATTGTTATAATACAATCTGCTACCGAGTTAGTAGTTTTAATAATATTGTTGTTCATATTTGTTACACATATAGCATGGTTGGATAAAATTGCTTATTTCTTTTTAGTCATTGTTACTTTGATTAATAGGTGTATAGTTTAAAATATTAGATGTATTTAACAGTGTTAATTAGTATCAAGATATAATTGTTTGTATGTCATTTTATTTGTAGGTACAAATTTTGACCCAAATTTTGGAACATACGCAAAAAAATGTCATGAGATACAACAAAGGGAGATTGGATTGATGAAACTACGTGAAGGAAAAAAAAAGGCGCTAGAAGATTTAAAAGCAATTGGTGATGCCGAAACAAAAGAAATGAAAGCATATGACGCCACCGGCCTAAATCATATACCTATACGGAGCTCTAGCTCCGTATCCGAAGCAGGAGCAGAATACGAAGTCACCCTCGTACAAGTAAACCTATAACGGAGCCTAACCTCCGATTAATATGACCATCTCGGAACTCCGAAGGTAACGAATACCGAGCTCCGAGGAAATATACAAGAAAGATAGGGTAAAGATCTTTTCAGAGATTAAATATATATTAAGCTCCGATATACTCGGACATAATTAGGTAACAAGATTACCACAAACCTCCTCAAGAAGGAAACAGATATTCATAAAGGAGAAAGAGATTTACCCTAATTCTCTTACCCTCCTCTCCAAGTTATCTACCCTCTATATAAATAGAGGAGGAAGCCTCACGGCACATCATCATATTCATTCATCATCATACGAACAATATACAAAACCCTTACTTGCGATTTATTCAACCTCCGGATAAATCCCTAAATAAACCCTAAGTCGAACAAATCGGCTTAGCCACAAAACCATCCGGCGTAAAGCGGTCTCTCTGACCCTCTGACCGTAAGGGAATCACCGATAAACACCCACAACCCAACTCACACCTCCGGTTGAGCCATAGTGCAATTATTTGATCAAACACATAGTTCTTATTAAACTTGTTAGTTTAAAATAATTTCAAAAATTTAACTTTCGAATAATGTGTATGAATGTTTTGTAGATAGATGTTTTATATATATATAGTAAAAAAATGAAATAAAAATAAAAAATCTATTTTAATTTAAAAATGGCTTTAGTGGGAAATTTGTTAAAAATCCGTCAGAAATAATTAAGAAAAAACCGTGAAAAATCTATGGGAAACAATGTTCGTGGGAAATCCAAGGGAAATAAAAACTATAAAAATCCGTGAGAGGACTGTGGGAAACAATTCGTGGGAAATCAATGGGAAATAAAATCCGTGGAAAATCGATGGGAAGATAAAATCTGTGGGAAATATACAACAAAAAGGTCGTGGGAAATCTGTTAGTAAAGTCATGGGAAAATTCGTGGGAATATTTCCCACAAATTTAAGTTTGTGGGAAATTGGTGGGAAATAATAAATGGCCATGGGAAAAGACGTGGGAAAATTCTACCTACGCCCCTTTTAACGACGACCTCAATCCGTGGGAAAAAGCCATTTCTCACTGATTTCCCACGGATTTGGCTGTGGGAATATGCAAGTTTTGTAGTAGTGGTAAAACTCTAAAGCAAAGGGGTGCTAAGTCCACTTCTATCTACTCTCTTCTCTAGTCCCCAAAGCCCGCTTGATCACCTGCCGTATAAGAAAGAAAAAGAAATACGGCTGAGTAAAAAGCCCGGTGAACGGATATGACAAAAGCAGAAGTATAGTACGAAATGCGGAGACATATTTCAAAGACAAACCTATTACCTTAACAAACTTATTTTAAATCAATGTACACAAATGTATAGATTCACAAATACCTTATATATCATCAGATGAAAATATACTATAAAACCAAGCTTCATAAAATAATGCACATAAGAGTCAAAACTTATAACTAATCATTCATTTATGGTGCCAAACATTTCGTATAACACTACGATAAATGTCCACCGTCAAACTGATCAGAATATGCATAGGACCGATCCATATGTCTCCTATCAAATATAATATCAAAGTGCACATGACCACTCAGTGGTCATCAAAAAGAGACGTCATAGATCAAATCAAATACACCGCTACGGCCGATGCCACGTCATCGGTGTTGTAGTAAAGCGCCCATGGAATCTCCATGGATAGGTTACTCTTATATGCAATTATGCATATCTTAAGAAACCGTTTTAACCAACTTATATACATAAATATATCGAATGTGTTTATAAGAGACAAAAATGAATTTTTGGACAATCAAAGTAACTAAAAATATATATTTTAAGATATTTAAATATAGACTTAAAATCACATCTCTGTCCACCCAATTCTCACAAAATTATAATGGAGTCACGTATAAATATTCGGGTCAATCAATAATGATTTATAATATGCGACTGTATCAATTTTTGTGGCCAATGAATATGATTCATAATGTGCGATTGTATTATGTTTCGGGCCAACGAATATTCAAGGGACATATTAGTGTACAAATCATCGCATGAAATTAAATGTAACACACCAAACCCACCTTTTTCGGGACAACTTTCGAATCGGGTTTCAAGAGAGGGTTTTGACACAACTATAGATAATAAAATATTATGATTTTCATTTCACAATCATGAACGCAACATCGTTAGTACATCAAAATGTGAAAATCACAATATTACACAAAGTCTAGTAAACAGATAACATTTCAAATAATATATTAGATCCATAAAATTTTACATACAAATCAAAAGAAGTTTTTAAGAATAAAGATTTTACCAGAAAGAATCCTAATGACACCTCTAGAATATCTAAACCATATTATATGTATAACAAATAAAGTTTTGAAAGAAACAGTGGCGAAGGCAGAAATTTAACGTATGAAGGGCCAAGTTTCTTTAACCCGAGCCCCAACCGAACAATAACGATGAAAAAACATCAATTTAGTTTATAAGTAATGTACATATAGCTTACAGGGTTACAGATAACAATAATATAACATATTGCAAAACAATTATCAAAACAACAACATTACAGAAGCTAAGAAAACATCATTACAACAATTTAGCTACAACACCTAGAAAGAATTGAAACACGTTAACAAGTCAACCATATGATTGAAAGAGATAAACTTGTAATTAGCACCAGGAAACAAAAAAAAAAAACAATCTAACAAACCTGAAGCACATAGTTTATTATGATGCTCTAAGCATAAAATATTATAGAACAATGACATCTTTACGATAAATAAATTATATAAAGTATTGAAAATAATGAGAACTTATAAATTACACTAATTAATATTTTTTTTTAAAAATGAGATAAACTTTAGAGACACTGCATGGTACCCGCGTAAATGCGGCGGCAGTGGCCACAATGTGATGGTGACGGGCGGCGGTGGCGACGAGTAGTGTGGGCTATTATATAAATTTAATTAATATAATGGTTAGTATAGTTATTTTAAAGGTTGAGGGACTAATGGTGTTTTTGTTTCATTTAGAGTGAGGTTGTATCGTATTTAGGAGGTATTGTTTTAATGGAGGACAATTCTAACATTTTCCCCCCTGTAACTTTCAACGGGGGATCTATTCTTTTTAATAAGGAGTATAAATATAGATTAGTTAGTCATTTCTCTAAATTCTCATTCAATTCTGTAATTTGTTAAACATATCAAACGCGCTACAATGCATATAGCAAAGTCTATTTTTAGACAAATATCTAATGAGATATAATACAAGTTTTATCGGAATCTCTAAACAAGTTAATAGTAGCTCATTGCATATAAAAAAAAAGCCAAAATACGGTGTAAACATTTTGACTTGTTTAAACATTTTGATAGTTTCAGACTTTCAGTTTTTGGAAATTTTAAATGGGATGGGCTAAAAGAACGGATAGAGTAAAATTACATAAACCCATGTATAATATATCAAAGTCACTAGCATGTTTGGGATGGGCCATGGCCAGCTCTTTTCCTAAAGTGGCTCTGGAAAGAAAGGATTATATACCGAAAAGCTTCTAATACCATCTAGAATAAACCCTGTCGTTCTTTAACTTGATGTGCCGCCATCTAGCCGATCGAAGATAATATTTGTGTTGTAAGAATGGATGAATACATAGAGGTTGATCGATCAATGTTTAATTTGATGAACTCAAAGGTAGGTCGACTGCGGTTTATATAATGGCTTATAATTTAATTATCATTACGTTACGTACTTTATTATCGATCCCATTGATTAATTTAAATCAATACTTATGTATGCCTAGCTAGCTTTTAAGATTGTCATTTTTCTTACGCATTGTAACTTACCACACACCCGCACACAATTAAAATGAAAGAGACAATTTCTTAGTTTGAAATTTAATATATCCTAATAGAAGATATATGAACCTTAAGTAAATTTGGAAATTAGATGTGTAGTTTTTATCTTTTTATTTACTTAATTTTATTTTTTTTTCCCTTCTGCATTGTATACATCACCACAATTATGGTTAATTTTAATTTAATGTTTATTAACTCACTTTTAAGGTTCATATAAGTTATTCACTTATTATTATCTAAGTATTAAATTATGGGATATTACATAGAGATTGGAATGGGGGATCGGTTTTTGTGGTTAGTGTGTGTTTTTTGTGTGTGATGAAAGAGAGGAGATATGGTGGGTGTTTGATGTGTGTATAGGTACTTGGGGGAAAAAAGTGCTTTTAAGAGAGCATATAGATATATGACCCTCTCAAAGCTATGTAGATTAAAGTATTGATGAACTAGGAAATTGTTTCGCGATAAATCACAAATGATATGCGATTATGAGTAACATGACTAGAAGGTACGGTGGGATCGAATTTTACAAGGTATAATCGATTGATATTGAGTCAAATTAGCCTCCCAGTACATTTTTGGACTTAAGGAGACACTTGCCAAATACATTAGCTTATTTCTACGGAAGATGGTTAATAAAATGCACCAAATTAATTACATATATGTAATGTGAACTGCCTCTCGAAGTCTTCTCTAAAAATCGTTAAAAAACATATCTTGAACTATTTTAGTGTAGTTACATGTTCTTGATACTGAAAGGGAAAAATGTTAATTGGTGTATACATCGTTACACCATTTTAAAATTACTTTTTAAAACTTCGAGTAAGTTAAAATCGAAGGAAATACCCAAATTCTATAGCTGGAAGTCAACATATTCCAATGCAATGGATGATTGTAACAAAAGTATGTGCAACATTTGTTGTCATTATCTTGAATCAGTTTTCTAAATATATAATTATTCGAGTTATGAGATTAGATTAGTAACGACCATCTATTTTAGATTTTGACGTGTATACGAAGTCGGAATGGCTAATGAATACTGCATGATAGCCACTCAAAATTTATATTTTGAAGAAGTTTGATCAAGTAATTTAAGAAAAACAAAAGGAGCCTAAAAAAAGAAATGAAATAGGCATTTCAACTTTGCTCTCGTTGAGAGTCGAACTCAAGACCTCCCGCTTACTAAACGGGTGCTCTAACCAACTGAGCTACGAGAGCTGTTTGGTAATTTTCTTGAAACCAAAATATTGAGGTCAACTTTAATAATAGCTAATGTTTTCCTAACAACCTTTTGTCTTTGTATTATAATAACAAATATTATATTTGTTGACTGGAGTTTTTTTTATAAATATTAGTTATTATCGAACTGATTATGGTATCATACTAAAGTGTGCCATCGTTTCCGCCAATTTTAGTTTATATTTGTGGCTCGAGTTTGGTGACAACAGCAACCAGTTTGATATAATAGTAATACGAATCGCATTCCTATCCATCCTTGATATTGTTATGAAAGGTCTAACATTTAAACCTTACTAAAATAATTCAAGATAATGGTCCATAATGTTCACCCGAATATTGTGTTTAGACGTGTACATTTGAGTCAAATTTCGTTTTAAAATTGTAGTTAGACCGCATACATTAGAATTTAGGACTCGGCTAACCGTAATAAGAGGGATATGATTTTTTACGATCTTGAAAGATACGTATGGATGAATAATCGTAAACGACATCTTCTAATTTATTTATATTATAAAGTAGATTTCCTTTAGATTTTCAAACTTAAACTTAAACTTTCAATATTGATTTTAAGTAATTTTTTAAAATGTTCCTCCTATCTATTATATATTTATTTAAAATAACTATACTACTCTTTTCCCCTCCTCAAATCTCAACAAATCATTTTTTTTCTCTCTCCTCCCTAAATCATTTTTATTTTTTTAATTCATTCAAAATCTTTATCTCAAAAACAATTATAATAAAATTATATGGGTGTGTTCTTAAAATTTCATGTTTTTTCATTAGAGTGGTCATTCAATATATTTTCGACGAATTTTAATTCCGAGCGTACGGCTAAGGACAGAGCCTGTTAGGTTGATTAACTCATCACCGACACCGCCACTGTCATTACATCACCACCCCACAACCATCAACTCGATCACCTGTCACCACCGCTACACGCAGGTCCAGTTGTTGTAAGAGGAAAAACAAAATGGTAGTAGTAGTAGTAAAACATGTAAAAGAATAAGACACACCCCATTAAGCAAACACAAAGTTCGGTGGAGAGTTCCTTTGCTCTGTCTACAAATTTCCATCACTTCCTTCCTTCCTTCGAAATCACACCTATACATACAGACACACATACAAAAATCTGTATCTATACACAAGTAACTAGACTCCTGATTAAATTAAATTCACCTAACAAAAATCAAGAATTGTTTCCATTTTGGACATTTATTTTTTCGATCAAAATGGACCCAAATTCATGGACTCGTTTATCCACTTCAAAACGTTATCAATCTCGATCAGGTTTGTGGGTTTTCTTTATAAATTTTTTAAATTTGTTGATCGATTTGCGGGTTCACTGTTTTTTATCTTTACTTTTTTCAATTTAATTACTTTTTAGGTTTTTTCGAAAAATGGATCTTTTTTTTATATATATAAATTATTGTGCTTTATGGGAATGTTACGATCATTTTATCAAATCCTTTTGGATAAAGTAAAAAAATGGAATTTTTAGTGTAACAGTCTTCAGAAGTATAAGAAAGTTTGGGACTTGAAACTGAATAGATTTTGACTAAAATTTGAACAATTTCTATAAATAATATATCTCATTTCTGCACCCAAATTTACATTTGGGACACTATATTAGTAGGTGGGTGTTTTGTAATATTTAATTTCTAGATATGTTGTGTTAGAAAGTTTGGATCTTTTTTATTGTGCTTTATAGCATGATTATAAAACTGAATTTCAAGTATGCAATCTTTAGAAGCATAAGAAAGTTTGGAACTTGAAACTGAATGGATTTTGAGTCATTCTTGAACAAGTTATAATATACTAGAATGGTACCCGCTTGGTGGCGGCAGCGATTGGTGGTGGTAGTGGCCGTGAGTAGTTTAGGTTATTGATGTAACGTGGTTTGATGAATTGTTGAAATTTAATCGTTGAAACTTAAAATTTAAACGAAAACCCTATTTGCTTTATAATATAAGTATAGAAGTATAGATAGATATAACATTTCAGCATTTGCACTCAGATTTGCATTTGTGATATGATATATCTTGATAAACTAATTAAAAAAGTTAGCTGCTTTATGGAGTTTTTTGATGGTGGTGAAGTTACTGTCGGGTCTTACGTTTGTGTTTCCGGACAGACGCGTTTCATTTCGTGGAAGAAAGTGATGGTGATGAGCAGAGGGCTGAATACCTGTGCCCATTTTGTGCAGAGGATTTTGATATTGTTGGTCTTTGTTGTCATATTGATGAAGAGCATCCTGTTCAAGCAAAGAATGGGGTAATCTTTTACCACTTAGTAGTTATATATCATTAACAAACCTGTGTTATCATATGCTGATATGGGGGAAGTACAGGTATGTCCAATATGTGCAAAAAGGGTGGGAACTGGTTTGGTCAGCCATATCACTATGCAGCATGGAAGTCTTCTAAAGATATCCTTTTTCTGTAATAATCGCGTATAACATTTGTACTTTGCAGCTACATTTACAAAGCTTGAGTAACGTTGGAATCTATTCAAGTTCTTTTGTCTGTTTTACGTTTGTGTTCTCGGCCGCTGTTCATTTTGTGGCTCCAGTGGATGCTATAATGTCCATTCCCGACTCTTGCTATTCCTTGACTAGATATTTCACATTCAACGTAAGAGGAGATTACGTAGAGGTGGATCTAACTCTACCTTTTCTTATTTAAAGAAAGAGTTACGAGACGGAAATCTGCAGTCTCTCCTTGGAGGCTCTTCATTCTCAATCCCATCATCCACGAACACAGAGCCTGACCCATTGTTATTTTCCTTTATGTACAATGATGTTGTTGATACATCGCAAGATCAGACTGATTCCCCCACCGCAACATTATTAACAGTTGAAGGCTCAAGTAAAGATCTTTTGGCAAGGTAAAAACTATGGCAATTCTTGTAGTAGAAACTTTATAGTGGTCATTAACAGTATTCTAGGAGGAGTTTGGATGTGTGCTTTGAATGTGATTACATGTTATTGAATTACCAGAATAAGATAATCATTGGTTGGATGATCCATTGATTCATGAAGCTATAATAAGGAGATAATAAGATAGTTGAGCGTATGATAAATTTGATCTTTGGAGGATTTAATCAAGAAACAATTTTTTGAAATGGGAGTAGAAGTCTTCGTAAGCTAGGTCAGAAGCTTGTGTAAATGCTAAATAGGTAACTTTAATTTTCCCTTAGATAATCGGTTTTGTTGCAGCCCATATGAAGCTGAACTGAAGATATAAAACTGATATTGTTGACCCTAAATAGGGATATAATTGAAACAATGTTTCTTTATCTTACCAATAAGAGCTAATAAATGTTCTAAAATGTAAGTCGAAATACCTTCTCAATTCCATATCTTTATCCTTGCTAACAACCGAGGATCTATTACTGGTAGTTGCTGTGTAACCTTAATTTTGTAATTGGAATAGAGTTATTCATATAACCAATTTTGCATTTTGTTTATCCAGCTAGTCTCCTGAACTGTTCATTACTTGCACTAAAAGATGACATATCTTGTTGCTAATCTTCTGACCATAAATTACCTTCTTATATGTTCAAGTTTACAAGAAATGCCAATTTGTTAGCCTTCTAGTATTTGCCAAATGCTTGGCTTGTTATTTTAGCACATCTGTTGTACTATTTGCAATTTTGCATTGGCATTTCATACAAAGTTTCGAGGTAAAGTAGTAAAGGTCAAATGGCATCATTACAAATCGATGATGTTCGTAATGCTAGTCCATATGATTATGTAGTTGCATTTAATGAATATGAACTCTCTGCATCGATACAATTATCTTGATTCTAGTATTCTACTAAGGTCACTTGTAGAATCTAGATTGTTCTTATCCTGCGTGTTGAATGTCCAGGAGTGAAAAACAGCAGGGTGCTACACTTTCTGGTGAAGATCAGGAGGAGAAGGCTCGGCAAAGTGAGTTTGTTCAAGGGTTGTTGATGTCAACTTTTCTGAATGATGATTTATAAGCCACCTAACATGACAATATCTACTATCTAAGTAAAATATCGAGAAGAGAAGAGAGGTACCATGTGATGAGTTTGCGTTACTAGATATATATATATATATATATATATATGTAAACTAAAGGAACGAATATCCCTTAATGTATTACAGTATGAATCTGCATATAAAATATAAATGTATAAGATTAATCCTATAAAGATGGGTGTGTAATTTGCTTGGTATGTGTTTGTGGTTTCCACCTTATTCCGGTGTCAGCTATCTCTAGGTTCCATCCTGATGGACTGAATAGATCGCTTAAAGTTTAAAACCATGATCTTCATTGGTCTCAAGTTTGCATCAATAATCTGGTATGATGAGATCACACATAATGTTTTGGTTTCACTCAGCTTTGGAGGTTCACTCTCTATCTGCAAAAGTTGTATTGCATTATTAGACTCGAAACTGAAATTAATTTGATGCTATTCGGGCAATTACCGCATTAGATTTCACTTTGTTGACATGTGTATAATAAGTTCACATCTATCCTAAGACCTAAACTTTAAATTGATGCTACCCGAGCTGTGTAACCGTGACACTACTTGTTAGAGGTGTTCAATTATTCAGTATTGTACCCACGCGATAAGACGGTGGCGGCAATGAGTGGTGGTTGCGTGCAGCGGTAGAGGTGGTGGCGGTGGAGGCGATGTAATGCCAGCGGCGGTGGTAGCGTGACGGGTGGTGGAGGCGAGTAGTGTAGCAGTAATGTGGTTTTAATGAATTGTTGAAAATGTTATTTGTTTTATAATATAATAAAGAATAGATATAGATATATGGGTACCAATTCGATACATGAGATCAAACGGTTTTTATCAATATACCTTTTTTTTAGAATAGATATAGATATATGGATTCAAATCGAAAAGTCACAAATTAAAACAAATTGAAGTCAACGTTTGAAATTGATTTGATTCTTTAATATTATGGGTTGGTTTGAACCAAATCAATTTTACAATTTGTTATATGGTTTAATTTTGCAAATTGTTGATTTTCGAGTCGAAAAGTGAATCCAGTATCAGAGAGTTTATAAAGAGGAATAAAAACTTGCAATATTGAATAAACATTCCAGTTTATATTATACTGTATTTTTTCCGTCCAATAAATTTTTTGGTGGTAAATGATTCTCATTGAATTTGCTATAGATTTTAGAAGTTTTGCCGACAAAAAGTCTACAAGATATAAATATGGTTTGGTTCGGTTTATTTGGACATCAAACCGAAATTATTTGATTATATTTGTATTTGTTTTGGTTTGGTCAGGTCATAATTAATCTGATTTCATTTTGTTTGATCTTTTGAATTGTCAAATCGGAGAAAACGCAAATTGAATTGTTGAACACCCGTACATCCGTTAGGTCTCTTGATTGCATATGGTCAGTTGTTATGAATATGGTTGTTTACTTGAATGATTCAAGTAAGTTTTGTCAGAATCGACCAAAATGTTTATTTAGATCATTAGTAATGGGTGCGATGTAGACAAAGTGGAAGGTCAGCCACTTCATGCAGTGGTGTTTAACCATTAGGTTAGCGAATGTAGTGATGGGTTGAACAAGGGTGGTGCGTCCGTTCACCTTGGGTTTTGGTGGGGTGAACAAGGTGGTTCATTTTAATTTCATTTTTTTTATTGGGTCTTGGGAAATGTGCGTATCGTTTTGAGTGTTAAGCGATTCAGTTTTGGATTTCTACAAATATGATATGTTGTTGTGTTGATGTGACACTAAGTTAGTGATGTAGCACCTCACTTTTTGTGGTGGTATGATCATCACTAATACCCGCACAAACAAATGCCAAAAGATTTACGTTGGATGGATCAAAATTTACCTATATGAAATAAATAAATCTAAAATACATCACACTACCACACGATAACTTTTTGGGGGTAGGCCAACCGAACCAAAAACCATAAAAATTGAAACCGAAAAAACCAAAAATCGAACCAAAAGTTGTGGTTCGGTTTTGGTTTCTACTTTTTAATAAAAAACCGAACCATAAAAACCGAACCGAACCAAAAATATACATTTTTATCATATTTTATATTTATATCATTTTATTTTTAATTTTTGATAAATAAGTTATTATATTTGCATTTTTAGGTGTATATAATAATATCATTTTTAAGTGAAAATACACAATAAAATTATTTTGTTTTAATAATTGTATAATTAAACAACGCGTAAAAGATATAAATATTATATATATTAATTTGTTTGAAGTTTGTACAACTTACTTTTATGTATTTGTTGTCATTGTTGTAGTGTTATTGTTACTAATATTGTTTTGAAAACTTGTTGAAATTAATTAAGGTATAATTATAGGGTATAAACTTATAAACTTTTGAAGTTCAATTTGACCCAAACCACAAGTGGTTAAAAACCAACTAAAACCGAACCAAAATAGACCTAAACCGAAAAAACCAAAACCCAATGACTTTAGTTTTCAAAAACCGAATTATAACGGTTCGGTTTCGGTTTTAATAAAAAACCGAACCAAACCGAACCGTACTCACCCCTGGTAGGGGAAAGGCCTAAGTTTCCATATGGCTGCGTTCCAAATTCAAGTCATAAGTGACCGAGTCCATATGTTTTTCGTTAACACATATATATAGTTCAAAAATACTTCATGGTAATTACCATTTATCTTTTTACTAGTCTCATGCTATAAGAATACTGACCCTCTCATCTCACGGGTACATATCGACAAGTCAAAGTACTAGGAAAGCCACATACTCTTCCAGTTACCCTTAGGTTCAACTTCATCATATATTAAAATGTTAAATAAGATTTTACCCCAAAGTGTCTTGGATGAAAAACGTGCCTTTTTCTCATTGCTGGGCATATGCATAGAACAAATTTTGGGATTGGGTACAGTATGAAAGATCTTTTAGATGTGCATATCCCTCGGAGGACGATTTGGGCTTGAACATAAAGTTTTTCAAATTTTGAAGTCAAACGTCTCCAGCACCGACTCTTGGTTGGTGATTGAAGGGGTTGTTCTTGCGGATGTAAACAGCGAGACGCAAAAAAAAATTGCGGTTGTAAAACCTCGTTTCATATTTTTAGTTTGGGTATGGCATCAGGTGTGGGTTCCAATTCAAGCAAATCAGGTTTCTCATTTTCATACATAATTATTCTACATTATTACTAATGAAAGGGCGCTTTAAAAACATGATGTTAACCAGTAAAACCTCACAGCATTCTGGGGAAAACAATAAAATCCCAACAAGACAGCTATTTCTAGTAAGTAGTTCTCAATTTTGAGAGCATTAAACATTAGTTTACACATGCTAATAGCATAAGTTTGTACAGTAACTACAACAGCATATCAACAAAGTTTCATCATTCAAAAATCCCCTTATAATCCATCCATCATATAAAAAGCCCCAAATGGACTCCTTCCTACTCAAATCTGTGTGATTTTGAACCAAAAAGAAAATGAAAAAAAAGGAGGAAAGATTGTCAGTTTACCTATCCCTTTTACCGCCTACTTTCTTTCTTTTACCTCCAGAAATCATGGTTTTTGAAAAACATGAAATCTGGATGATATACATTCAAACTCCGCAGCCAATTTTCAGTTGACTGCACTAGAGAGTTTACTTTTTCAGTACCATGAATGCCACTTTCAGTCCAGTCAGAACTCTTGAACTTGTAAACAGCTAGTCCAAATATCGGTAACGATAGCCGACATGGCATTCCGACATCATTAACCTCGATTACAGTTGACCCATGACGATGCGACTTATCCCCATCCATACCTGTCATACACACAACTGAGATCATTAAACCGACCATGTGAGAAAGATATTGCAAAAATGTGATCTAGATCCACCAACCAACACCCTACATGAAAAAGCTATCACCCCAAGGTGATTACAAAGCCTATATTACTACAGTAATAATGTACTTTAAAATTAAATATCATGATTTAAGAGGTTGATCATACTAAACACAGATTAAGCCAGTTGTTTGTCATGTTCCTCGTTTAGCTATATTTTTCAATGTGACCCATTGACATAAAAGATAACCAAAACGAACCATTCAGGCATTCATTACACTAAATGGTTATAAATGCCAACTACAAATATGAGGAAAAAAGAGGGATACCTCTTAACGGTGTTGACAGAGAATGAAAAGTCAAGAAGCTGGCATCAAGATTCTGCAGCGACGGACCAACAGGAATTCTGTATATGGGATACCTGCAAATGTGATTACATAAAATTGGGTCAAAAACTATTTATATGTTTGAAAAACAAAAACCTAAATTATGAAATAAACAAACTTACCAAGCAACTGAAACCCAACTTGATTGTGTCAGATCACAGCTACGGTATGTTCTCAATTCTGGAAACTTTGACGCAAGATCAGATATCTGTTGTGATCAATGACAATCCATGAATCATACTAAGATAAAAGATTGATATACCATGGGTGTATAATATATCCTAAAATCCTAAATATCAATAAATAACGAGAGCAGTTGATACCCTTATATGATAAGACACGAATTAGGTGATCTGAAACTAGTTTACGACATTAGTGTAAAGATAACTATGGAAAACAGATTCAATTGGACCAAGTTTCTAGACTATATGCACACACCAGAGGAAATTATTTAATATTACAAAATAGGAATGTTGTGTAATCAACTTCGTACCAACAACCATCTTTAAATATGTCAATCCACAAATAAGTATGTATATATATATATACAGATATACAACGCAAGTTACCCAAGAAAAAAATAATGTAACTTAATTATAAACATATAGACATATAGTAAATCCACACTTCAAAGTTTGTTAACCAGATATCGTATAAATCATATGGAGATGACAGTCAATGATATATGTAAAAGATAATGAGCTTAGTTAAGTCTCAATGACATATGGAGATGACAGTCACCAAATGAGTCTTTCCCAAACTTTGAACACTTGAAAGAGTATTACTAAATACATGCTTATTTAATAGTAAGGGGGTGTGTGGATATGTGTTGATTCTTGATAGTGATTGAAGTGATATTACATATCAGATAAACAGCTGTAAAAAAGGGTGGTATAATATAGAGGGTTTTTTCATCATTTATATGTGAGTTTTCGAAAAAATCCAGACCAACCAACAAAACTAATAATTACACGATCCAATAAACATTCAGCAAAAATGATGTTGGCACTTTTATCAAATAAAATACAAATCTCCAAACTACATATATAGAAGAGGTAAATAGCTAACTTCATTTTATCCTTGGATAATCAGTTTCGTTGCAGCTGGTATAAAGCTGGTCATTTGACCCCTAACTATTAAGATCATTCAAGGCATACAATGTTACCCATACCTTGCTAACTAATTATTGCGACCTCAAGTCACAATAGTCAGATAGCCATAATCCAAATCGTTAGTTCAACCCTCTAACTGCTGTTCAACATAACGATATAACCAGAAATCTTATTGCCCCAAACCACTATAAAACAGTCATTATGACAGCATGACTAAACAGATAAGTCAGCCTCAAATAACTAAGAAGTTGCCCAAACAGAAAAATGTACCCAATGACTTACCATGTCAGCTAAAGGTGCCCGATGATACGGTAAAGCACGTTCAAAGTACTCAAATATTAGAAGCCCGGGAGGGTTTCTAATCTCGCTTTCATCAGTGTTGTCTCCCACAAAAGGGCCACCTCTAAGTACAAGCTTATTTAAGCCCTGAGATAAAGAGCCAACACTGTTTTTTTTAACCTGCGCCTCGTAGCTGCCATCACTACTGGTGGCTCTGGATGAGTCAGAATCACTTTCTTCACCACGCCTTCTGTTCAGAAAGTTAAAAAAAAATCGTCAAAAACCACTGGAGAATTATGTAAAATACCTTTGTAATTAATAGATTTTTAAAGACATGGACATTATGGAGAAATTTCCATGAATGCAAGTGCAGATGTGATATATTTCAATGACACAACCATAAAACATCAGCTTAAGTGACTATACTCATAGTTGTTAGATTTGTACAAGTCACGAGGCGACTCGGCTAAAAACTTGGAGTAGGTTATTACTTGTGGTTAAATCATGAGTCAAGATGTATCAGAACTCATGCAAGTTGAATTTGATCTGTGGTATATAGTTTCCCGCCTCAAGTATCTCTTACTTTTTGTTTAAAGAGGAGAAACTTGATTGGAGTAAACAAAGTACATACCTTTTTTTGGCATCTGATTCTAATATATCCCATTTCTTATAGGCAGTCAATTTGAAATCAGATGTTCAGATGTACAATTAAAATTTTAAAACAAGATAACAGAGCCACACAGGGAGATAACTTTATGGTCATAAATGTACATACAATGGTAAAGGTTATCATTTCTAAAGAAGCATCAACAACAATACAAAAGACATCAATTTGTAGTTTGCACACTTGCAATCTATAATTATCATTAGCAAATACCAGAGAAACCAAGATTTAATATATAAATATAAATACACAATTCGTAAACAAACATTAGAAAAGAAGCTGACCTTAAGGTTGTTACGGGTGCTGATGGATCTACATATAGTTGAATGGCAGACAAATATGGCACATAGTACTGCACAACCGAGTCACTTTCATTCAACACAAGAGGAACTCCGGCTCCATATGCACTCCATTCCTTTAATGATTCCCAAAGATCACCAAGTATGAAGTATGAGTGCCGATCGTTTTCTTTACTCCTCCAACCCTTCATGCTAGTCTGCATTTCTCAAATACCACAAATCAACAAATGCAAGAAAACATGGAAAGGTGGACTACAGAACTATTACATAATCATATATCTTGAACGTCAGAATAACTTGTCGCCCATAGCAATAACAGTGTTTACTTATGTCTTAAGAGTCCCAGTGATATGTGGCCAACAAATGTATAAATATGTTATGCTTCTTATTAAGAGAGGTTAGATACAAATACTTTACTGTCCTTTATTAACCTAATAAAGAGATCCTTAAAGTCATTTCAATTATCTCTGCAAGGTTTTCCAGTACTATATTAACTATCTGCCATTATATCTATTAATTATTTTAAAACATTCAAAAACCTGATTGATACAACTTCACAAAACACAACCTATAACTACCATCTACTAATATCATAGTTAATCATATTCTGACTACTCCACATCAAATGTTCCAACATGGGCTTCCAATGTTATAAGTTATAACCAGGTATAATATCAACATATTTAGCAAGCTAACCACCAATCAAACAAGTATGTGTTATGACATTATCAAAATTCAAGGCACCCCAGTCTAAACAAAAGCAAGAAGATGCTACTAATGGACATTAGGGACCTTAAAGGGTACTAAATCCTATATAAAACAAAACTATTATTTCTTGAACAGTTGAACCATAAATCAAATTAAATAGTTGATGCTAAACATTCCATTAGTTCTAAGACACATATCACATGCAAAATCATTAAGAATAAATAATTGAACCAAACTGATCAATTATTGCTACAAAATTTGGCATTCTCCCTTAATCTAGTCAATACAGTACAAAACAAGTAAGAGTCCAGTCCACTAGGATTAAATTAAATGATTAACAAAAGCAAACCATTCACATCAAAAAATTCATCAATAACTTCGCATCAACAAAATCCATGCTTTTTATCACTTACCCAGATACTGAAACTTCAATAACAAGAATATAAAGAAGTCGAATAGTCGAGAATAAAAACACATTCTGTGAATTATCCACGTCAAAGATAATCAAATCGGACAAGAGAAAGCCACAAGTTCTACCAATAATAAATCTTGGTTTTTAACAAAATGGTGCACAAGCAATAAACTTTATCATCAATAACTAATCTAAAGTATCACATTTTGGCAATTACCCATATCGTAAATCACCAAAAAATGGATAAGAAACTTGAGTTTCTCATCAAAAGCATTTCACATGTAATCATCTTTATCATCAAACATCAACTAAACCCAAAATTTTCAAATTCAACCAACTATCAATGTCATAAATCACCAAGATATTATCATTTTTATTCAGAATCTTAAAGAAGCATCAATACTACACAATTACATGTACAGAATCTTAAACAAGAAATTACCTATATCATAAAAAAAAAAAAAACCAACCAAACCCCAAAATCATCACAATTTGACAATAACCCAACATCATAAATCAACAAGAAATGAATATAAAATACTGGCATTTTCTTTGAGAAATCATTTTTTAATTGAAAAAAATCAGAATCTTGAATTAATACCTTAGGAAGATGCTGGGCAGTAACAATTGGAGTAGTGTGTTTCATAAACCGATCCAAATTTGTAATCAAATCGCTACTAATTCTACTACTATCCATCAAAGATTCTGATTGTTTTTCTTGCTGCTGTTGTGCTGGTGTTGGTTGTACTTTACGCTCTTCTTGTTGTACTTGCTTCTGTTGTTGCTGATTGTACCTTCTCATCGCCGGTGGACTATAAAATCTATCTTCCCTGACCCGACTACGACCCGAATTCGACATCCCACACAACAATTATATCAATATTGCGTTGATCACAAAACCCCCCAAATGAAATATATATCTGTATATGTGTATATATGTATGTATTGTATATGTTTAAATTAATGAATTAATCTCAAATTAATTGATGGGTTTTATAATTGAATCAAAAGGGTGTTTGAATCTGTTATCAAAATCAAAACTTTTGCTGCGATCG
Organism: Erigeron canadensis; assembly: GCF_010389155.1. Taxonomy (NCBI): domain Eukaryota; kingdom Viridiplantae; phylum Streptophyta; class Magnoliopsida; order Asterales; family Asteraceae; genus Erigeron; species Erigeron canadensis. The sequence goes on from NC_057761.1 coordinate 51,928,294, forward strand.
AAGTTTTATGAAATTTTTGTGTTGAATTTTTATTTTAGGGTTTTTGAAGAGAGAGAATTTTGATGAGAGAGAGAGGGAAATTGGAAAGGGGAAGGTGGTGGTTGTTTGACGAGTGGAAGACGAAACCGACTAAAAATTTGAGGGTGCAGGTTTACTAACGTGTGCCTTGTTTTAGTGGATTGCTGTTTGCTTCTGTCTCACAAAAGGGTAGTACTCGTATGACCTAAAAAACCTTTGTGCCCAGGAGAACTTTAAATTTGGTTTTGGAAAAAGTTACAGTTTTCTTTTCTCAAATTATCAATGTTTGCATATTTACACTATGTTCTTTAGATTGATTTATAAAAGAACAAAAAAGATTAGATGATAAGTTTGCTTCCTCTCAAATAACCCTAAATATGGAGAGAAAATTTTTTAGACAAAAACAACTAGATTACCCCCTCAAATCATATTATTTCTCTTCTTTTCTATCTTAAAAATAAACTCAAGAACACAACTTGTTTTATAATCCATTAGATTCCTTTCTTTTCTTTCTTAGAAAAAACTCAAGAACATAGTGTTAATCCTGAAACTGATAAATAAGAAAAAACAAAACAAACAAACTTGGCAAATTTCGCAAATTTTTCGTCCCCGATATCAATGACGTTAATATTTTGTTGCTAAGTCCTTTTACGTACGTTTCATGTGAAGCCGTGAAGGCAAGAAAAACTTTCAAACATTTTTCATTACTGTTAATTTTAGTTTTTCTCTCTCAAGTTATCCAATTTTTGCATTTTTTATCTTTCAAATAAGGGAAAAAAAACCATACTCAGCGAAAATAACATACAAATGTTTCAAGTGGAACCATAACTATGTACTTCGGTTAGTTCATACCTACTATGTTAGAATTTTTAGTACCAAACTAGATCTAGAAGTATGAAATCGTTGCTTGTTAATCTTAATGTTCCAATGAACTACAAGAACCATAGTGATCAAGCTTTACTATGGGGTAAATTTAACTGAAGGCAAACCCCAATTAGTTACATATTGATCAAGCTTTACTATGTCTTGAAAATTAAAACTCTGACCAAGACTAATCAAGAACCATAGATGTACTTTACAATCTAAGGTATGACAAAAGAAGTCCAACTACTAAGAACAAATTGAGACATCAAGGTCTTGGAGTTCATGTGAAAAATAGTTAGTCACGGAAGTAATTAGTCCATTGCTTCAGAAGTCAAAGCCCAATTGGCGACTTGTTGGAGGCTAAGTTTAAATGGTGTGGATACATTGCACATAAAGCTCATAAAAGAAGAAGAAAGTACTTTTTTAATTGGCAAAGACTCGCTTATTTGGAGTGGGTGTGAAAGGGGGCGAACCTCCCCTTTGTCGCCCGGAGTTCGCCGGTAACACCGGCCCCAAAGGGTGAACGTCATGTTCGGCAAACCTCAAGGTCGCCCATTTGCTTGATTCTTGTTGACTTGGCACAGAAAAATAAGGATGTTGGTAGGGGAGACCGATGTAAAAGTGTCACGTGACACAAGTCGTCCTTACTCTTCATAGTCCACCAATTTTCATCTTTTTCGAAGAGCAACTTTTCCTACCCCAAATGTCACATGGTGCAAGTCGCCTCACCCTCACTCCATCACCACTCCTCTCATTCTTATGATACACGTAGTCACATGTAGCCAAAGCTCTTTGATTGTTTCAAAAGTGTATAGCTATCAAGAAAAATATTTGTGGATTAAACTTTGAAAATCGTATGAATTTTGTGTCGTTTGCTAAACCAAAGGATCTGAAATCTTGTCATGTATTAATAACTCCATATGCATGATTTTGAATGTATTAACCGTAGAACACATAACTTTCCATAACTATTTTTATTGGTAGTTTTTTGTTTGTGTTATAAATAATCAAATACATCACTCAAACCACTCATTTGGGCTCAAGTTTTGTGATGAATCACATGAGATTTTTTTAGTTTGAACTTTCCTTCTCCAATGGAACAAAAAAATTTGTTCTATGGCTGGAGGTAATTAATAGGAGGGGATTCCTTTAAGTTGGCTAACAGTAATGTGAGCCAAATCTGATTAAAATCAAGGGTCAAGATTAAAAGTCTATTTTTTGAATCTTGCCTATTGATTTCAATCCAATGATCAAGATGTTTCCAACTTGATCAATTAAGTTAGATAAACTTGAGGTAATCTCTTCCCGTAATTAATAGACAATAGATTGATAGCGGATTTTACTTTAATCAAGTGCTTTTTAAGCGATGCAAATTTAGTGGAACTTCGGAAGACCAAACAGTGTAAAAGAGACAGTTTAAGGTGAAATTTGCGATTTAAATGGGTCATTGAAGGTGAAGAGAATCTATGTTGGATTAGAGAATTAAGTTCATTCGGTTTTCATGTTCATTAAGCTTATAATTGTATCCACATGTAGTTTAGTGTTGGGTCAGGCATTTATGCTCGGTTTAATAGATTGTTTTCATCATTTGACTATCACCAACAAAGAAGGACTCTCTGATTCTATTCAAATTGTTTAAACTATAATGATGTTCATGATTTTCAATTGTTTGTTTGCGTTTGTGTGCTTTTGGTATTGGATGACTATTAAAAATGTGCAGGTTAAATAATTGTATTTATCTTGAACTACAAAAATACTTAGAAAATTTCTTGATTAGAGTATCATTTGCTAAAATGTACTAAAGTTAGAAATAAAACTATGTTGATGGTTAATAAAGTTATTTGGCGCATCACTGAGTATAATTAGTACATATATCTACTAATTATATACATATAAGACTCGTGCTAAGGTACACAGGTACAAAAACAAATACTCAATTCTAAAAAAAAAAAAAGTGTATAAATTTACACATAAATACTAATCATCGTGTCCTTGATAGTTCACTTGAAAACATAGGTTGGAATAAACTGAAACAGGACATCCCTCTTTATTTAAAGGGACGAATCATTATTTTGGAATATGATAAAAATGATAAGGTGTATAATCATTTGAAATAGAAGATACTACATTACTATGTGTGAATGACTCATAAATGTACTCTATTATTATTACGCCCAATTGTCTAGCCATAAAGCTTTGATTAAGAAAAGATATTACCCATAGGCCGTGTGCATATATCAATTAAAAAGAATAAAATGCCCATAAGGCTTTCAACTTGAACGCGTACAAGAACAAAAGCAGATTTAATTTGGCCAGTCAAATTTGTTCTGCTAATCCAATAAACTAACCTCTTTTGGTTGCTATATGTATGTAGTTCATAGAAGCGAAGTCATATAAACAAACATACATGGCTAACGTTAATAGTTGGGAACTTGAGATCCCTAGCTCCATCCCTGCTTCAAAGGTCTTTGATGGTTTTGTCGTTGGGTTTTTCGACTTCTTGGACTCCCACGTCTTTCCTGCATCTTTAGGTGTTACGTTCACAAACCTTCAAGGCGATGGAGGTGTTGGCACTATCAAGCTTATGAGTTTTGGTAAACAATACTTCTACTTAACACTAATTTTTTTGTTAAACATTCGGACATTCGAAGGTGTCCTATGAAAGTTTACCTGTACGTTTTTCTCAATTTATTTCGTAGTCTAACATTTACATTTTCTCTTTTTTATTTTCCAATAACATAGAGGATGACAAATTGCCAAGTGTGAAATACAAGATCAAAGAACTTGATTTAGAAAACTTCACCTACAATATGGCAGTAATTGAAGGGGAAGACGATGAGCAATATGAGTTAACTTTGAGTGAAATGAAAGTGATACCGTCTGTTGATGGAGGTTGTACCTTTGTACAGAAAACGACCGAGTATAAAGGGACCGATGAGGATGAAACTGAATCCCATAAAGAACAACTCACTCAATGGTTTAAGACGTTTGAGAGGACCATCACTCAAGATTCCAATGATGATTAGCTTGTGTTCATGTATGACATATTTTTGTACTTCTTGATTTGTTTTGACTTCAAATGTTGTTGGTTACAAAGTTTTAAACCCAATTGGGTTTTGAATAATAAAAAGTTAGCAAGTAAGTAACTCCCAATGCCGTCTTCTATGAGTTTTGGGTCCCAATACCGTCTTTGACGGTGTATGGGGGAGGTTGATACATAGACAGTCTTACCCCTACCAAAGATAGAGAGACTGCTTCCAGGTCCAGAGGTTGATATGTACTGGAGCTATTATTCAAAACCCTTCATAGTAAATTCTAATTCCAATAGATTGTCTTGCACAATTACTTTTTTAGGAATTTTGACATTTGAAAACAAAGATCAGATAATATGGCGCATATATCAGTATATCACTAGTCTTATAAACCACTAACTATTGTTTACAATGTTTATTCTTAATTGGTTTTTTGTAACTTGAAAAAACAAGTTAGAAGTGTAAGAAATTATATATTTGCAGAAGGAAGTAAAGATAATTTGCATCTACGTGTGGTACTACGTTGGCAATCTGGATTGTTGACCTGATATATGGTACTACTAGATAACATATGACGTGGACCTACATCATATGATCTTTTATATTTGCAAATGGTTGCAATACAAATTGGTAAAGACAATATAAAGAGCGTATAAAGGGTAAGGGTGTAGTGCCTATTATCGGTAATTTGGCAAGTTTTGGTAAATAATTTGACCAATAAGAGCACACCATGTGACATTCCAAAAATTTGTCAAAACTTGCTAAAATTCAACAAGTTTGTGAGGTGCAATCGGCGATTCGACATATCGGCTAGAAACTAATTAATAATTAATTTCTATGGTGCATGTGGCACTTGTCCAACGTTCATTAGCATCGGCTAAAACTAGCCGATATAACTTGTCAAAACTTGTCGATGTAACTTGCCAATACTAGCCGATTCACATGCTATAGGGTTGCCAAATAGCCAATGTTTATCGATGTTTTTTGCCGATAAAACTTACCGACTACACCCTTGCCCCTGATTAAAGACTATGAAAGAGGCTTATTCATAATTGCAATACAAATTTGTGTTTGTTTATGTTTATTTATTTTTTCGTTTATGAACATCCAATGTAAATAAGTGAACAAAAGAGTGCCCATTAATATTCGTTCGCTTTAACTATTACACTCCGTCTTGGTTATAGTCTTATATGGACATATGGTAAATATAAATAGAAAAGAGAAGACACATCTCACGTTACTCTAAAACTAGAAATGATATGGTAAATAGACACGATATCTTTAATCGAATTAAGGAACATCAAATAAATAAATTTTATGCTTGAAAGTCTACTACTACCATTTGAACACTCTGTAATTTCATATTCCAAAGACACATTCAACAAAATCATACCTTGAAAAGTCATATTATTCCCAAACACAATTTCATATTGTTTTATATGGTCAACTCTAGGGTACCAAATACCAAAAACTATAGACTACTCCACCACGTCAAAACGACAACGTTTTTGGGCCAGATTTTACAATGTCACTTTCCCATTTTCTCTTCACACACTGCGTCTTCAGTTGATTTAAAGGAGCCTTCGTACTCCCCCAATCAATCTTCTCTTTCTCATCTCTCTCTCTATGTTCAAATCCGTTGACCAAAATCAAGCCCTAAAATTTTCAATTTCAAATCTTCAAAATAGAAAAAGATTTCAATCTGATTGTGATTCACAACTTCAAGATCTGTTCAATCAAACCTTCAGATTTCATAAAGGTATCATCTTTATCCATTTTTATACATCTTTTTGTTCACTTACGTCTGATCTTCAAGATTTGTGCAATCTTTCTTCAAGATTCTTGAAATTAGTTGATAAAGTTTGAATCTTTTCATGTTTTGCCATCCGGATCTGATTAAAAATTGAATCTTTTTTTGTTTTGCCATCCGGGCTTGATTAAAAATTGAATCTTTATATGTTTTTATGTATGGATTTGTTTAAAGGTTGAATCTTTTTATGTTTTGCCATCTGGGTTTGACTAAAGATTTGATTTTTTTGTTTGATTTGTTGCAGATCTGGTTGAATCTGGGCGATAAATTGATAACCCCATCTGTAAAAATTGAATATTTTGTACTAATAATATGTCTATTGTATTACCAAAAGAAGATTCTGTTGTAATTAGAGAGGTCTGGAATGGTAATCTTGAAGAAGAATTTGCTTTAATTAGAGAGATTGTTGATGATTACCCATATATTGCAATGGATACGGAGTTCCCTGGTGTTGTTCTTCGCCCGTTAGCGCAATTTAAGAATATCAATGACTATAATTATGTAACTTTGAAGGATAATGTTGATATGTTGAAGTTGATTCAATTGGGTCTCACTTTTTCTGATGAAAATGGGAATTTACCAACATGCGGCTCCGATAAGCCGTGCATCTGGCAGTTTAATTTCCGTGAGTTTAATGTGAATGAAGATATCTTTGCTAATGATTCCATTGAGATGTTAAGACAGTGTGGGATTGATTTTAAGAAGAATAGTGAATTGGGTATTGATGCAAATCGGTTTGGAGAGCTTTTGATGTCTTCTGGTGTTGTTTTGAATGATAATATCTGTTGGGTCACTTTTCATAGTGGGTATGATTTCGGATACTTGCTTAAGCTGTTGACTCGTAGGGAGTTGCCTAAGTCTCAATCAGGGTTCTTTGATCTGATCAAGATTTATTTCCCGGTTGTTTATGATATCAAACATTTGATGAGGTTTTGTAATCATCTTCATGGTGGTTTGAATAAGCTTGCAGAGATATTGGAAGTTCAACGAATCGGTGTTTGTCATCAAGCGGGATCAGATAGTTTGTTGACCTCTCATGCTTTTAAGAAGCTGAAAGAAGGTTATTTTAATGGGAGCACAGAAAAGTATGCTGGTGTGTTGTATGGTTTAGGGGTTGAAGATGGTGAAAAATAAGTAGGAAGTGTAATTTGTGAGGTTTAAGCTTGTTTGATTTAGTATGTATTCGTGTTTAAATCTTGTGTACACAATCGGCAAAAGAGTTTTCTTGCCTGTTTGATGGTCTTTTTTTTTCAGATCTTTTTATGTAACCAAATACCTCAAGGGTCTTGTAGTTTGAGTACTGTAAATTATTACAGTTAGTGTTTTAATAACAATCTTAACTTTTCACTTTGTTTTGCTTCTTAGAATCTTGTTTTTCTTGATTAGTTATTGTAATACTCTCTCATTATTGGCTGAATCGAAGTGAACTTCTTGATATTGTTGTAACGGTCATGGACTCATGGTGGGAATGGTGGTGTGATTGACTATTGTTGGGCCGAGGGTGGACAATGTCTGTGATAGTGGGAATGGTGCAAGTAATATAATAGTGGTGACAATGGCTGTGTTGGTGGTTTTGGTGTGTTTGTGAGGTTAGGGTGGTGCTTATATATGTTTTTATATGATGTTTGACAGTTTGAGGCAACACCGAGAGAGATGATTGATTATGCTAATCGGTGGCGGAGTATAGAACTATAGGTCCATGTCTGATACGTTGATAAGAATGGAGCCGTGGTTACTGGCAGAACTATAAATTTTATATGGGAAAATGTTATATGATGTTAACATTTCGATGATGCACTCACATCAATTATACACATGTTAAATATCTCTCACTCACATCAATTATACACATGTTAAATATCCCTCATGAATTTTATGGTGTTTGTGAGGAGAAAATCATCTAATTAAATGATGTTAACATTATATAAATTATCCCCATTTTATATTAGAGTTAATTGGGGTGATGAACTTGGTGAATATGAACTTGTTCTGATAACGATAGGAGCAATGATTCATCGAGACATGCTTACTACTAATTGAATGATTAGTTAATAGTTTTAGTTGGTTAAGAGAGGCATCAATGTGTCATGATGTGTTTAATTAGGGCCTCGGTTGAACTTTTTTTTAAAAAACAAAGTTTTTGAAAGAAAAAAAAATTAAAGTTTACCAGAAAATAAAATAAGTGTCTGGTTTTTAAAGAAAACAAAGCTTTTAAAAATACATAATTATTGCATTGTCTAGTAATAAGATGACAATATCATTATAGTAGCGTTTGTTTTATGTGTGTGGTATAGATGATTACTTGTTATGTTTAATATGTTTATGTATATGTTTTCTGCTTAAATCTTAATGTGTTCCAATGTGTTTCTATGTTATATGTTTGGTTTAATACGTTCAAATATACTTATTTACTAATAAACTAAAACAGAATTATAGTTTTTCTTGATCAACACGTGCTATTTTATTAAATCGATAAATGTCCATTAATCATATATACTTATAAAATCTACGTAAAAAAATTCTTTATTTTAATCACATCTAACCGCATTCAAATTATAATATATTTATATTAATAAAGTTATTATTACTTTGTATTTGTATTGAAACTAAGATATCTATAAATTAATAAAGGGTAAATGATGGGTACACCATTTGTACTCAATGTTATGTATAGCATATGAACTATCCACAATACATCTGTTATCCCCATCAGGGGCGGAGCTACAAAGGGGAGCTAGGGGCTGCTTGATCCCCCCAACTAGTCAGATCTTTGTCGGAAGTTGTGGGATTTCAGTCATCAGATTACACAAGTCAACATATATACTTTCAAATATATATTTATACATATTAGATATATAGTTATATGTAGTTGTAGGTTAAGACAGAGAAGAAAGGTTTTGATGGTGTATATTTGTATGTATAGAGATGGAGGATTTTTGTGGAAGACAGAGACGAGAGTGACGACTGATGACTTTTTCTTTTCTTTTCATTTATTAATAAATTTATTTATAACTTAGACCCTAAACTATTTGTTGTTTATAAAAGCGGTAGCATACTTTGAATTTTAGTAAATACAAACATTTCAAATTGAAATTCACAAAAAAAAAAAAATATTTACATTTTGCAACTACAAACCAATTTCACTAAAAATGTTAAGAAAATATTTTTCGTCTTCCGGCCCTCGTCAACCGGAATTCCAGGCTCCGCCCATGATCCCCATTAATAAAATCTATTATTACTTTGTATTAAGACAAATCTATCTATTAGTATTTTAGTGTTTGTAAAACTTTAACAAGTATTAAAACAACTAAATCCAATATCCAATGCCTACATATATATTATTAAGAATCATTCGACCATCGTTATTTTTTACATTTATTAAAAATTTATTTGCTTGACAAGTATTTTCAATTACTTGTTTTTTCCCTTTTTTCTATCGAAAGTTACAAACGACTTCTTTATCATTGAGTAGAGAAAATAATGTTTATATCACACTTCCTTCATACCTCATTTTGCCATACTTGTTTATATGGTAAATATTGGAATTATAGATACTCATATAGAATGATGTTAAAATATCAATAGTAAATAGATTATAATAATGTAAAAATAAAAATAAATTTGAGACTGTTCAATATACAAGTTTAAGTATAAAATTACTCCCATATTAAATTTTTAATATATTTTAAATAATGAAAAAACTGATTGGCCTCGTATTTCTATAAATTGAAAAAGAGTTTTGCTAAATAACAACCTAGAAGTTTTTGTCGATGCATTAAATAATTATACAATTATCTTAAGACTTTTTGATATGAAAGAGTATAAATTTTTCATTCTTGTTAATTGAAGCCTTAAGTGCATCATTAACAAAAATGATTGATCGTCCAAGACACTATCATAAACATCCTGCTAAAAATTTATGAATATAACATGTGGATTCCATTTTTTCTTTTTCATAATCTCCCCGTTAGGCCTGTAAACGGTTCGCTTAGCTAGAAATTTTAAACCGGTTTTCGGGTGTTGGTTCGGTTCGGTTAATCAAAAATTTTGAACCATTAATTTCAGTTACCTTACCTGGAAAGTCGGTTAACTTTGGTTAACCATTTATTAAAGTTATGCTAATATAAAGGCTAAGTTTTCAATTATAATAGTCAATTTACATTGTATTAATTAATTTTGCTATGTACAATAGTTATTTAACTACATTAATATATTGTTTTTGTAACACCCCAAATATTTTAAGGTAAAAGAAATTAACCATTTTTCATAGTTTGATATTAAACTAATTTCCTAGTATTTTATTTTTGGATATGGGGTTAATTTAGTTGGAACTTTAACGGATAGCGGGTAAAAAATACTCACAAAAAGAGAAGAGGGCGTGGCAAGCCCCTGATGTGCCAGCCATCTCACTTGTGATGAATCACTCTTCCACCCATTAGTTTCTTCTTCTTTTTCATTCTCTACATGCACTTCATTTCATTTTCTCAAATCAAGCTAAATTCCTTCAAATTCAAGGATAAGAAACATCCATAATAATCATCACCATCAAATAATCTTCATTCAAGAAATTGAAAAGTTAAGGTTTGTGGGTTTTGAGTGGTGGTGGCCGAAAATTTCAAAGAATAAGGGAAAAGGGGATTTTCAATTTAAGTCTTGAATTAGCTCATTTAATCTTGAGGTATTGAATTTCCTTAATTTAGTTTTATCATTCTCTTGAAATTAGGGTTCATGGATGAACCAATTTTGGGGGTTTTTGCTAGAAATTGGATTATGGTTAGTTTTCCCCAATTCCTTAGTTAACCTAGTTGTCATTGAGTTATATGATGCTTTTGACTATGAAATTCATAAGGTTATGTGATAATTTAAGTTTTGAGAAAATATGAGTTCTTGCTAGTTAATAAAATATGGATGAAAATGGTAGATTGAACTACCTAATGTTAATCTTAAGGTTGGAAGTAACTCAATGACAAATGGGTTGGGTTTTGGGTTTTAAAAAGGCTAATGATTGAGAATGGCTACGTTGAACTAGTCAAGTTGTGAATGTAAGCTTATGCAATTTACGATATGATTTTAGGTTGAAGCTTGCTTGTGCTTGTTGTTTAGCGTTTTTCTCTTTGTTGCAGAGGAGGTGAGTATATTTGCATACCCTTGTGTATACGTTGGGTCAATTACCATGAGATGTGAATGTTCCAAGCATGGTAATTGATTTGGCGTCAAGCCATGTGGGGCATTGTTTATGAGGCCTAAGAACCTCCAGGGCCTAAGAATCCCGAAAGTTGATATGATATGAGGCCTAAGAACCTTCGGGGCCTAAGAATCCCGATAGATGTGATTGTTTAACTTATATGGATCCATATATGTATTGTTTGTGTGCAAGGTGAATATGTAAATGTGACATGACGATGCCATAGGTTACATGTGAAAGTCCTTGTACTATGCCCTCCTTCGTATTCGTAAATGTATGCAAGTATATTCACTAAGCCTTTGCTTATATTTTAGTTGTTTACTCTTTTATAGGTAGTTCCGGAAGAAGGAACTAGTGTGGCTGATTTGAAAGATTTGATAGAGCTTGAAGTGGTATTTTGCAAGATTTGAAGGTATTAGGTCATTCATGGATGAATGGCTAGTTTTGGCTTTTAGAGGCTTAGAAGTCCCTCTCCCTTTAGCTCTTGATACAATCCGTTTTGATGGTCTTGTTTCGTTAAATTGTGTAAATGGGCAGGTGTAAGTTTCAGTAAATTGCGAAGTTATATTTGGACGAAAATAGCGTCAAATGGGTAAACGACCCATTTATGGTGTTCATGGGTTTTTGAAACTAGACTAAGTTGTAATTATGTATACAACGTGTTTGTAATGTTGTTGGTAATCTCTTAAAAGTGTTTTGTAAATTTCGTTTTGAAAATTGAAGATCACAAGTTCGATTTAGTGTCAAAAATGTTTTAGGGTTGCTGATGTGCTGCCCATTGCGGCACAGTGGTTTTCCTCGTCCAGAATTGATGTTCTTCCCACTGCGGCGCAATGGGGAGTGCTCGACCCACTGTGGTGCAGTGGGGTATATAAAAAAAAAATATATTTTTTTTGCGTTTTCGGTTTATCTAGTCTAGTCCTTTCAGTTTTATAAATAAATATACATTACATCTAATTTTGAATTACTTTTTTCTAACGTTATATTTAGGCAATGCAAGTATCTATTTTAGAGTATTATGATTTACAACTTAAAATGTCTTTTATATGATATTACTTATAATTTTGATAAATATTTTAAACAAAGTTAACAATTCTTTTTAGTATATATATCTATATATATAAAATTACTTAAAATATCTAAAATTAATCATAGATTGTGAAAAAAAATTAGTAAAATTGTTAATATTTTAGACAACAAATACAAATAATTAGCTAAATAGATATGTAAATGATGTATTCATCTAATACATATATGATTATATGTAGGTATATATCAAAATTCGGTTCGGTTCAGTTAACCACGAGTAATGAATAATGAAAACCGTAACCGAACCATTACACATCGGGTTTTTTGTTTTCGGTTTTTTCGGGTTTCGATTTTTCCGGTTTCAGTTTTCCGATTTTGGATCACGCAGTTCGAACCGGTTTTTCTGTTTTTCGGTTCATTTCTTACACCCCTACTCCCCGTATTCTAAATTAAAAAGATTTTTAGTTTAATAAATTAAAAGGGTGAATCATCTATATTATAATATAAAAAGAATAGCTCTTTTAAATTTTGGTAATGTTGAAAATACACTTAACACCCCTTAAAATACTTTCATATACACTATCCTCATAACATTAATGATTAAATTACATTGTCAGTCCTTTATCTTTTAAAATATGTCCACTAACCTTTTACATCAATTATATACACAACTCACCGCCGCTACACCACCAACGGTCGTCCAACCATCACACCGTCTTCGCCACGACCACCGCCGCATAGCGCGGTTACCGTGCTAGTTCCCTTTAAAAAATATATTAGTATCCAGGTGTTGCCCCGTTCCAAAAAACAGTATTACTATGTGATAAAATCGTGTTTTTCTTGAATAACATTAACAAAACAAATATAGTTTCCTTCGTCTTGAAGCGTGTTTTGTTTGTCTCAACTTACATACAATTCCTGTATCTGTATATTTCTCCCTCCCTCCATCTCTTTAATTAAAATAAATATTGAAAAAGAAAGAAAATTTTTGAAAAAAAATTGATTGATTGATCTGGGAGGAACTAACCCAGTTTCCTCCCTTGTTTCAATGGATACACCAAGCTCTTGGGATTCCTTAAGGAAACAGGTTTCTTTTCTCCCCATCTTTATCAATTTTCTTATAAATAATCTATACACAAACATATACATACACATATTTGTATGTATGGTTGTAATTAAAGTTTTTCCAATGGGTGTGTCTTGTTTTACAAAATTACATTCATTTTTGTAAAGATATATATATGTGTGTTTAAGGATTTGTTAGAATATGTGTTTAAGGATTTGTTAGAATATGTAAATTTGAATTAATTAGGGTTTATAGAGGATCAGATCTAGATTGGAATGATTTGTAATTGGTGATTGTGAGAATTTGATATAAAGTATGATTTAGAACAATTTGTTATGATACATAAACAACACTTATGGATGTACGTAGATAGTGAAAGGTTGAAACGAAACCAGCTAAGGTTGGATAAGTGATTAACACCCTTGCCTCCGGAGACAGAGATCGAGGGTTCTATTCTCATACCTTAAAATGCTGGAGGTCCTTTTTTTTTTTTTTTATCTTAGATAGAACACGGAAGCAACCTCTCTATATGGTCGTGGTAGGGGTAAGGTTGTCTACATCTTAACCTCCTTGATACATCATTGCGGTATTGGGATCCAAAACCCGTGGAGGACGACATTGGGTGCTTACTTACTTTTCCACTGAAAGGTCGAAACGAGAACCGTAAAAAGGTCAAGTATTCGGAGGACTATCACATTACATGTTATTCGATAAGGAGTATCAAATATATGATAAAGTTCATTAACTTGTGAAATTTGATAAAAGTACCTATTTTGGATTCTGCTAAACATAGCCCTGAGGGTCGTGGTAACACGTAATAAACTATTGTACATAAAAATAACCACCACTTATACATAATTATCAACTTGCATGTACAGCATTTTATTGCGTGTTAATCTGTGGCTAGCAAAATCCTTTTCATAAAGGAAAAATCATGTAGGTTTTTTCTTCAAATTGTTCACATATGGTCAGATATCAAATGACTTGTTGTCAACATTTTTTTCAACCTTTTTTCTTGATCTGATTTGAACCTCTATCACTTTTCAAATCTGAATGAATGTAATCACACGTGAACAAACAAATAGTTGTGTGAGCTATCACAGTTCTTGATCTGTTTTTGGTTTTCAGTTGTATTATGGATACACACCAAACAGATGTATATATGTATGTATGTATACTATTGAGTTGCTCATAATGTATGACATTGCTTTTCTTTTATGCTCTGTTTATATGTACTTTACAAAGTTGTGTCTTCTTGAACAATAGATGCAGGGAAATGCACTTTTTTAGATTTATCGTGATCGGTATATGTGCAGGCAAGGAATCTTGAAGCAGAGTTGGATGATCAAATGCATATGTATCGTAAACTGGTGTCTAACAAAGTTGATGATGGTAATAATGAAGGTAATCTTGGTTCCAGCATAGAACAACTACTTAAACAGCTACAACAAGTGATATCACAAATGCAAGCCTGGGTGTCATCTGGTGGATCAGAAATTTTTTCACATACATTAACTCGACATCACGAAATTCATCATGATCTTACTCAGGTACCTTTTTTTCGTCTTTACTATTTTGCTACATTAAATTATTTCTTTTTTGTTTCATGTGAACATTTTTTTTGTTAACCTTATCAAAGTTATATCTTTTCTAAATGAAAGGGCTTTAACCTTCATACATTCCTTTTCAAGAAAAAGGAATAAAATAACCTTTCATACATTCAAGTAAATGAATAAACAAGTCCAAAAGGACATACATCGGTATCTTCCTATAGAGGATAATAACCATCTTACTTTTCTCCCGGAACTGTAATTTTTTCCGGGCTTAAGGCTCTGTATTAGGCTTACATCTTACCGACAACATATTGCTGTTGAATAAATATGTTTATACTGAATCTTGCCATCCGGGAGCAACATGTCTTAAAGATTGACTTAATAATTTTGTTCATTTGGAAGCTCGTATGATAAATTACTTTTCTCATTATTTTCTTGAAAGTGCAATCAATTTGATTTGCTGCTGTCTCTATAGAGATAAATAGGCACGAGCGTATTTTCGAAACTGCCATGATCATTATAATCACCTGTTAGATAATTACTGTATCTTCTTGCAAGTCATAAATACTTCTACGAACCCTTACTACTTGCTTGCAACTGCTTTACATGTGCGTGCTAATCAAATGTGTTTGCTTGTAGGAGTTTAATCGACTTCGTTCGAGCCTCAGAGCTAAGAGAGAGCATGCATCACTGCTTGAAGATTTCAGGGAGTTTGACAGAGCAAGGTTAGATATAGAAGAGGGTGGTGGGTCTCAAGAGCAGTCTCTTCTTAAGGAGCGTGCTACTCTCATGAGAAATACAGGGCAGGTGCGTTCAACCAATTTCTTCTTCAATATTCCCCTGGCATTTGTTTGTTTGGAATAGTGGCACCAAGATTATACAGAAATGTCAAACATAAGTAGTTTTCTAAATGAGCCTTACCGAGCTAAGAGGCCATTTGTTTTTAAATAAAGATGAGCACAAAGAGCTGAAAATTGACAAATTAGCCCGAACAAAATGATGGTTTGGATGATTGAATGTTTCTGTTTTGGTTGGTTTCTTGCTGATAAAAAGTCGGGATAAGTATTTTGAAATGTAACAAACTTTGGACGAATGTCTATAGTAGGAAATAACTAAAGTTGTGTGTATTGTATGTAAACAACTCGAAATTATGTTTATTGTATGTAAGAAAACATACGTGGCAACGATATATAGTTGTCACTTGTTACATTTTGATTGGTCGGTTACATTTTCTTACATACAATAAACATAATTTCGAGTTGTTTACATACAATACACAAAACTTTAGTTATTTCCTACTATAGACATCTGTCCAAAGTTTGTTACATTTCAGAATACTTATCCCTAAAAAGTCGGGCAGCTCAAATCAGATTTGTAATTTTTTAATTATAGCTTGTACAGCTTCGTGTGGGAATCCCACAAAAAATAAAATCTAACATAGTCCAGAACTTACCTCAAGTGCCCAATATTATAATCACAAAAAAACCCTTTGGTTAAGAACATTCCCTCATTTAGCATACTCTATGTTTATATAACCATAGTTGATAACTACATAAGCAAACATCAAAAAAGAATACCACGAAATTGTGCCTGCCGAGTTGGGCATGGAATCTTTCAGAGCGTCAATGTCGACCCCACATTGGATGATTTCTTTAGTAGCAGATTAAAAGAAAAGATGATTGTGGTAATCTTTTTGAGAGTTGCAAAACATCCAGTTAACATCCAGGCTTGAATGCGATAATCTCATATTGTCTTGCATAGTTGCATCTTTAATCGTTGTCCCATAGTAGGTCATTATACGTATATACGACTAATGAATTGAAAAAACCACACTAAACACATCCATGAGACTTCTTTTCATCCTGGCCAAATATCTTGCAATAGTTGGTTGACTGAAAAATCACCAAGTTGCCCTGTTTTGAACTTTCAACATAATTCAGCATCTCGATCTAGGACCAATATAGGAAAAGGAGTGATGTTCAGCATTTCAAATCTAGTGCACCATCTTTGAGGCCAAACTCCACTCTCCGTCGACCACCATGTCATAAATTATGCCGACAAATCAAAGGCTTTATTTATGAATCATTCTTTCTGCGATGGTGCTGCTAAGTAGATCAAGATTACTCCATCTGTCCTACCACATTAATACCTTCTTCCCATCATCGATTTTGTGTACTGAAGAGTCTTCAATCTCTTCACGCTTATGTGGAAGCTTTCTTCAATCACAAGATTTACAACTTGCATCTGGTTTCAGAGGCACGTCCATAAGATCTGATCGATTTTTTCCAACAAATGTGACAGGCTCTCTTTTGTTCGACTCTTGCTTACATATTCACATATTTCATATAACATTACGACAAGATATTGGGTGGTAATCTGTTACCAGCTCGGCATGGAGCTCTTTGGTATAAAATAGATTACTGTTGCATTAAGTTATTCCAATATTTTACCATGGCTGAAGAAAACCTCTAACAGCTTGACAGATGTCCGGGACTGCAGCATTCCAAGATATCGTTAAACTTTGGATGTGTACCCACGATGATCCATAATATTGCTTTTTTGATTTCCTCATACACTACATTTTAAAGCATATATGTTGCTTTTGCTGCTGGCATTTGGTTCATGAAAAGACCGGTCGGATTAACAGTCAAGTTAACATAGTTATTAACACCTAAAATATTCTTTACATTTTCTATACATTGAGAAGCAATTTCATTCCCTGTGTACAGGTTAGGCTTCATGTCCCTTCTTCATTTCTGTTTGCTTTATGAAAGTAACTGGTATTGCCATCCCCTTCTTTAAACCTTTGAACTTTTAATTTTTGAACCACAATTTAAGAGCTTCCGATTTGAGCTACAATAAATGTAAGTGTAATCGAGAGAGAGAGAGAAAGAGGAAAGAGGGGGGGGGGGGGGGGGGGGGGGGATAGATTATACCAGTTATTTAACTTCTTTTAAAATGTTAAGATCAAAAACAATATTTTGAGACTTAATTTGTGCATGACAAGTAATTTGTAACTAACACCATACACAAACATGTAAGAAAGGAAACACTTTACTACACAAGAACACAACGATGTATAGTGGTTGGGGCGAATGTTAACAAATTCGCCTTAATACACTCCTCGATTTACTAATCGGGATTTGTAGCACTATGAACTCCAAATCTGGTGGAGAATCCGATTATATACCTTGACACTTCAAGATATCAACAACTCCTAGTCACTAGGATGAAACCCAATTCTTGACACTTAAAGAATCGTCCAACTCTAACCACTAGAGTTTGCTTACACCCAATTCCTTGAAAGTTACAAGTCGATTGAATAAAGAACGAAGCGGGAAAAAGTCGAACGTGCCGAGGACAGTGGAGCACGGCTCTTGCACAGGGCAAAGACTGTGCTATGCTTCAGAGAGGCCGTGCTCCAGTGCTACACCAAGATGTCATTTTTGGTCCGGAAATAGCGTATGACTGCTTAAGTCTGTATTTTTTACATTTTTAAACAAGTGTGTACGTTGTTGTCATATATCAAAACAAACAGAGACGTTAGGTAAAGCTTGGTGCATTTGGTGCAGAACCATGAGTCCATGACTTGAGCTTTTCTTGGGTCCCACCCCAATATGATTATTATGTCTCTCAAACACTGACTACTATTTGACATCTGTTTCCATTGACAAAACACATCAGTTGGACAAATGCTCAAATGTTTGATGCAACTGCTTTTATTTGGGGATTTTGTTTTGACCCCTGATGTTAGCTAGACTATAGATGTTATAGAGTGTTCTTTTGGTGCTAACTTCTTGCACCAAGGTATTATTTGTGTCTGTGTTAGCTCCATTATCTGTTTGAGCAATATAATCAGCGCTCCGGACCTTAATCCATTACCACATCATCCTCGCCTAGGTCAATGGTTTTGACTTAGATATGCTCACATAATCTAAGTCAGCTGCTTTAGATATAGTTTGTGTCTGCTCCACCTGTCAAGACTTCATTCTTTTCCCTATTTATTTTTCTCATTGCTAACGACTCAAAAATCAAAATGCTCTCAGTTGTGTTAGCCTAAAATCTTTAGCCATCTTTTGATTATAACCATTGTCAATAACTGATGTGAACTCCTTTCATATCCTTGTTTCCAACACTGAATTACTAATTACGTATGCTTGGAAAATTTCTACAAGACCTGAAGATATAGAGGTGCTATCCTGATTTGGGTGGGTTTATTCGTCTCTTTAATAAACCTGAACGATATCAGACATACAGCTTGCAATACGAAATATTACTTTAGCTTTGAATTTTGGAGAGGGGGGAGGGGGGTCGAAATGTATATCCGATCTGGTGACTGGTATTTATGTGTCTATTTCTCCTGAGTCAGTGATCTCTTTTATACGATACGAGGCTAGGAATCGGAATGTAGGTAGTTCTGAAAAGGTAACTAGATAAACTTGAGTCTTTCTTCAAGAGAAAATAATCCAATATATAAGTGCTTCGATCATGCATCATCGGTTTTTTTTTTTTTTTTTTTACATGCCCTACAGCTATTGATGTCAACCTATTAAAATAAATGGCCAAGGATTTTCAATGTAATGTAGAATTTACTTCATGATTTCTTATAATAAAAGTTACCGGTTCTTTCCTACAATTTGTGGGATAATGAATTTTGTTATAATTTATAAGTATTCGACCTAATCTTATGGACCCAATGTTGCCAAATGCCAAATGAGTGGATGACCTTGGTTCAGTTGGTTAAATGATTCCATTTCGAACAAACTGAAGGGTACTGTTTGGTCCTGAAAACAAAATAAAAAAGATCTAAAGGGACCAATTTTTGCTTCTAACTTTCAATGCTTAATTACCTATGTGGCAAGTTACTTTTAAGGGCATAATCTATTTGATTGTTTTTTGATTGAAAACATCATACCTTGATAAATTTGACTAATATGATTGTCTCATTTTTATAGATGGACGGTGTAATATCTCAAGCGCAAGAGACCCTCGGTTCACTTGTGCTTCAAAGGTCAACATTTAGAGGCGTAAATTCAAAGCTTAGCAACGTTAGCAGTCGGCTCCCCACTGTAAGTGAAGTATTTGAATTGATTAACTACAAGATATTATTGATTTTGATTGCACTAAACTACAAATAGATCTACCCAACTACTTAAAACCATCTGAATAATTGTTCATTCAGATATTATCTCTTGGTTACATCTCACATCTGCTATCTTAGTTATTAAACCTTCTTGTATGTGGTGGTGTTACAGGTGAATAGCATTATCTCTGCAATAAATAAAAAGAAGTCTATGGACACCATAATTCTTTCTCTAGTTGCATCCGTTTGTATGTTTCTGATTTTGATCTACTGGTTGACCAAATAGCAAAGCAACTTTGGTAGTCTTGTGGTGGCTGCACTTGATGCAGCTTTGAGGTACACCATGTCACCAATTGATTGTATAAATAATTTTTGTAGTTCATTTATGATTTAGTGGGTTTTTCACGCATAGAAATGTAATATATAACAATATTCTCGCAAAATGCAAGACTTGCTCAATTGTTTGGAACCAAGAAGTATCTCTAGAGTGCCTTTTAACATTGTGTGCTGTATATGCTTTATGATCCAATCTTGTAGGAAAGCTTGAAACTGGATGTTTCACGCAGTTGTACTGTTGTATCATTCCAGGTTTGTGTGTTAAATTTGTCAGCTAATCTCATGCTTCCTTGGTCATCCATTAGTCAATATTCATATTTTTTTCATAGTACAAGGTGAATCTTTAGTTGATGTTCCTTTTGAGTTATTGTGTTATGTTCCAATGTACATATTAAATATAATTTCAGTTTTCTGTAATATAATCTTTTGTTTTATAACACAGAAGTAGTTGTCTTGTTAAGTCTGTAACTTTCCAGATACAGTTGCATTTTTTTTATAGCATTCTTGGAATTGTTGTCTGTAATGTGTGTTTGATTTAAAAGTTTAACTTCATAGCAGGAAGTTTGGATTTTGGAAGCAGTCTCACGTATGGTTGAGCACATTCAATTTTTTCCCTACCTTGCCTTTGCGGGATTGGGTATTGTTAAGCTGAGTTGTCGCACAGGAATGGTAATTAAATTAGAGATTGGACTTTGACCTTAAAGTTCTTACCATTTGAACATGATAAGATACATTATCATTATGAAGTGGTAGTTTTCTGAGAATGTAATATGATGACATAAGGGAACACTCAATTTGTTACTACAAGGAAAGGTGGTTAATGTAGCTAATGGAGTTGATGTGACCCTGAAGTTAAGACATGAGAATGATGAGATGGAAGATAAATAAAGGTAATAATGTACTTTGGGGGATGGATGTTGGTGTAAAATGTTTTAATGTTTTGTATTTGGTTAACAATGAGGGACTTAATATTCTGGACATGGAAATCTTGTAAAGAGATTTGATCCACTTTTTGATTAGATTAGACATGCATAGTATGTCATGATTCATGTGGAATCATATGCCATGTTTTAGTAACTACTCTCCTTGTCCCACATTCCCACCCATTATTTGCTTTCCTTCCTATTCCTATCAAATCATGTAAAACCATTTTCATATAAGTAACGATATCCTTCTAAAATAGCCTCAAAAGTTTTTATTATAAACTGTTGGATACTTGGATCATTTACTCCAGAGTTCCGTCTGTGGAGAGAATAGAAAGGAAAAGAAAACAAACATGTGTTTATAAGTTAGTAGAACTAGAACTCCTAGCAATTCGATATATGATATATGTTAATAAAATGATACATAAACTATCATCATGAACACAAAATGTAAGAAAAGGAGCGTAAAATAGTATTGTCCGTATCAGATATAATTACCCAACCCTTTTTCTTAACGTATTGGCCATATTACAGTTTTCTTTTCGTTTCACACAAATGTTTACATTATCATTCATCTAGAATTCAACAAACAACATAATCAGATTGAAGTCACCGAACTTTATTGAATTTAATAACTTAATTAAACATCAAAATGTTAAATTAACTTTTTTTAAGTGTTATGAATCATGTAACCTAATTCAATGTTTTATGTTATCATATTAGCAGGGGTGAAACATGCATATATATCGTGTGTAATTTCTTTTACAGTTGTCTTATTTGTTTGGTTATTCATTAAATTATGTTTATGTAGATACAAAGATGTACATATTACAAAACATTGTTGTTTATTAAATTGAATGGCTTAATGATTAAAAAGAAAGAAACAATACATTTATCCCAATTTTTACATGTTGAATTGAATGATGATCGTATATATATTCAAATCTAAATTGGCCATTTAACCCAATTTTTACAAATCATCGTTACTCTATCTGATGAATATACTAATAAAGTGAATGGCTTAATGATTAAAAAGAAAGATTCAATACATTTATCTTTTCGGGTTAAGTTATATGTTCTAGATTAAATTGGAAACAGATAAACTCGCAATTTACAAAAGTTAAGTATTTAAACTTTAAAGATTTCCTCACTAGTCCGTTGAGTTAAAAATAAACACCACCTAAACATCTTTTTGTATTCTTCATTTTAATTAAATATACAGTGATTAAATATATAGGTCTAAGAAAGGTCAGTACGTAGCTAGTTTTGTTTATTTTCTGGCATCACTTTCCTATGTTTGTGACTTGTAAGTCATTTATCAGTAAATAATTGTATGATCGACTCGTATATGTTATCACGTTATAATATGATATTCATTTACGTTACCATGCATAATAAAAGATTAATTAATTGTGATCGGTTCATTCAAAAGGGCTTGAAACGTGATTAATGAATCATGTTGTACACTTAGGCTATCTCCAATGTTAAAGACGTCCTTATAGGCATTCATGAATTGCTACATCATATCCTTACAAATCTTTTTACATCCTTATAAATCCTTCAAATCCTATAATTTTATCTTCAACCATGCAAACATTTTTACATATCCTTTTACCTCCACTAAAAACAAAAATATATTAGGTAAGGACAAGTAAGGGCATGCCCTTAGGTAAGGGCATTCTTCAAAAAATCTTTAGTTTTGGACAGAATTCAACGGCAAAGGATATTCAAAGGCACTTAAGGACACCGAAAAACACCCCCATTGGAGATAGGCTTATATTTATCTAGTTTTTATAAACATACGGATAATATAAGGTAAAACATTCAATGACTTCAAAATATCATTAAAACTTTTTGTTTTATGTATAAAACACTATCTATCTATACTCTTTTATAAAAGGAAAATGATATTGCTACAACATCATCTAGCCATCTACAACAATACCTACATTATACAGTTGTACATTATACAATAAATTTATACATTTGTTGTGGATGGCTAATTTATGTTGTAGCAATATTACTTCCCTTTATAAAAATTATTCACCCCTTACAAATAGAAAGTGTTACTCAAATGTTACATACGAAGGTAATAAAGTGTCCTTAATAAACACCCATTATGAAAATAGTTTTTTTAAATTATCAAATTTGCCCTTAATGAATTAATTTACATTCTAAACCTTTATTTTAATAATTAACACTTTAAGCTCTTATCTTTTTAAATATTACACTATCACATTTACATCAACCTACACCACTTGACACCTCCACCACCACCAATAAATCAATAATACTGTCACCTACACCTCTAGACCATCGTCCCCACCACCGCATTGCGCAAGTACCATGTTCATGTATTATGTATGCATCTTTAATTTTGTTACCTATGGAACTTTTTATTTTTTGAGATGTGAAAATTTAATATTTTTTTTGTTAGTTTTTATTAAAAACATGAACAGGATGTGATATGGTAAAAATATCATTATATTAGTTTAGAATTTGAGCGAATAATATGTAGCATAATGCAAGTAGTGGTACGACGTGTGCCACAAAATAATTGGATGACTCAAAAGAGAAAAAGTGTGAAAAAACCAAAAAAATAAACCCATAAAAAATCAAAAAGGTAATCTATATAGCAAAAATCAAAATAGTGATATGGGGTGTGACATGAACCAATTACAACTCGCCACACATGTGAGTTGCTATTAAAAAACGTTTGTGAAAAAAACCAAGAAAAACTCAAAAATGAAATTCAATATAGCAAAATCCGAATAGTTGTGTGGGGTATATAAAATTATCTAATAGGACAGTGCCACGTGGCGGTGACACTTTTTAGATAACTTGATGTTAAAATAACCGGAAAAAAAGCCAAATGGAATTCGATATGACAACATCCGGATAGTGGTGCGAGGTATATAATCATCCAATAGAACAGTATCACGTGACAGTGGCATTTTTCGTAAAGCTTGACAATTAATGATATTATATAGTTTTGAGAAGAGTTTTAGTTAAAGATAGATAAATGATTATTTCGTTAGGTTGGATAACTAGATTAAACTCATACGTTGTTCGGGCTTGACCGACAATGTAAATTAAAAATATATTGATCGTTACAGTATTATCCATAGTTTATGATATCATAAAAACTATCAAATTACGATTAATGCAAATAATAAGATTATGATTTATGAATATATATGATATATGTCAAATGTATTAAGCATGATTAATTAAACGTAATATTAAGTTATAATAAATTTATATATGTGAGTAGTAATAATAATAGGAAGAAGAATTAAAATGAAATAATAATAATAACAATAATAATAATAATAAAATTAATTATAAAATAAAACTTTAATATAATATAAGTACATAAAAAACAAAATTAGAAGAGAAAATAAAAACTAAGAAAAAAATGACTTGACAAATATATTATTTGACAATTCGATTCATTGTAACATATCAATGATTAGGATAAAGATTGGATGGGTTGGAATAAATTAATTAAAAAAAATTAAATGGAAAAACATAAAAATTTGACATATTCAAAATGATTGTTTATCAAGATTAAAGGATAGTCACGTAAGCCTTAATATATCCTTTTTTTTTAGTTATACAGATGGAAGATATTAGATATGATAAAAGATTCATCAGCCATTATTAATTTGTATAGTAAAATTTTTTATAAATAATGATATATGTTATCCAAGTACAAATTATTACTCGTATCTTGTAAGAAAGAGGATATGCCGATCAAGTCAATATATGTAACATAAAAAAGGGATCAAACAATTAGTAAGTGCTGTTAAAAAAAAATAGTAAGTGATACATATCATAATCACATAATTTATAAAATAATATTCAAAATATCTTTAAATAGAAAGATGCATTATTTCTCGTCTTTTTTAGGATTTTGAAATGCTTAATCCGATTGACTTTATAATTAAGAGTGTGTTACCTTCCACTAATTGAGTCTTGTAATACTAGGATTTTTTTTTTTAAATAAAATTTGAAATTTGAAAGAAAAAAGAGTTTTAAATAATTTGATGCATTAAAGTTTATACTTAATCTTGTGAAAATTCAAAGGACGATTATTAATATATATATAAAATACTACTTTTTACTTATGTAATAAGTTGTTAATGATATTTCTTAGGGCTGTGATTATCATTTTTTAAAAAAATAAATAACATAACTAACAGAAGATGATTTGAGTGGAAGTTGGCATAAAGGATGGAAGTTTGGAAGAAGATTAAAGTAATGAAAAGCCAAGATCATACTTATCCTTAGGTTTTACTTTGAAGATTTGATGATGTTATTTAAATAATAAATAATGTCTCAGTAAAAGCCTACATTATAAAACTTTTAAATATCCAAAAAAGACTTGTTTCCACGTCAGCGTCCACCATGTAACTGTCGGCCACTTCTCAACCAATTAAAAAAAAAGACAAACCCCACATCAACGCTTGCCACGTATGCTTCCTTGCCCAACAATAACATCTCACTATTAATTTCCTTTCTCTTTAAAGAGAAGAGATGCGTTTTATTACCACTTACCAGATTCTTTGTAAAAAGTTGTTTTATCGATTGATTAGACATCTCTCGGTATATAACTAACGGATTGACATCCTCTAAAGTTCATTTGAACTTATAAGTGAAGTTAAGAGATTTTGACCATTGAAATAAAATTAATGGTGGTGAAAATTTAAAAATCAACTTTAAATCTTAACCTTTATTTTAATTTAAATGTCAAGATTCTCTTAATTTTACTTATTAATTTTAGAAAATCTCTATCCATAACTAAGAGAAAATAAAAAAAATCATATGTGACACCTTTATCTAGCTTACAATTAGAATTTTTGTTTATTTATCAATTTTTAGATAAATAGGCATTATTTAAATGTGTATATTTATCTTATTTAATCTTATATGAAATGTTTAGTGACAAACTTAAATAAATAAATAATTTACAAAAACATCTATTAAATCTTAACATGTTGTGAGTTTTGATTTTTCTTTCTCTTTTTGAGAATACCAGCTAATATTAAAAAATAAGAAAATATGTGTATAATGGATATAAATTAATAAAGCTATTTGATATACCCGATTCATGATACCATCTTACTACGTATAACTTTGGTTTTTTTTATAATTTGATTACAATTTAATTCCTTTAAAAAATAGAAATGTTGTTAGACGAAATTTTAAACCCCTTTAATAAGTTTTAGTAGATTTTAAGTTTTCATTGAATTAAATATGGGTTTTTTCTTTAAAACCTCCATATACTTTTCATTTTGTCCCTTTCAGGCCATCGAACTTTTTTATTCCTTAATAGATCATTAAAAGTTATCAAATTGTCCCATTTAGGTCATCGAACTTTTTAATTTCCTATTATGTCACTAAAAGATGTTTATTAAGTTTTACAATAGCCACTTCCATCTTTTGTATCGCAACGATCATTTATATACCTGACCCGTAAATATCAATCTGTCCAACATATTTTTTTTTCTTCTGAAAGTCGTCTGATTGAAAGATGTTTTGACCCATTTCTTTCGCCTTATTGATTTGGGTACATGCTACCTTGTAATCATTGTATTATCAGTTGGTTTTCTATTTGCCGCCTATTAATATTTATATAGTAAGTAAACGGGTTTAGAGAAAATATAATAATGGATCTCCAGTTATCCATGGGAAACCCGTTGATAGTTAGTAAGTAAACAAGGACCCGCCAGATTCGGGTTCGGGTCTGCGATGTGAATTTTTAGTCGGATTTGGGTTCATGATTACCTAAACTCTGCCTAGAACATCTTTAAGTTTAATAACATCTTTAGTCGAAAATAAAAAAAAAGTCCAATGACCTAGATGAGACAATTTGACAACTTTTAATGACCCAGTGGGAAATAAAAAAGTTCAATGGTCTCTAAGGGACAAAATGAAAAGTATATAGGGGTTATTAAATATTAGTTCAATGTTTTTGTTTTTTTATATATCTTATTAATAATTAAGTTGTTAGTCTAAAAAAACCTATGGTTTTACATATAAAGTTCGTATTTTCTTTAGAGTATATTGCTTCTATATACAATTTTGATATATAAAAAATATAGTGTTAGCTATTTTATATTATTACAGTTATTTTTAGAAACGTGAGGCGGAGTAATCTAATTAATCAAAAAAGTGATTAATCTAAAATTGAAATATTATTATGTTTATTTTAATTTGATTGGTATTTAAATTATTAAGATAAAGAAAGTTATAATTTTTTATGAGAAATGATTATTTTTCTTAGAATACTAGCCTAAAAATCCTTATAACTATTAGATTAAAACGTGTGAAAAAGTCAGATGGTGAAATTAAAAAATAAAATAAAATTAGTTTAATCCACATCAATCTTGTAGTTTTAAGAGGATTTTTATGTTAGAAAAACATATCATTTTTTTTAAAAAAAATATGTTAACCATCGTTTTTAAGTGATATTACTTAAAATACAATTATAATTTGTTTAATTATATTACTCTAACCGCGCATCGCACGGGACATAATTTAGCATGTCTATAAAACAATTTTTCTCATATTGATCTATCATAATTTTATATTTATTATTCAAACCATCACTATAAATAACATTATATCTATCTACGCTTTTAGTTAGCATAAACAGATTAAAAGTTTATTACGCTTTTAGGAGTGAAAAGCTATTTTGAACTAGAAGTATGTATAAATTTGTACACACTAAAAAAATGTAAAATTCTAAAAATTCACATTTTAAGTGTGGACTTCATATATATTTGTTCACACCATTTTTTTTCATACTAGCTATAATAATTAATGTGGACAAAAGTGATGTGGCAAATTATATATGAAAATCTACACCTAAAATTGATCCATCTAGCTACTTCGCCTTCTACTTAAATTGGATTATTGTGCGGTGTTTCAACATTTTGTTATTGAGAAAAATAGAGTGTGGTTGATCTTACAAAAAATTTGGTGGATGATAGAATTGTGACGGAATAAGTGAATAACCGGTTTAATGATAATATGGTTGTTAAATTGGGTTGACGACCAGAAGAGCAAAATCGCCTTGAAAACCGTATTTATTGGCTACGAGTTGTTCTTTTCGGGAACAAATAACTTACGGGTCACAACATCGAAGTATTGACTAAGATTAATTTGGAACTTATCTTAAGCTTGTGACGATTAAGAGATTGATTGTGTTTTTAGACATTGTGGTAGAATTTGTATAAATATATAAAAGAATTATATCATTTTAGTAAGAGTTTAAATAAAATGAGGTTAAGAAATGTGTATTGATATAGATAAAAAGGTTTGGTATATATATACATACACATATAGGGTAAGGTTCATATGAGAAATATATAGATATAAACATAAGTAATTATAAATATAACTTGAACGAATATATTTACATATATCATTTATATATGAACATCAAGTTATAATATAGAAGTTGTCATAGTTCTTCTAATTCAAATGGTTCTCATGAATCTTTTCCTAGACATATACATATTAACATGTATACCATATATTATAACTATTATTGGCTCATTTTTTTTACCCTTAATTAGAAATTGTTTTTAAGTCTCCAATTTCTAATTGTGCGCAAATGCATTAAGTCTCCAAAATTAATTTCGGCCTCGAATGTTTTATTATATTCTGACAATATATATAGTCGTTTTAAATCTTTTTTTTCAACATCGTATGTTGTTGTCGAATATAACAAAAATGTTCAACATTCTATTATATTGCTATCAAGCGACCCGGCCTACCCGTTGGACGAATAACTGATCGATCATCATCATGCAACTGGAAGTAACTGTACTCAAATTGGTCTAGCTAGCTAGCTATAATAGTGTGGATTCTCCAAATTAATGGAGTGGTGTAGTTCCTTTATAGAAAGATGCTAGCTTTTTCTTAATTAGATGCCAGTTAACTTGTGATTGGATGTCATCAAAGTTCCCACCTGCCGTTGTTTGCCGTATTGTCTCCATTTGATCTCAAAACTTTAATCATTCTTATTAAACTAATCCACAAAATCTATCATACCTAATTAAATTATTAATTTAGCTTATTAATACAATATATACTATCTCAGTGTTTTTATGACTTTTTCTAAAGAGAAATAGAAATATATATATATATATTGTTTACACATTATTTTTATTATCCGCCAAGCACAACTCCACGTACGTAAAATCAAAAGCAACAACGAAGTCAAGGATTCGAAAAGATCTCTATAACTATTTGTTAGCAATATAAAATTACTAATACATACATCTTTGTTATACTTCAGAAAATTATATATATATATACTAGATTAAACCCGAACGATGCACGGGTCACAAATAAATGTTGTAATCAATACTGAGTTACTAATGTGTCAAGATGTATTTTATGAATGAGAACTTTATATATAAAGACAAAAGACTACAAATATTTAAATTCTCATAAATTTCAAAATATTTGCTTTGTAAAAATGTTGTACTTTTATCACCTTATAATTATTTTCAAGAAAACAAATAAACGTTATTACTAAAAAAATAATAAAGTCAATAAAGCTCAATAGATACGCAAAAGTTAAAAACCGATTTCTTATGGAATAAAACAATAAATATTTATAAGATTGCTAGTAAATACATCAATCTCAAGTTTAACATAAATGAATAGCCCATTCATACTGATTCTTAATTAAAAGATAATTCTAATGTTTTAAAATTATAAACATTAAATCTTTAGTCATAAAAAAAATATAGAAAATAGATTTAAAAGACACACTGTAACCCGGCCAACATCCATTAAAAGCAATAAATTTTTTAAAATTATGAAGCGTAATCATTATAAAGAAAAACAAAAAAGAGAAAAATACTTTATGATGAATAATAAATTTTTGAAAAGCATACAATCTAAAATTTGTATATACAAATATTCTAGTATGAATAATTTTGGGGAATATTAAAATTCTAAAATATATTACAAATTGAAAGTCCCAACTAATACTAGATGGGTGTTGAAGACACCTCTATGTCAATGGTGAGAGTACTTTGCAACACTATCACTTAATCTGGACGTGACCAGTTTAGAGTGAGTAGTGTACCAGGTTAACTGGAATGTTACTTATTAAGGTGACAGGCAGAATAAGTAAATACAATGCAATAATGTAACTGACAAGTAAGAAAGTATGGTGAGACAATATGTAATTTTCAAGTGTATTTTATTTATTTATTGTTAAATAAAATACAAGATTGTTGCGGAACCAAGATAATACAAAGATGTAAATATCCTAACAACTATGAAATACAATTGATCTATACTTGAAAATTCTCCTAACAATCGAAACACTTAAAGTTGCGAAATGTTCCTTTTTACGATTGAGAGAATATTGCACAAGTTCACCAATATTGCAGAATGTATGCGTTTGCAAAGTTGTTGAAATGCTTGGGCAAGGACCTCTATTTTTAGTCGAAGTATGAGCATTGGGATCTCAACTTCGACGTACAAATATGGTTGACAGCACACAAAAGTATTAGTAAATAATCCTTTGTGTGTGCTAAATAAAGTAAGACAAAAGGTTACTTTATTCAATCACTCTACATCTTTGCACTTTTATCCACAGAAAAGATTATTTTCCGGTTAAAAGGATGTAGTGTAAAAGGGTCTCCTCGTAATCAGTGTAAAGCTTTGTAAAGACATTTACACTGGAGGATTCTCCAGTTGATTGATCTGGCAGAATGTCAACTGGGCTTCGCTGTCATTGTCATTCTCTTTCTTCCATTTGTTGTCTTCAACTTCAATTGAAATGTCTTCAGGTATATGTCTTTAGATCTCAACCGGAGGAAGTCGTCAGTTGCATAAACTGTACATTGCAACTGGACTTCAAATACTTCGAACAATTCTTCATGCTCTCCAGATGTAACTGGAGAGATCCAGTTTTCAGCAAAACTGGACCTAACACAAATCATTCAAAATATTTGATTGTAGATAATAGGATAAAGATAACATTTAATTATTATATATTTATTTTTATATTAGTATCAGTATCTATTTGTATGAAAATAATAGATTTGAAGATTTAAATTAAATAATTGAAAATTTAAAAAAAGATTTGGTTGTAAAAAGAAAATAAGATATAATTAAATTAACAGATATATTTATAAAAAGTATAACGCGAAACAAATTTTTTTTTATATATAATATATATAAGAAAATAAAGGCTATTAAAAATGATGAGATTTAATTAATAATTTACACATAGGATAAATGCTTAGTTTTCAACACAAAAAAATAGTTACATAAACATTTACCTATTCTCTCTTAGTTATATAGAGATATCATAAATGGACGTAATCATATTAAATATAATACAAAGCACGTGTTGATGGTTACATAAATAATTAAAGTTAATAATTACTAGATACTATATACATAGATGTAATATATAAATATAAACTATGAAATATGTGTGTTGGGTTTACAAAAGTGCAACGTTCTTTTCAAAATTAAAAGAAATCATTATCCCATTTATAATAGAAGATGGTACTATATATATTAAACAAACTCAAATAAACAAATGGATGTTCAATCTTGAATACTTAATCTATAGAAATATAAAAATCTATTTGTAAACCTACGATTAAAAAACAATACCCTTTATAGAACGGAGAGTTGAAGCTGCACATGAAGACCAACATGCATAAAGACAAATTGTGTTCCCTTGATAGATTGTCTTGGTGTTCCTTGTGTTACTGAAATGATTAAATCTATACACACATAATCTATACACACATACGTATGGGAGTGAATATCGGGTTGTGCAACATCTTAGATGGAGAATTCCTCATAAATTGTTTTTTTAATTATAAATATTGTGAAGGCTTCATTATTTGTTTAAAATATAAATACTAAAAATTTTTTGTGAATTAGTTTAATAAGAATGGTTAATCCTCTTATCCAAATAGCCAAACAATCCTTTTAACTATGAGATGATAACATGTGAAAATATCAGGGACAAGATTAGGAAAGAGAATTAGCGGATACCACATGTCACCTTTTTAATGTATTAGGAGGATTATTAGGCTATTTGGTTTTGAGGATTTATCATTTTCATATATATATATATATATTGTGAATTATAAATTATAAATAATAATTAATTAGGGTTTGGTATAAATAGAACAAATAATAAAATAAATAAATAAATAATTTTGATGAAAGCTAGTGTAATTTATTTTAACCGTAAATCAATTTGTATTATAAAAATCTCCTTGCATCAATATAGACACTTCTGTTATATGTATATTCATGTATCAGATTTAACATGATCCAATGATCAAGATGTTATCATATTTATTTATTATAATATATAACCAACTGGACTCATGTATTATATATATTAAGATTATGAAATAATTAACAAAATTATATGACATGTTGTGGTACCTAAAACTTTTGGATGACTTGTTTAGTTTCTTAAAAAGAAGTATACAGTATACACAACTTATTTTAGTTGGAATCATGCATCTTCTGTAGATAGAGACATGGTAAATTTTCATTCCAAAAAAATAGCCATAAATGATGAAATGATTCAATCTATATGTATATGATAAGGTAACTTTAAAGTGCCTAGGGTGTAATTGTTTTAGTAACATGATCAGACTGTGCAATCAACTAATATGTGGAGTCAGGTGAAAAAGCTTTACCTAGAATTATACTGTACTTTAGCTCAAATCAACACTCTCTTTATTAAGTCTTTATCTAGGAAATCTCTTTCACATAGTATTTTTCCACTTAAAGCACAAAGCATTCACTTTCCACAAACAACTTCTTTTTCCCCTTTCAACTTCACATACCCCTTCAAACCAATTAATATAGAGACTCAAGACAACCACTACTTTTAGTACTAATGGAATTATCATATGGAGAAGAACTACTACTTTCTTCTTGTGATCCACTACTTGAAGATGCCAAATTACGAAAACCGAAAGAGATAGAAATTTGTGATGGTGATCAAGAAGAAGAAGAAGACAAGACAGAAACTTGTAATGATCATGAATCAAGACTGGATCAAGAACTCAATCTTATAGGTAGTTTTAATAATATGGCTGCTAGTAATAATAATTCATCAGAAACTACAACCACTACACCACAAGCATCCGCAGATACAACTACTGAGCCTAGGGTTTTCTCATGTAACTATTGTCAAAGGAAATTCTACAGTTCACAAGCACTTGGAGGTCACCAAAATGCCCATAAAAGAGAAAGAAATCTTGCCAAAAGAGGTCAAAGAATGGGCTTTCTTTCAAGTAGTCCTATGTTTTCAGCAGCTGCAGCTTTTGGTCATACATATGTGTATCAACAACAACAACAAAATGATCAAAATTATTGCTCTACCCTTTCTTCACTTCCTCTTCATGGCTTTAACAACAACAACAATAGATCACTTGGAATTCAGGTACACTCAATGATCCACAAACCTCCTAGCTGTAATAACTCCATGTTTTCGACATCTTCTTCTTCGGGCTTCAAAGGCTTCTATGGACCAAAAGGATGGTCATCTAGACCCCATGTTGATCAACAACCTACTATAGGGAAACTACCATTAGCATCAGCAAACTACACATCGAATTTGGCCGCCGCACCACCGTCCCACGCCAGTGTAGGGAGGTTTGATGTTGTTAGAACGAACTCGAATGTCGACAAAGATGAAATTACTGGCAATTGTTTATGGTGGCCAGAGTTGAAGACTAATAATCAAGATGAGTCCCAACAACAACTTGACTTATCCCTCAAGCTCTAGTACTAAATCACCTAATTTATTCAATTACATATTTTTTTTTTCTCTTAGATCTTTCTTGTTGAGAGATCATCCATTATACTTGTGTTTTGTCATTACTTTTCTTTTTTCTCCTTTTTTTTTCTTTCTATTTTTAAATAAGTTTATTTTTTTTGAAATTGAAAATAGCTAGCTAGTGTGTATATTTAGATCTTGGAAAGATTTGATTTTTCAGATATTGTTTTCTACTACATACTTTTATTATTTTTATCATTTTCTAACCCACCCCACCAACAAAAAGGGAGATGTGTTAAGAAAGAAGCATGTAAATATAGTCCAAATAATAAGCCAAAACCAACTAATTAAGTTTCATACTCTATATTATTCCCCACAAGTCTAGTTATAAGCTTTAAATATTCACATTCCAAATATATTAATATTTTTATCTTTATCTTGCACTTGGTGTAGGAGTTCTCTGTTACTAGATAAATTGATGCTATATATATACAAACCTTAACATTTGTTAATGTAAAAAAGTTGTTAAACTTAGCTTTTATAAACCAAAAGTGAACACTGATTTTGAGATGCTGTCACATGCAACACAAAAAAGATGGAAGTGCTGTTGCAACAATTATTACTACTATATCGTAGGTAGTTTTTGACCTCCAGTTTGTAGGTATCAATATGTTTGGACCAATATTGCACTTCCAGGGTTCTTGGTAACAAAAATACTCTGTTTCGAATCCAAATTTGGAAGGCTTTAATATACCATTTGGAAAGTATTTAAATTCATATCATACATAAAAAAAAATAAAAATAAAAAGTAAAAACAATCCTTTAGGTCAATGGTTGAAAGATCATCTCCCATTCAAGAAGTCTTGTGTTCAAGTCTTATGTAGTACATAAGAAGTCCCTTTATGAAGGTTTGACTTGGTATATAGGTTCAATTCTAAAAGGGTAAGGTTTACCGCTATTAGTCGTCATGCTTCCAGGCAGATTAATAGGGATTTTTCCCCATCGGGTATTTTAAATAGACATTTTTACTTCGAGTGAGCTTTCTAGCGTGGACCTAGTTGAGACAACGTATACCAGACCTATCGCTGTCGATTCTCAACACGAAGTTTCCAGTAAAATTCATCTTTCAAAAAAGAAAAAAGCTTATACTATTCATCTTAGATATACCAATCCAGTAGTCCAAATTTGTTTTAATGAAGATCATATGATAAGAATAAATGGGTGATAATCTTCTGGTTCCATGTAACGTTTTGATTATCAAAATTCATATTATATAAAATTTATACCCGATAATAAGATGATAAATAATTTTCATAGTTATAATGGAGCAAGTAAAATACTAAAGTTGCCCCAAAAAAGGGGGTTGAAGTGGAATACCTTAAGATAAGATACACATTTTTTTTAAAGGTGAATTTCGCTTGAGAACTTCATGTCGCGATTCGACAGCGGGAGATCTAACATACATTGTCTTAATTGGGTCCGCGCTAGAGAGTTCCTTCGAAGTAGAAATGCCTATTTCAAATACCCGATGGGGGAAAAACCCTCAATTAATCTGCTCGAATGCAAGATGATCAATATGGGTAAAATCTGTCTCCTCATACTTGAACCTGGGTATACCCAGACCAAACTTTCGTAAAAAGACTTCCTATGTATTTTTCAAGTAATGAACCCAAAACCTGCTACTTATAAGGTAGATGCTCAACCACTTGAGCTAACTAGGAATTACTTAACATAATATACACATATTATTGAGAAATTTAAGAATTGTTAAACTAAGAAAAAGACACTTCATTTAATTTCAGGAAGTCGTCCAGTGCTAGCTGATCAAGATTTCCCCCCATAAAACATCACAAAAAACAAGATATATCTATGCTTTGAAAATGAGGATCTGTCAACGAGAACATGATAGCGAATCTGTCAACAAGAACATTATAGGCCCCTTTGTCCCCACAACACAGCCAAAGTAAATTTTATTGAGTTCGTTAATGATACTGGTGATCCTTGTAAGTTGTAACTAGTATCTTTTTATGGATCCAGTCCTTCAACTTAGGTATTCGTCATTTGTGGGCTTCATATTCATCCAAATCACTTCGTACAAAAAGTTTCATATTCCTCGTGAACTAAGTACTAAATATTAGGTGTGAACAAAAACCGAACTTAAAACCGAGAAAATCATAAAAACTGAAAAAACCGAAAAAACCAAAGGTTTTCGGTTTGATTTTCTAAAAACCGAATGTTATGGCTTGGTTTTGGTTTCATATGAAAAACTGAACCATAAAAACCGAACCGAACAAAAAATAATATATTATACTCATTTTATACTCATTCTCATTAGATATGTTAAAATATTTGATTTTGTTAGTATACAAAAATCAGATTATATGTTTTATGTGAAACTACATAACAAGATCTTTTCGGTTCAATCAATTGCATATTGAAACAACACGTAAAATATATGAATAGATGAATGTTATTTGAAATAATTAGTTAAAGTTTTTTCAACTTATTATAATAGATTTATCGTCATAGTTGTATTGTTTTTGTTACCGATATTGTTTGAATGAGTTATCGATGTTGTATCATAATCATAAGGTATAAACTTTAATCTTTTTTAGCTCAAGTTGGCTCAAACCCACAAGTGGTTAAAAACATATTAAAACCGAAAAAGACTCAAACCGAAAAAACCGAAGCCGAAAAAACCAAAAACCAATGGTTTTAGATTTCAAAAACCAAATTATAGCACTTCAGTTTTCGGTTTTAATTAAAAACTGACCAAAACCGAACCGTACTCACCCCTACTAAATATAACACTATTGAGTTAATAGCCCAATGATTTCATGAAGGCTTTAATTTTGGGGAGACTCGGGGCTTTAATTGACTTGGACTCAGACTTTAATTATGTTTTTGTTTTGTGCATCCATTTTAGATACATATTCATTAAAATGGATGCACAAGAAAACGTGATTTTTATTATTTTGACGAATCAATGTATTGT
This sequence comes from Erigeron canadensis, assembly GCF_010389155.1. NCBI lineage: Eukaryota > Viridiplantae > Streptophyta > Magnoliopsida > Asterales > Asteraceae > Erigeron > Erigeron canadensis. Next base: position 51,964,990 of record NC_057761.1, read on the forward strand.
TAAACACTTTAATAATGATAATTAATTATACACTATATTAGTTTATGGACTTTCAATGCATCAAAATAGGGATGAGAATTTGCATCGGAAACTCGTGACCCGTCACTGACCCGCCCGTGCCCGCCCGTACCCGACCCGCCCGGCACCCAAACGGGCCGGTTCACGGTTCATGATACTGATGATTCACGGTTCTCGGGCCGGTCCGGGTCAGAAACCGCGGTTTGACGGTTTGACCCGTTAGACCCGAATATTTAAATGGGAGATTTATATTAAGTGGTATTTGGAGTTTCTTATACGTACTCATTCCATATATGTAGATATAAAAATTATATCTATAGTAAAAAGAAAGGAGAAAAGATGAAGAACAGAGGTTTGTACAAAAATTATAAATATCATCATAAGCAAAACCTTCTATGTTTTGAAGATCTTTCATTATTTTGAAGGCACCCTAACTGTGATGAATTTCATTACTGCTGTTGCTTGTTACTGAGTCATAAAAACGTGTTGGGGGAGGAGGGTATATAAAATTGTGTGATTAGTATGCGGAAGAGTGTATGTATGTAGTAAATGGTTGGTACATAGGAGATGTGAAAATATATCTTGTTTTATATCAAGATGATCTAACGGTTGTAGTTGAGTTTGGGAAATGGTGACAATAAATGTATTTTAACTTTATCAGGACCACATTCATCCACCACCCCATTACATGGTACACACTACACACATATATTCGTATGCTATATCACTCAGACCCTCACCATAATTTATATTTTTTCATTTCTTTATCACTTTTCACCTTCTTCTTTCTTACTCTACTTCTCCACTACCAAATCCACTTGATGACACCATCTCTCTTTTTCCAAAAGAAACCAACTTCACATATATTATAGAAATCACAACCGAATTTTGAAAGGAAATTTTTTTTTTGGGTCAAACCTGTTTAACCCGAGCCCGACCCGGTAAAACCGGGGCCTAAACCGACCCGCCCGGGAGGTTAATGGGTCGGGTCACAGTTATTGTTTTAATGCATTTTCGGGTCACAGGTCACGCCGGGTCGGGCCGGTCTTGACCGGTGCACATCCCTACATCAAAATGATGTTTTTTAGGTGTTTTCACCGTGTTTTCATTTTAAGGGTGTTCCCACTAGAGTGTTACCATATATATATGGGAGCTTATTTTGAAAAGTCATTTTTTTTATAAAAACCGTGAAAACTCCTAAATTTCATATTAGAACACATATTTTGTTCATTCATATGTTAAACGTTATAAAAACATATGTTGTAGAAGAAAATTTTTTCTAAACCTTATATATAGCCGTTTGTCACATGTGACCAAAAATGGTTACTTAAATACTAAATCCAAATTACATATTAATGTTTTAAGTTACAGTTGTCACTCAAATCAAGAGTCCTAATTGTTATTAAATAATATAAAAACAATCCTAATTGTTATATAATTAGCATAGAACATGTGATTGAAAATAAACATACGCGTGTTATAAGCCCGCATCATGGTCAAATACCTATATTTGAATGTCAAGTACAAGATCACAAATATGTTTATATTTTAATTCCATAATAATACTCGTATCACATTATGAGTGCAACTAGTTTCAAAATATTCTATAATATAGAAATTATTATAGCATGTGCCTTGTGAAATGACTACGATAAATAGTTTCATCAATATGTTTCAACTAATAATGACAGTGACGAACCTATGATTATTGTCCAACAATTTGCAAAATATAACACTTAAAACCGTATATCTTCAAAATTATTAGCTTTTATGACTTAAATATATGAAGATCTCATATTGATAATACCGTAAACCCCGTGTCCAATGTTAGACACAGGTCTAAAATCTAGTCTTCTACTATTAGGCAACTTCCATAGTGCATGTAACTATTTGTATTAGGAATTCAACGAAATAAACGTTTTTAATAATCGCTTATATACATTAGTACTAGATTTTAGACTCGTGTCCAACACTGGACACGGAGTTTACGATATTATTATTATTAGATCTTCATACATTTAAGTTATAAAAGCTTATAATTTTGAAGATATACAATTTCAAGTGTTATACTTTGCAAGTTATGTACAATAATCACAGGTTCCTCATAGTCATTATTAACCGAGACATATTGATGTAATTGTTTGTCGTAGTCATTTCACAAGGCAAATGCTACAATAATTCCTCTATTATAAATTATTTTTTAAATCAGTTATACTCATAATGTGATATTATTATGAATGATAGTTTTAAGAATGATAGTTAATAATTAAAATATAAACATACTTGTGATATTGTACTTGAAATTCAAGTATATGTCGTTGATCATGATGCAAGCTCATAACATGAATAAGTTGAAATAATTTTTTGATCTTGTACAAACAAAATTAAAAGAATACACTTATAGAACATTAAACACATATATTGTATTTTATCATTTGAAATAAATTTTTATAGACAATATTTCATATATTGAAAATTTTTTAAATTAGTTATAAAAATCTTCTCAAGTTGCTGGCTAAAAATAAATATAAATTAACTATTCAGGGTTAATAAGTGTAAATTATTGATGGAAAACAAAAAAGTGTAAATTAATGAGATTTTTTCTACATATACTAATATAATAATATATTTGGATAATGATTATAAGGATTTTTAATTTATAATTAAATTAAATGATGACATAAGCGAAAATCAATTTGATAAAATTGAGCGATTTGATTAGTTAATAAGTCATTAGTTCAACTGTCCGAGATGATTAAAGAAAACTTCAAATATAAAACTTGACAAAATTTTTAAAAATTACCAAACGTATGCAAGTGATAGCTTTAATTTAAGAATTTAACCATCAATAACGTAATTTTCTGATCACAGGCACTTGGAACAAATTTAGATTAAACTTAGAGAGTTAATACATACTGTATCTTGAACTGTTATGTAATTAAACCTGTCGTAGATGATACACCTCACTTTCCTAAAAATTAACTATAATTGGGCATATATATTTCATATGATTCGACATGATCTAGAAAGAATAACAATACATTTTTAATAGAGTTCTCAACATCAAACACATGTGATTAGCAAATAAAAAAAGCCTAAAACTTAAAAATTCTTTTAATCTATTCTTTTAAGTGTGGTGGTGATCTGTACATCATCAACTTGTAACCGTACACCACTAAATATGCATTAAGATGTTGTACAGCACAATAATATAAAATATGTTTGAAGGTATACGGCTAAAAATTGGTGTTGCCAGATCACCTCCCAAATATAATTTTAATTATATTTATGTAAAAGAAGGATTAAGATTCCTTCAAGTTGTTACAACTTTACCTATAAAAAAGAATTACTAATAAAGTAAGTGAAATGAGTGCCACTTTGCTAGAATTATTTACAATAATAAAGCAAAGATTAATGCTTTGTAGTTAAGTTAAACATATTTAATTAAGGGATGATGCATAATTAATCAAAGTAGGCTTTGTCTTCTTCCATAATATGGTACGGATCACATTTTAATATTACGATACCAAAATCTAAGAAAGATATGGGTTTTAATAGTCAAATATGTTTATCTCTAGTTGAACATTATTGTATACTTGTATCTAAGACTCCCAACGATTAAAACTGTTAAAGATAAATTAAAATGCCCAGGTTAAATTTGAAATAAATGAATTGGTGTTGTTGATAAAAGTCACAAGAAAAGGGGGTTTTGGCATTGCCGAAGGTTATGAATGTCATCGACAAAATTTCATCACAAAATTTGTAGCAACGCTCTTTATGATGATAGAGTGTAGGAATATCAAACTTTTTTGGCAGCGACCTCCGACGTCGCTAAATGCTTCAGACGCACACCCAACTTAGATCCAACCAAAAATCCAACCTATCTCTAAATTTAACGAAGCGTGTACCTAGCAAATTAAAACAAAATGGAATGACTTCTATTTTCAAGTTCGTACTTCGTAGATGAGTAATGGGGCTAGATATGATATTAACTCAAGGCAAGCCCAGGCGCCCAGCAACATTAAGCCCAATATAAACTGAGCCTACAATCAGGTCCATGAACTGTTTCATCTTTCAAACTAGTCTATATATATATAATAATAATATAAAAGTTAAGTTTTTAAACCAACTCTAAATCTTCAACCTCTTTCTTCTTAATGATCATGATAAATGTTAAAACTTGATTATAGAGATAGTTTAATAAATGTTAAACTTTGATTATTATGACCATCCATTAATAAAGTTCTTTCATTCCTTTTTCTTCATAAAACAAATAAATGATAATTAATGGTAATATTGAATCACCACTTTCAATTTGTAGTTTCAATTGAAACAAATAAATGATTTGAAATTTGTAAAGTTGTATGAAATTAGAAGTAGCATACAATTTTTTAACTAACAAATGTTGATTTCAATGTCAGTTTACTTTCAGGATTTTTATTATTTGTTATTATGCTTTAGTTTTCGCAGTTTCTTCATCAAGGCAAGGAAAGGTATAATCTATTTCATTTTCTATTCTTACAAGTTTTAAGTATTCTAATTGCGATGATATTATTAAAGATGGTTGTTGCACTACAAACAATATTGTATTTGTTCACACTTTTAGGTGAGTGTGAACAAATTAAAAATTTTGTCACGCTTTTTAGTATGAAAAATATATTAAATTAAAAGTGCATGGAAATTTCTACACACTAAAAAGTGTGTGAAATTAAAAGTTCACACTTTTTAGTGTGAACTTTCATAATTATTTTGTCACACTTCATTTGTTCACGGTAACTTTTATACTTTTAATTCAATATATTTCTACACACTAAAAAGCGTGACAAAACTTTTAATTTGTTCACACTCACCTAAAAGTGTGAACAAATGCAATATGATTTGTAGTGTTGGAACTTTTCTTTAATTCTATACTACAAGTTTACAGTACATATGTGAAGAAATGCGAGCTGCTCCAATCATTGAACATTTCGTAAAGGTTGGTAATACAGGTTTTTATCTTTTTTCGTCATTCACAATCTCATTTAAGTCATTTTGTATATGTGGTGGTAAGAACCTGTGCTTTTTCTTACATTTTATTATATGTATGTATCATGCGTTGAGTTTTCCAAACGAATTTTAAAAGTGAAATATTTATACATGCAATCAATTAAAATTTAATCATGCCGTGCAACACACGAGTTTTAAACCTTCGTTTTAACAAAACCCTCGTTTTAACAATAGTTTGGTATTGACATATAGCAATAATACAACAATAAGTTTTAAATTTGTTTCAATTCTTGTCAACCATTTAATATAGGGGAATCGGCAAAAACATGCCAAAATGGCATAGACTTTTGAGTTTTGACGACCACCTAGCAATGATATGTTTTCATTAGTAGAAATTAATTTCCCATTTATTTATTATTGATGTTACTTAGATAAAAGAAAATCTTTGAAGACGACAAAAGAAAATGGAAAATACTTTTTGACCAAGAAGGTCGAGAAAGATTAAGCGGCCAACGTATTCAAGTGGTATCGGGGTGATCAAGAAACACATTGTCTTTTACTTTTTATAAAGGTATAAACGGCCAATTTGCAGATTTGGAACAGTAAAAATGCGGAAATTCTTACCCGCCCAAAAGGTGGGGCATTTCTTGTCTTCAAAAATATAGCGTTTGCAACGATGCAAACAAAGAAAGTTTAATATGGACTTATGGAGTTTTTCCACAAACAAATTAAGCTATCCGCAAAAAACACGTGACGTGAAACGATAATAAAACATAAAGCATGTATATATCATGAATAACTTGGCAAGCGTCTAGATGTATTCTCTTTTGTCATTTTTGTTGGATTTATAATGCTTCAAACAAAATCTGTAGATAAGATATCTTATAATCCACCATGAACATTAACCTTATAGAGAAATTTACACCAACAAAGCACGTAATTAATATTTCTATTTTGGGTAATGACACGAATAAGCATTCCACCTATGCAAATATTTATCCCATATGTTATCATTACGTATAGGAAAAGCCCGAGATTTTTTCATAAAACTCTTTACCCCTTCACCCGTAAATGTTTATTTAACCGGATACAACATTTATAATTTTTTGTTAGTTTCCCTGCCTTAATTGGAAGGCAGAGGACATTTTATGCTTGAAGAAAAAAAAACTTGTTATCCAAGCAGTAGAATGTCTTAAGTTAACAAATTAAAAAGGACATTATAGTGAAATATACTTCAATTGTAATTGTAAAGTATAAGGTCCCCCATCTTTTTGTGAAATTCGCCTATATAGTTTGCAAATGGAAAATAATAAATTGATTTAGAAATTGTCCTAAAATCAACCTAAAACTTTAAATATTTGACATGTGAATTCCAATAAGTTTTTTTCCTAATTTGATTACGTCATCATCATGTTGAAATTTAAGTTAACAAGATAGATTGATTTACGAGTTTGTAAGAATTAACATCGATGTCAATATATATCTTATATAATAATACAGTAACTTGTAAGTTGCAACAATGAGAAACAGATGAAGGATAATTTGTTCAATTAACTAGCTATTTGAAACGAGCTGAGACCTAATTTATGGTGAATGCAACAACACTTTGCTCTTTCAAGTTGCACTCATGTATGTCTTGCTTTGTCCTCTCCTAAGCAAACCAAATTGGTCTTTCACGTTGCCCCGTCTTGTATTGTCCAGATCAACTAAATGTTAAACCAATAACTTTCGATCTAAATAGTTGTGGTGAGAAACATTCAAAAGCTTCAATAACGAGGAAGTCATGAATTTACGTGTAACGAAAAAATAATATTTGAAGTTTCATGTTAGGCCAAGCCAATAGGGGTGTTGAAAATAACCAAACCCAAGTAACCCGACCCAACCCAAATGGGTTTGGATGAAATGGATTGGGTTATTTGGTTTGTGGGTCATCGTTTGGGTCAACCTAAATAACCCAAAGCTTAATTGGTTTGGGTTACGGGTGAAAATTTTATAATTTGGGTCAACCAGAATAACCCAAATAAGATGTGTTTATATAATATATACACACTAATATAACACATTAAATTTATTTAGAGTATATATTATTTGAATATTAAAATTTGATTTATAAACAAAATCAGGATCGTGCAAAGTTAAATAATAATAAATGTTTAAAAATACACTAATAAAAGATGATAACAATATGAATATCAGAAGAGTCATATATTGTCAAATTTTGTTTATTTAATATCAGTAGTTTTTATATTTTTATATAGTTTATAAATTTTTTTTTTTTGTCTATGACTTTTATTCTAATAATACAATCATCTTTTCATGCAAGAATTCTAAAAACGCACAAACTTAATCAATATAAGTATCCCTGTTATTCAAGTTTTCAAAATTGAAATTAGATTGTTGCAATGTTGCGTAACGAATGCACGTAAAGTCAATCACATTTTATTTGGGTTACCCAAAACCCGATTCAAAAAACCCGAACCCGAACAACCCAAACCCGAATAACCCAAATCTTATTCGGTTTGGGTTATGGGTTAATTTATAATTCTTCGAAACCCGAATAACCCGAACCAAATAACCCGAAACCCATTTAACCCAACCCATCAACACCCCTAGGTCAAGGGGTTTTCTTTCACCTATAGCAAGTTATCGGATGGGTTAATGGTCTGTTAATTTGCTATTAAAAAATCTAAATGATTAAATCCACACATCATGTACATTGGGTAAATTGCCATAAAACGTGACTCAAAAACAGTCAACTTTTCACGTTCATAAAATAATATTCCATAAACTTTTTTATTTTGATCAAGCAGTGTTTCTTAGGCCTCTCCCTAAATGGAGCTCTTCCACACCTCTTTCATACCTTTTCCACACTGCCACATCAGTTTTTCTCTCTCTTTATCCACCTCTTCCACAGTCACTCCCTATAACCCGTCTTCCACACTTTTTATTTTTTTATTTTATAATTATATAATAAATATATAATTCAACATTTATTTATAATTAAATATTAAAAAAACACATTACATTTATTAAAAAAAACACATTACATTTATTTAAAAAAACACATTACATTAATTAAAAACAAACACACATAACATTATTTTAAAAAACACAATAAAAAAAACACTACACTCAACGTTCACGTTGGTTTTCCGGCAAGTTCCAAATGTGCTCGACTAGGGCGCCTCTTAGACGGTTGTGTGTCACCCTATCACGTAACTCCCCTGTCATACGTAACTGAATGTCAACACGTTCGTCCCAAGAATGCGTTGGCGGGGTATCGGGAATTAGCTCCAAATCCAAAGGACTGATTGCACGCCCGTTATATTCAACGACCATGTTGTGCAACAAAACACAGGAGTACATGATGCGTTTAATTTTGTTAATACTTAATGAACGCGCACCTTGTTGAAGGATTCTCCATCGGCCTTGAAGTACCCCAAAAGCACGCTCCACATCTTTTTTTGCAGACTCTTGGAAACGTTTGAATTTAGAGGTCTTAGGGTCCATGGGACACTTGAAAGACTTGACAAGTGTAGCCCATTCTGGATAGATACCGTTAGCTAGATAATAACCCTTTGTAAACTGCTGGCCATTAGCGGTGAAATTTACTGCATGAGCTTTATTTTGGAGAAGCTGGTCGAACAAGTCAGATTCATTAAGGACGTTGATGTCGTTGTTCGAACCGGCGGGTCAAAAGTAAGCATTCCAAATCCACAAATCATATGAAGCAACCGCTTCAAGCATAATCGTTGGATGTCCTTTGTCACCACGAGTGTATTGGCCTTGCCATGCCATTAGGCAGTTTCTCCATGCCCAGTGCATACAATCAACGCTTCCAAGCATACCCGGAAAACCATGCACCGCCTCGTGTTTAGCGGTCACGCGGTTAACATATATATTAGTCGGTTTTCTCAAAAACTCTTATTGATATAACTGAACAAGACATTTGCAGAAGTAGTTCAAAGAATCGGCAGACGTTTGGGAACCCATTTCGAGGTATTCATCTAACTGGTTGGCAGTAAAAGCATAAGCTAGTTGCCGTACAACGGAAGTACATTTTTGAAAAATATTTAACGATGGGCGACCCGTAATGTCGGTTGCAGCGTTGTGGAAGAATGCAAAGTGTTTTGGTAATGGTTGTATGGCGTTAAAGTGATGTATATCGTTCACTATACGAAGAAACATTTCTTTGGGCATTCGAAAACGCCTTCTAAAATAATCGGCAGGGTAAACGAGTTGCGGGGTAAAGTAATGATTATATAAACGTGTGGGGGCTTCCACATGGTTTCTGGGTATTGTTCTTCTTGGTATTTCTGGTCTGATTGCCATTCTCGAGCTCTCTGCTTCTTCTTCGTCAACGAACATCATGAAAGTGTTTAAGATTTCGGCATCTATTGTATACTTACGAATGTAAGAGACTGAATCTTCGTCGGAACTCGACATATTTAGTGAAAATGTATAGAGTGAAAGATTTTATTGATAGTGTAAAGAAAATGAAATGAATTGTGAAGAAAATGGAGTAGGTGATGAAGAATGAGATGTGAACCGATAGTATATATATAGATGAAAAGTTAAAAAAAATAAAATAAAATAAACTAGCCGTTTAGTTTTAAAAAATTTTGAAAAATATAATTTTGTTTTGTTTCCGTTAACCGACCCTACCCCACGCTCCTCCCTCTCGTCTTCGCCCATCGATGGATCGAAAAGCTTGGAACGAATGGTCGTCGACGAGGGAGCTCCTTATAGCTTCGACCACGAAGACTTCATCGACGAGCGGTCGATGAAGCTATAGGGAGAGGCCTTATAATCATATTAGAGTTATGCTCTTGTACTTAGCTAGTTAGCTCTAGAGCACATTCTTATTGCCCTGCCTAGTTTCATTCAAACATTTTTAATTATTTTTTATAGTTGTTTAAATGAAAAAGTTTGACAACATGAGGTGGTAAATATAGTGATCCAACTAACGCTTTAAGGCCCTTTAACTTGTTACTTACAAAGTGAAAATACTACCAAATTATACAAATCACGCTAGTATTCGTTCTATGATAACCAAGTAATAAAAGAAAACGATATCATTAAAATTATAAAGAGTAGAGGATGGGTTGAAAATATCGAACCTAGATCCAACCTAACTTGAAATTTTAAACTGAACATGTTAACCTGCCAACCCATTCCCAAACCCAAACAAAAAAATCAAGTTGCCGAGTTGATTTCAGGTCAAATGGATTTTGAGTAGTTGGATTGGCAAGTCAAATCAGTTTGTGGTTCGGCTATTTAAAAAGTTAAATAATTTTATAATATTTTCAAGTTGATGGATCGACCTGTGAAACCAAAGGGTCCATCCGAACTCAAAAACCGGGTTGACAATATGATGTTTCACAACTCTAACCCGAATTTTTCCGGGTCGATTATATATTAAGTTTCGAGTCTGGTCGAGTATCGACAATCTTAATAAAGAGAAACCAATAGTAGCACAAAAAGTTTAGAATTACATAACACAAAAAATGACGAGGCTACAATCCTAACCGGGGTTGTCACCTCTTTAGAGGGGTGGGAGTGGAAGCGGGGTGGGGTTTGGTGAAGGGCGGCCCTGCGTGGGAACACCGCCGCCGGTGGTGTGGGGTGGGGAAAAAGGGAGCGGATTTGGGGTTCGAACACCGAAGAGAGAGAAAACCGTGGGGGGGCCATGCGCAGTGAAACAACCAACCAGATTTGGCTTGTTTGATGATAGAAAGAAGATGGGATTCAGGGCCAAAAGCAAGACGAATCATCTCGTTATCACCTTGATCTTGGATTAATATGTAACCCATTATTTTAGAAGCGTTATCTGGATCTATTTTTTGGATTCTTGACATCACCATCTTTGTTGCTTCCACTGTATCCATGGCTTGTTTGATGACAGAAAGAAGGTGGGACTTTTCTAACAAGGAGTAAAAACCTACAAACTTTAGTTACTGAGATATAGATAGATATGAAAAATATGTACAACTGTTATTGCATAAGTTACGATATATCTTTGCAACTAAAATAGAATTTGCTTTGCTGTAATCCATTTAAGTTTTTGATGGTCAAAGGGGTCTTCTTTTTTTTCATATAAATTTTTGTTGTTTAAATTTTAGTTAAATTTTTTTAATGTTTTAAATTTATAGAGTAAAAATAAATGGGAATAAAAATGATGATGTGGAAATTGGGGTTGGGGTGAGTGGCGCCACCATTTTGGGATGATTTGGGGTGAATTGGGGAAGTTTGAGGTGGGAAATCTTTATTGGAAGATGGTGATGTGGATATTTGAGGAACTTTGGGGTTGGGGAAACCACTCCCTCCCCCCTAAGGGCTCCCCTACGTTTCCATAATCTCATATGTATATTATAAAACACATACAGCATGCAATATGCAAAAACAAAATACACGTAGCTAGTAACATTTTAAATAGGAACAAGTTCCTTTTACGGTTAATACCCAATGTCTACAAACATAAATTGACATTTGTCTTACTTAATGGCACATAATTGAGCTGTAAAGCAAACAAACAAAACAACAACCTAGAAAGGTATGGCATAACACACTTGAATACACATAAACTTAAAGTACTATATATATGCATACATAAAATACATTTCAAGATTATTCCCCCAATTTCTTAATCTTCTCAGATAAAATAAGAAAAGCAACCAAAGCAAAAGCAATCAAAGAAAAGCAACCAAAACCAAAGCATAGTTGTTGCCATACCAAAGGAAAAAAAAGGCATAGTAGTTTCTATTTGCTTTTAATAATAGAAAGCCGCCGATGCAACCGAAGCAGTCAAATTATATTCCCCCAATTTCTTCCCAGCATCGACCTTTGTACTTTCTTATTCAAATATATATATATATATATACCAATACTGTATAATTTATTAAAGTATTATATAAATTGAAATTCCATTTCTTTTAGAAAATTGAAAAGCAAAAGCAAACCTACAATTCGAATCCCAATCCTAACCTTCCTCCAATTTCCCTTAAAATACGAGCAAAAATTTGTTGGTTTTGTGAAAAAGTTTGAAACTTTCCACAAATTCAATTGAAATTAACAATCTTTTTATTTAAAATATTTATGGGGTTTGCATAAATTATCAATCTTTTTGTTCAAATATTTGTGGGTTTTGTGTCTATACAAGCATGGTATAGTGGGTTTGTTTTGTAATATAAAATAGTTAGAATTTTACACAAATCCTGCCGAAATTAACGATCTTTTTGTTGCTATATTTTGTGGGTATTGCTTAAATTATCAATCTTTTTGTTAAAAAGTTTGTGGGTTTTGGTTAAACAACAATCTTTTTGATGGGTTTGTTTAGGTTTTGAAAATTTTGAATATAAAGATTGTTTCTTTTCAATAGAATTATATAAAGATGTTGTGTAGGATGATTCCCAGAAAAAAGAAGACAGGGACTGTTCCTGTATATTTGAATGTATATGATCTCACTCCAATAAATGGTTATGCTTATTGGGTTGGCCTTGGTGTGTATCACTCTGGTGTTCAAGGTGTGTCTTCTTCTTCAATCTCCCTTTCATTTATTTACATTTTTATTCGATGAATTTTCGCGTACAAACTACTTAACTTCAATTTAACTATTAGTGATTAGTCCTGAGGGTTGTGGTTATGGTTAGCCACGTCGTCATTTTATTTAGTCCTTTCATTTATTTGTCTAAATTTGAAATAATAATTGCAAATTAGTATAGGTTTATGCTAAAGTTTTTGTTTTTCAACAATTACAACACCTTGAGGTTTCAATTCTTATCCATCCAGATATGCTATGATTAAACAGGGAATTTTAGTTTCTTCGTTTAGGACCAGAATTGAGTCATTGGTACTAGTTAGGGACCGGGTTTGAGCCACTTGCGGCAAGGTAATGTGGTCCAAAACCAAAGAGCCGTGGTGCACTAGAGGTGGGAATTTCTGTTTAAAATGAAATTGTGCTTTATTGGTTGTTTTGCTTTATAATTTTTGGTTTTTCCGATATGGTTTGTATGGGATTGCATAGTTTCTGGTGTTGGGGAACTGATTATCTATTAATCCCTTAAGTAATTAGAATTTGTTTAACATATGACATTTAATTAGTTGATTGTCATGGCTTCAAATAGCACAAGCAGTAAAGTACATTTGAACATTGTCTCGCGCAGCCAGTTATTGTAATTAGCTATCGATGCTCACTCATTGATACATAACAACTGCTAAATTTCAATGCCAGACACAGCGTTATGGCCTTATCCATCTGGCAGATCTTAATTAAATGTAAAACCTGACCCTACTAGTTTGTTGGTGAGGAAACATAAGATGTTAACAGATGTCATCTTCTTTTCTTGATCAATTGTAAAACAAGACTGCTATTGTTTAAATGATTGATTGATTTATTTAAAAAGAAATGTTAGATTGCATTTTGTAATCAATAACTTAGTAACTATTACATTACTATATACAAGATTGTGATTCTTGAATTTTGGCAGTACATGGTATAGAATATGCATTTGGTGCACATGAACATTCGACAACGGGGATATTTGAAGTAGAGCCAAGGAAATGCCCGGGATTCACATTTAGGAAATCAATATTAATAGGAAGAACGGATTTTGGCCCAAGAGAGGTTCGTGGATTTATTGAAAAATTGGCAACAGAGTACTCGGGAAACAGTTATAATCTCATCACAAGAAACTGTAATCACTTCTGCAACGACATGTGTCTAAGGTTGACCAAGAGGCCGATTCCCAGTTGGGTCAACAGACTTGCTCGACTTGGTAAGATCGCAAGTTTTAATCATTTTCATTATAAAGACTTGTTATATTCATTTTCTCATGGCATTCAGTGAATCTCTAATTAAAGTTCAGAATTCAAGTCTTTTCAGATATAGTAGTTAGTTTGTGGTTTTGAAAAGAAAGATTATCTTCTTAGATAGCACATATTAGATATATCGAATCTCAAGATTTATAAAATTTGGCAAGTTTTTTGGTTGAACTTGCGTTAGAAGTCATTTCCCCCTTTTTAGAAGCGCCGGTTTCATAAGCAAACTTCAACTTCAAGTTGCACTATTTAATGGATAGTACTTCTTGGAAGGTTTAGAATATAGACTGTTTGTTGATTGTTTGATGTAGCCTTTGGGATCATGTGCGTTAAAGTCTTTTTATGATAGAACCTCTAGTGCAACTTCCATGGGACAGTTATGGGTGCTTTTAGTGGATGATGCCACCTTCTTGGCAAACATGTGATTTAGGGAACTTTCTTGCGTAAGGTCTTACCTCTTGGCCTGGAAAATAAGGCAAAATAATATTGACTTTAGAGGTAAACTATTGGCAAGCATATGCGCAAAATTATTTCGTTTGGGGGGTTCATATTAAGGGGACTGCAGTGAATGAATTTTCCACTTAGATTCAGTATATTCATAGTCAATTTTGAAACTGAAATAGTTTTCCTACCTGTCATGCGGCCATGCGGGTCAACATTTCTCTGGTAAACATGTGATGCCTGCTAAAAATACTTACGTACTATTTGTCTGATGACATGATGTGATAATGGGCCATCATAAAAAGATAATAAAGTTCAACAAAGTAAAAATGATGAGCCCCATTGTTTTTTGTTCTTTTCTCCATTCAGTGAGTAGTGTTTTCGGGATTAACATCATTAGTTAATTTCTTGGTGGAACTTCACGTTCTTGTGTAGCAAACAGTTCTAGTTCAGTCCCGCTAGACGTGATCCAATCTTGTTTGGCAATTGCCTATGGGAACCCTTCGTTTCGATAAAATTTAGTTGCCCCGGACGAATTCCCACATGATCCCATGTTTATGATCATTAGAACCCATAAATCAAAATTAGTTTTTTTTATGTTAAAGTCACATCTGCATTTAAGATATAAACGCAAAATATGGATCTTGTTTTGCTCATTATTATGTTGCTCTATTATCAATGCCATTATCAGTAGTAACTAATAGGAAATGTTATTATAGTGATAAAAAAATAAAATAAAAAACTGTTTGTCTTACTTATGATTTATATAATCATGCTGAATTAATTTTGAAGGTTTTCTTTGCAATTGTGTTCTTCCTGCTGGTCTAAACGAAACAAAAGTGAGACAAATTAGAGTAGATGAAAGTTCCAATACCGAGAAGAAGCTAAGAAGCCATTCAAGCAGATATACATCAACATCTAAACCTCAAAACCCATTACCGTCTCGTACTTCAAGTTCATCAACGAGAAAAAACTTGTCTCCAAGAACAAATGTGAAGCCATTAACAGTCGGAAAATGTAACGAAAGTTAGTCAATATATGTTATAGCATCGACTACTGAAGTTTATCGCTTGTTTTATTCTTGACTGGATGAACAATAATGCATAGTTATCATCACAAATTTGTTGAAGTTGAAGATTTTGCTCTAAAGATTATTTAGCAACTTTTATTTTCTTACAAAAAGAAAAAAAGAAAACACAGGATTATATTGAAAATTATGTAAAGCTGGTGGAATGCATATGCAGCCCATAAGTAATGGGTGTGGATCTAGTCAGAGTTCTTATGGCAAATGAAGTTGCTGTCTAGCAGATTGTAAATGGGGATAGTCAGAAGACATGAATGGTGTGGATTGTTTAAGGTTTGTCGATTTTAATATATGATTAATGGGGTCCATTCCCATGATGTGATGGAGTATTTTTTATTGTGTTTCCACTGGCATTTACATTGTCTGAGAACTCTACATGTGATGGTGCATTTATTGTTATTCGCCATGCTCCAAGAAGAAAAGCCAGATCAAAGTTTTGATTATTGTTTATATGTATAATTCTTTTATTAAGTTTCATACCAATGATAATTACGTGTAAAAAGTTATATCATAATTTTATGAAAAGTTATAGGTAAAAAAGATTACCTTGGTTAGATTTTACATCAATAAATGAAAAACAGGCAACATATACTTTATCTAAAATAAGTTAATATAATTTTGACATCAATGGGCTAGGCATGGAAGGCGGCATGCACTATGCCTAACGGCAACACCGCCACTAAAGGTGTTGTCTAGGCATAATAATTATCCCTCAGGCATGGCAAATAAGGGGAAGTTGAGGCATGACATTGAATATGAAATATTAGAATTGCTCAAATATAATTATGAGGTATGGTTGTCACTGGTTAGGTATGATTAGCCATGCGAAAGATATGACTGCCATTACACCAATCCCATCATCCTAACTTGTCATTCCAAACTGATTAAAAAGATTTAATTATTTAATTTGTATCTAAAGAAAAGCTAGAATTATAGTATAATACATTTGACATAAAATATAAACAATAGATTTGAAAGTTACGTATTTAAATCTCTGAAAGATGAGTTGCTCCTGGTCGAAGTTTAATTGCATACACCTTGGATACTATTAAGTCAAATATCATTTGGTGTGTACTTAAAGTTAATTATACATTTCAATTTCGATTGGGCCAAGTATAAGCTATAAAGATTATTAATCTCAGATTAACATTTATAGAAAGAATCTAGTGGGTATTCTGTTTTTTCCCCCCTCCCAATAGTCCAATACCAAATTTCATCTGAAAAACTGAAAAAGGAAGATGTTTTGTTATTCGGGTTTTGGCATCATGAATTGAACCAAGTGTTAAAGAGAATATGGAAAGGCCAAGTCTTATTAGATGGGCCAAAATCTATACAAATGGACCAAATTGCCAAAAGCATACATAGAGTACACAATGTGGATTCGCATATCAATATATCATAGCAAGATACTGGGTATGCTTTATAAGGTAAAGCTTGGTGACCATGAGGTGTTCTTTTAGTG
Source organism: Erigeron canadensis (assembly GCF_010389155.1). NCBI lineage: Eukaryota > Viridiplantae > Streptophyta > Magnoliopsida > Asterales > Asteraceae > Erigeron > Erigeron canadensis. The sequence continues at coordinate 51,981,798 of NC_057761.1, forward strand.
AATTTGGATTAGAATCATAGCAAGAGACTAATAATGATTATAGAAAAGGGTCTCAGTGAATTTGGGTTGGAAGTTTAATCAATTGAATTCTAATTCTACCGATATCGATACAATGGAGTATAACAAAATATCATAAAAGATATTGTTACTTGTGAAAGAACTTTTTTTTTCAATGTTCAAACTACAATTCTTTTTCTAGCACCAAGTTCTGAACTCTTTTGATAACTTATGGCAACTAGATCCAATGTGTAAAAAACAATTTTACTTAAATACTCAAACATGTTTAATCAAACCAAACAGCTTTGGGTCATTCTCAACATGTGTGACCCAAATAGAAGTAATATGTAAACAACAATATAAACCCATACACAATAATTGTATGTTTATAAACTTGTATAGAAAAATGTCACTTGTACACGTTATGCAAGATCGAAAATTGTTACGCACGATTTACCTTCATTGACCCAAATCCCTTTTGCGACTTTCATTGTTGTAACGACTGCTTTACATTATCTAATGCTTAGTCAGTATGGTGATCGTTTTAATTCAAAGCCAACCCGTTCCACCTTAATCCAAACTGCATAGTTTGTGCCAAGCAAGCAAAAGAAAATGGTAAATGACCATAAACCCTTTAGTCCCCTGAAAGAAATTTTGCTTCCAATCAAGAAACCCTGCAATCCTGACTGCCGGTGACTACCCAGAGGACTGGTGAGCATGAATCTCAGTATCAGGGTTAACCCTAGTCTTGTTTTTTTGTTTTTATGACGACTTGCCTAGATCTTTTATACCAAAATATGGAACTTGAGGGCCAAAACTGAATATTGTACAAAAGAACAATGACAACACATTTCCCTCCTCATGTTCCTCCGATTCTCTTGAAACCTCCCACTTTTCTCATTCGAAAAAAACAAACACATTATGATTTTAAAATGATGCTTGTCTCTAAAAAAGGTTTGTTTGGGACCTTTTCTCAATTATATTACATTCCCCACAAACCCCAACATCAAACCCAATCATACAATTCAAGAAACTTACAACAAAGGGGTTCTCTTGTGGGTTTGTTATGCATACTTAAAAGGGTAGGAGCTAATTCCCTGCAAACTTTATCCGAAGATCTATAGAATAAAACAGAAAAATAAAAATATAGATATAGTGGAGAATGGAATGAAAATTTTTGTGGTTTTGATTTCATGTAAGCTGAGAAGGGTTTGATTGTGAATCTTAAAATATGTTATGTGGAATGGTTAGAAAGAAGAAGAAAACAGGGACTCCTGTGTATATAAATGTGTATGATCTTATGCCCGTTAATCGTTATACGTATTGGTTTGGCCTTGGTTTTTATCATTCTGGTGTTCAAGGTTTGACATTTTGCCTTTCTCTTTTTTCATTTTTTTTTAAACATATTATTGTATAGGATTGATGTATTGTTAAATACTTAAATGCTGGTTTAATATTGCTAAAATCTTATGCCCGTTTTGTTGTTTAATATATTGCTAAAATCTCAATTCAAAGTTGGTTAAATTTCATGCTGACTTCTTTTGATTATTATCTTTAAATGTTTAATGTATTTAATTTTCAATTATACAATTTGTTGTTTGAATTCATGTTGATGTTTAAAAGAGCTAATTTGGCGGTTTAAAAGTCTCAAATATGGGCATTCATTAGCTCTTGGGATTAGTCTGCTCGCAACGAGTATGACACATTGACACCCATGATAAAAGGGACTCCATGAGTTAATCTAACACTTATCCGAGTCTGTTTACGCATCTACTATATATTCTCCCTTTGTTAGATTTGAAATGATCCACTTGCGCATTTGGACAGTTTATGGGGTTGAGTACGCATTTGGTGGTAGCGAGAGTTCAAAACCGGGGGTTGTTAAGTTGGAACCAAAACATTTCCAGGGCTTACATGTACGGAAATCTATACTAATAGGAAGAACAGAACTTGGTGAAAAGGAATGCCAAGAATTTATAAAAAAGGTAGCCAAGGAGTACCCTGGAAATAGTTACAACATTATTTACAGGAACTGCAATCACTTTGCAAATGACACGTGTAAACGGTTGACCAAAAAGTCAATCCCAAGATGGGTCAATCGACTAGCTCGACTCAGTAAGGATCACAAGTTTTTATCAACTGTCCAAATTTTTAGATTCTGCATCTTAAGATTCTTAGCAGAAGTTTACAACTTCTAACTGCTTGTTTTTATTCTTGGAATAATTTTTCGCAACTTTTCTTCTTTTGTTGGTTTTGAAGATTTTATGTATTCTTGTCTGCTGCCGGATGGTTGGAACGAAATACCACCTAGACCAGCAGTGGTTGCGGCTACACGTAATGGCAAGTAGAAATATGGAAGCTGAACTAAATATAGGTCTAACCCGACCCGGTCCTAACCTAATCTGCACAACGATTGATCTTTGTGTACAAGATGGAAATCATACAATGCTTGAAAAATGAAATGTGCTATAAATGTGTATATTCTTTTTTATATGTAAAGAAAATGAGGTTCAAGTCCATTTGGATCAATTGGGCAATTGGCTTGTAAGATATGAATGTTTGCACTTAATTAGTTTGTAGCACCATTCCTAAACTCAGTAATAACAAGCTACATTTAGGGGTGCTAGATAAACTATACAAGATCAAATCAATGACAGACCTATGTTGTCATTATAGAAGCTGTTAAAATATTCACGACAGCTAGAAAAGAAATGATTCATAAATTATTTTTTTCTTTTTTATAGGAATGAATGGAGGTAAAATGAAAAAGAAAAAAAATGTTTAGTTAATATAGGAATGGGAAGTGATATTTGTACCACTTATTTTGATAGATGTACCACAATTGCGCAGTGTAAACTTGTACAGTCAGCTATACATCTTGTACATTATGATACATCAATAAAAATTCGTTTTACCAATATCACTTCCCTAAGGCTGTTCGGAGTGAGGGGATGAATTGTCTGATGCCGCCCTTCATCGCCCTACCGACGCCCGCTACACCGCCCGAGGGGCGGCAAAGGTAAAAACAAATGCCTCCCTGCTAATATTCATCGCCTCCTTCCTCTATGATTTCCAAGAAAAAAGAGCCGTAGGATTGTATATATATATATGTCTAATGGTATTTATAAAAATAAAAAAAAACTTACCTAAACTCCATGAAAACCGGCGAGGTGGTGAGGTGTGGCGGTGGTGGGTGTCGTATGTGGTCAGGCGGTGGTTGTGGTATGTGGTCAGGCGGCGGTGGTGGTTGAGGTGTGGCGGAGAGAGATGGAGAGGAAGGAAGAAAATAGCAAAAGGGAGAAGAAGGATAGATAGATCTGTGGTTGTGGATGGTGTATATATTTTCTTTTTTTTATGTATATTTAATAATTTAAAACTAAAAAAAAAAATTTAAAAATTATTGAGGGGCAGCCCTAAAAGACGTCTCACTCCAAGAAAAAGGAGGGGCAACTCTTTGGGGAAGTTTCTGCCACATAACGAAAGTCGTCCCCCCACGTGAGAAGTCCCAAAGTTGCCTCACTCCTCATAGCCTAATGAATGCGCACAATTGTCACATCAACCCCATAAATAAAGACTACACTAAATTCTTTTTTTCACTATAACTAGGCCCCCAAAAAAATATAAATAAATACACAAAACCGTCACCACACCAAGACTAGTAGTGTTCTCGACGAGGAGAACCACATGGTAAACCACTTTGTGTCTCTCAAGGACGATGTTGGAAACCGACTTGGTAATCTTCTTCCATGTCTAAACCGCTTTGATGTTAAGGAGTAAAATGGTGTTGTTCGAGGCCTCTTGCTAGTATGTGTATTCAGTGAAACATACTCGTAATACTTTACCGTAAAGATAGAACGCACATTGTACTTGATACGCAAGGACACGGTGTATACCTGTCAAAGTCAATGTTCATACGAAACCCAAATTAAATGTGGGTGACAAAGGGGTAGCGCCGCTTGCCTCCTTACGGAGTCTCAGGCATATAGCCCCTTAAAATAATAATAATAATAATAATAATAATAATAATAATAATAATAATAATAATAATAATAATAATAATAATGATGATGATAATAAATCTTATTACTATTAAGAACTCAATAGGATCTTTTCCCTCAAGTCATACAAGAAGAAAATTCGCCGAGTTCTTGCGCATTCATTTCTACAACTCAATTCATCTGAGCGTGGGATTATAGGCAACAAAATATGCATACTTATTTGGAAATTAGCAGAACCGAGTACCTATGTCCAGTATGTATTTACTAGTGCACAATTATTTGTTTTTAATAATGGGATTGACAACTAGTATTCCTGGGTCACTATATGCATCCAATGAACTTTAATTTTTTTGGAATACGAAGATTTGTATTTATGATATGCATAAAACTAGCAACTATTAACTTGAATTAATGAGTATTAAATAAAATATTTTATTAAGAAAAATGAAGTTCATTAAATTTTAGGCTGTCCCGAACGAAGTGTCATTTCCCCTTGGCACGCACAAAAAGCGTCTACAATGTCTGGGGACGTCTAGGGAACGCCCAGCACATTGCCCCAGGGGGGTTCCACCTCAAAAATTCGTCCACTCCGTTTCATTTCGAACACCCACTTCACGCATGATTTTCTATGCCTACTAGTCGTTGAACGACTCTTTTCTTCTTTTTTATTTTTAATTATTCATTCCTATATATAATATAGGGTAACACTCCGGTAAGAACACTTTTAAAAAAAGAACGGTAGAAACACTTAAAAACATCATTTTAATGCATTAAAAGTCTATAAAACGAACATAGTGCATAATTAATTTTAATGCATTAAAAGTCTATAAAACGAACATAGTGCATAATTAATTATCATTATTTAAGTGTTTAATAACACATTGATCCGTCAAAATCGAAAAAATCACGTTTTTTGTTTTGTGCATCTATCTTGGATGCATATTAATCAAAATGATGCATCCAACAAAAAACGTGATTTTTTTCGATTTTGACGGATCAATGTGTTGTTAAATACTTAAATAATGATAATTAGTTATGCACTATGTCCGGTTTATGGATTTTTAATGCATCAAAATGTAGTTTTTAAGTGTTATTATTTGTTCTCATTTTAATTTGGTTTTCATTTATATATATATATATATATAATATAAGAGAAAAGTAAGTATGGGGCTGTTATGTACCCAACTTGGGTGAAAAACCCCTCACATACCAATATTTAAATATTTTGAATAAATGTTTGGCCCCCATTATTTTTATGGTTTAAAAAATGGTGTGTGAAGGGTTTTTCACCCAAATTAGGTGTCTAACAGCCTCATATTGTCTTCCCCTAATATATATATATATATATATATATATGGGATAAGTGTCTAGGACTGTAATAAACTATGCACGAATGTTTATGTTGTGTAATGAACTACTTGGATGTTTATTGTATGTAATGAACTTCCAAATCTAGGTTATTGGATGTATCTGACCAGTCAAAAACTTACAAGTGGCAGCTTACATGGTTGCCACATATACCCGGTTGCATCCAATAAATAAAATTTAAAAGTTCATTACATATAATAAACATCTAAGTAGTTCATTACATAACATAAACATTCCTGCATAGTTCATTACATTCCCAGGTACTTATCCCTATATATATATATATACTTATCAAATATTTCTCATTCACAAACACACGTACAAAACACATATACTATATGGAAAATTTCAGTTTTTCGTCATCTTTGTCATCATTAAGCGTTGATTATTACGGTTCCAACGATTATGGTGATGTCGTCGAGTATGTGGTTGCTATGACGGTTAATTTAGCAATGCGAGTCACGGTCGAGACGCCAGAAGGGGAACCGCGACCACAATTTAGGAGGCGGGTCACGTAAGTTTTTACGTTGTCGTGCAGAAGCGCAAGAACGATTGATGCGTGACTACTTTATAAACGAACCAACTTACAACCCGATACAAATTAGACATCGTTTTCATATGCACAAGAGTTTGTTTTTGAGGATTTGTGGTGATTTGAAGAGAGAGTATAGATATTATTATTAATAATAACTAAACAAAAAAATAATAATAATAAAGAACAGGGGGGTTATGAGAACCCCTCACTCCAAGGGGAACCTCCCGTGTCGGAGGAAACTCCACATGTCATTTTGATAGCAAAAAGAGGGATTCCAAGAACCCCTCATTAACTTACTCCATCTAGCCTTAGGTCACTGATTAGCGAATCTCATATATTATATATATATTAAGATAACAAGAGAAAGAAATCCAAATGAAGCTTTAATTGATTAACCTGTAATCAACGTTAGAACTTCAACTTGTTATCCATCTTTTTCTTTTTTTTCTTGAATTTGTTAATTATCTTTATTATCACCGTGTACAATAATATCAGAAAATTTTAAAATTTCTTTTTAAAAATAGTTATTTGGAATAAAAAAGAATAATACGATAAATATGAATTTTTAATATATAAAATAAAATCGTATCATTTTAGATGTATATATTTATCCAAAATTTATAAAGATATGTAATTCTTGCTGCCATGTCATTGACTCTGGAAGAGAGAAGAGAGTTATGCTCAATTTGTCAAGTACTCAAGTGTCATGAATGAATAATGATGAATTGATGATATAATGGGTACATAAAATGATAAAACAATCTGTGGGCTGGGGATCTTGTGGGCTGAGAGCAAGTAAATGTTTTGGCACAAGCGCATTGTGTATATAATCCTCTAACATCATTTTATTCATTACAATCATTTTGAAAAAGTAAAGTGATTTACCATCAATTTTTAACCGTACACCACCAAATATGTATTAAAATGTTGTACAATACAATAATATGAAACATATTTAGTCTTGTACAATTAAAAATTGATAGTGCACAGATCAACTACCCTTTGAAAAATCTGTATATTAAATAAAAAATAAAATTATAATTACATCATATCTTATCAATATCAACTCCAAAAAGGTATGAAAATTAATATATATTACTAAACTAAATAAATTATGACATTATTATAACATTAAACTACATTACTAAATTTATTATGTTTTTTTAAATTCCTACAATATTAGTTGATAAATAGCTTTACGTATATTCTTAAATTATATATTTTTCAGTCAACATGATAAAAATATACAATTAAATCATATTTTATGATTTCATGAATATATAATGATCGATTTTGTTTATTTTTTTCTTTTATTTTCATTGTTATGTATATATACATATATAGATGTAAGGTAACATTCCGGTAAAAACATTTTTAAAATAAGAATACTGAGAACAGTTAAAAACATTATTTTGATACACTAAAAGTTCATAAAACCAACATAATGCATAACTAATTATTATTATTTTAAGTGTTTAACAACACGTTGATCCGTCAAAATCGAAAGAATTACGTTTTTTGTTGGATGCATCATTTTGATGAATATGCATCCAAGATGGATGTACAAAACAAAAAACATGATTTTCATGATTTTGACAGACCAATGTGTTGTAAATAATAATAATTAGTTATACACTATGTTAGTTTTATGGACTTTTAATGCATCAAAATGTAATTTTTAAGTGTACTCAACGTGTTCTTATTTTAAAGTTGTTCTTATTTGATTGTCCTCTTGATATATATATATATACGATGGAACTCTAAATATGAATTGTGAATATAACCCGGATTTGATAAGCTAGTAAAAGGAATAATATTCCATGTTTTTGACTAAATAAATATACAAATGATAGTACAACCCTGAAGGAATGGTCAAACGAGGTAATGCTCAAATTCTCCAACCCTCTTGCACGACAGAAAAACGGCTTCCAAAAAGTTCTCATTATTTCTCGTGCCCTTTTTAATGTCTTAGGAATTGCTTTTAAAAGAATTGTCAATTATGGAGTGAAATCTTACAACACTTGCAGTAATTTGCATTTTAAACGTAAAAACCATTAAAAGAAAAGGGAAATGATAAAATTAGTCAAAATGCAATATTTGTATCATTTGCTTGATTGCTTATTTGTATATATATACATATATATATATATACTACTATATAAAAATTATACCCCTATGTTGAAAAGTTTACAATTTTGGGACATGCGAAATTATTATTTTACCCTTAATTAATTAACTTACACAATCATTGCATAATCTTTTAAAAGATATATTCACTATCCCTAAAAATCAAATATCTTTGTATCAATTACCTACACCACTTAACGTCACCACCGCATTGCGTGTGTACCATGCTCGTATATATATATATATATATACGGATAAATAGTTGAATGTTACAACTTGTAAGTATACAAAAATGTTTATTAAATCTTTAATCAAATCCTCTGTTATATTAAAAGGAAATATTGAGTAGCGCATGAAGCAAGAAACTAAGGTGTTCGATCCAAGATTTGGTCAATCTAATTAAGAATCTCATGATTATAACAGGCTAAAAGTATGATCTTGAACCAAACAATTAAGTTGCTGAATAAGTAAAGATTTAAATATTTTAATATAATATTTGAAACTCATCGAATAAGGCTAATATCTATCTATAATATAAATAAAAGAGTGGGTTGGAGTTATATTTGATACCCTTAATCCCCCTTCTTTAGCCTAATTCTTCATTCTTATTAATTATTTAATTTTTTTAATATTAATCTAAATTAATTTAGGGTGCTTGGTTATATGTATTTAGGGTGAGGAATGAATATGATAATAAAAAACTATGTTTGGTTAAAAAAAGATGAGTTAATCAATACTAAAAGTGGATAATGAGGCACTATAGAGTAATTTGGGGGTAATCACAATCCATTACCCATTTTTTTAACTTTTCACTACTAAGTACTAACCACCTCCTAATTTTTCTCTCTACTCACTTTTAACAAATTTAACTTCCTGTACGTTCTATTCTCATAACATAATTATTAATATTGTTAATCAGTTATGGGCATTATTATTTAATATTAAATTAATATATCTATTAATTAAAAAAAATATGTAACTCGTAGCAATCTTATATGATACTGATCACCTAAACTATTATTATTATTATTATTATTATTATTATTATTATTATTATTATTATTATTATTGTTCTTTTAAAAGTATATATCAAAATTTTATTATTTATGCATATATATATATATATTAATATTAATTTTCTTACTTATGTCTTATATATAAAATTCATTAATATTATATTATTTTATTATAATGTATGTATAATGTAAATATATACAACTTAGACGGTTATATATACACAATTATATAATATAAATATTTTAACTAATTGTATATCTATAAATATATGCAATTTAATATATAGGATTATTAACCAAGCAACTTCATTATAATTGAATTATTTGATTGCATTACTTAGCATTCTTATTATGTTTTCTATTTCTATTACCTTACTTGAACCAAACACCCCTTTACACTTTTTGATTTTACATCATTAATTTACACTTTAACCCCAATCTAAAACAATTAATTGATAGGCCTGTCTAATGGACGGGTAGTCTCAAAATATATTAATCAAAACTAAAAAATTAGAATTTAAATATATTAAATAGATATACCGAAATCAAGTTGGAAATTTGCTAGTTGAATAGCCACTTCATCGGTCAAAATACTCCTAAACTTTTCCGTCCATTCACCATTGACCGAGCAATGTATGATAGTGTCCTGCAAATAGCAAAAAAAAAACATGGAAAAAACTGGTAAGTTCTGTTAGTGTGTTTCTATGTATTTAATCCAATTTTTAAAAATAAATCCCAAACAAATTATCCATAAAAATCGAATAAACATTTTTGCATACACATCCAGAAAAATTATTCAGGATAAAAAATGAACCCTGCCAAGGACATTCCAAACATCGACCAAATGATATTATCGGCTAATGCAAGAAGGTCAGGGAAACCCTTCACGTAATATGTCAGGACATTCTAAAAACGCGTTGTGTTATGTAAGGCCAAATGGATGACCCTTCTTGGAAGTTTGCCCGAGCAACCAAAAACAAAGTTGCGAGCCTGCTGGCAAAACAGACAATATTGTGTTGTGGTAAGACGGGGTGTTACAAGTAATATCAGAGGAACTCAATATTGTTAGGAGTGTGTGGCGTAGTTGCATATCTCAACGAGGACGTTGAGTTGTGTTAAGGGGGTGTTAAAGCATATATCGCTGACATACAAGGGGGGCACCTGGATATAAGTAATATCGCCTTACATAACACAACACGTTTTGGGCGTATTGGCTGTGGATGAAAGGAAAACTCCATAGTGAAGCGTGCTTGTGCGGCAACAGTGCTAAAGAGTGGCCCTTTTCGGAAGTTTGCCCGATCAACAAAAAACAAAGTTATGAGCTTACGGGCAAAGCGGAGAATATTGTGTTGTGATAAGGCGAGATGTTACACAACTATGCCAAACACCATCATATCAAACACCCCTTTAAGTGAATAGTAATTCATATCCTTATCATGTTTACCATAAGGGGAATAATATTTCTACAATAATAATGTACAATTAAATTTGTACATATAGATGACTAATTAATGTTGTAACAGTATCACTCTCTTACCATTATGGTGATTGTGATATTTATCTTTATAACATTCAAAAGTATTATGTTACATAAATGATATACACCTCAATAATCATTAACGAAATGTGCATCTATCTTCTTTATAATCACTTCACCATAATAGCTAAAAACAGATTAAAAAATATAAAATGAGGGCCCTGTAAAAACAAGGACCTCACATGCCATGGAAACCGAAGAGAATCGAGTGGTGACTCATAAGAGGAAGACGGGGTTTGGCATGAAAAATATGGAATCCCAAGAAAACGAATACTATGTTCCCAATCATAACAACTCATGCCAGATTTCCAACACAACCTCTCATATTTTTTTTTTATTCTTATTACCCTGTATATCATATTATTGTTTATTATACAATATTATATAATGTTGTACTGAGTATTTTTTTTTCCTCTCTTTTATACTCGTATTTGTATGTGTGTGTGTACAGATGTTTTAATGATTTATATATACGTATATGAAGTGATCCTCATACCTGTAAAATGCTCCTTCCATATGGATTATTAATAAAGAAAATCATCAACTATCATTATATAAATCCTAAAAGTAGTTATCAAAATCATGGATTGTAAATTGGGATTGTATTTTCAATACGTTCGTTCTAAGTTCAAAGATTCTAAGTTCAAAGATATAGTATAATTTAATCATCTAAAAAGGTAATGATGATTTCGAACTTTTGGTATTTGTCACTCAAACCTTATTCAACAAAGTGTTGCTATTGGGTTAACAGCCCAGTGATAGGGGGTTTTGCCTGTAAATAAGTTTTTCCTCTTTGGGGACCCGGGTTCAAACCTTATAAGGTGTGATTTAATAGGGAGGTACTTTCTGAAAATGTTTGATTGCTGGATAGGTGTCTTATATTTAGCCTTAGCTTCAACCATGAATTCCATTTTGTCCATATTACCCTTAAGACTCTCAAGAAAATGCCGATGCGATGCGACACGACTACATATTGTCCAAGACCTTTGCCGAACTCTATATTGCGGGATACTTGATCGATCTTCTTTTTACATATATGACATATTTGTGGTAGCATAATTTCAACCTCTTTTAATTGATGTCGATCATAGGACACATACAGATAGGCATCAGGACTTGCAAGTGTCACAGTGACCATCGAATATTACAACATAATTAATTCGATTTGTACTTATTTATATTGATTTGAATGACTAGAAGAATTACACACCTACACTCAGTTGAATCAAAGATAGATATATTTTCTAGAATTCTAGATTAGGAATTTAGGATTTGACAACAAAACAAACCCAAAACCTATGCACCTTGTACGCCAATTCACCAAAGTTTCAGTGAAACTTCACCAATAATTGCCTTGCTTACATAACAAATTTCTAAAATAAAACATCATATATCCAATTACAAAAGTTGCAAAAAATTATAGTTATATTTATTACATTGATGAATGAATTCCGCATATTTCTTTGTTACAAGTATTAATTCCTGTTACTGATTACCAAAACAACAAATCTGTAATCAAAGAATCAAAAACTGTCCCAGAAAATTAGTCCGCAACAATTCTTTCTAAAAGTAATTAATGACTCGACTAAGAAAAGAAGATTTCCAAATAATAATTCTCTCGCTATACATGAACAAAATAAATATAACTTATAAAAAAAATGTAGATATTTCAAAACAATAATTTTTTTTTTTGTTAATCAACTCTTCCAAGCATAAACAAGTAATGAAAAACCATTAGGACCTTTAAGCTCATTCTCCTCAACACTTTCCCATTCCATAACCGATCCACAACCCGACGACGCCGAAGACAACGAGGAAGACGTGGACGAGCTTTTAGCCCGTTTCAACATGCCTTTCTTCATTTTCTTCATCTCAAACCCGAACCCAAAACCCGACCCGAGTCCAGACCCGGAAGCATTCAACCTCGCCAGATACTTATCATCTTCATGATAATCAAACCCGGACTTCTCAAACCGAAACATAAACAATGCATACCCGTCATCTGAATCTTCATTAGACAGCCAATTATGTACGTCCCATGATATCTGAATATTCACACCATCTGTTTCCACCCTCTCATTGCCTCTGAATTTCCATTGTAAATGTTTTACAACCAATATTTTTTTACCATCTACTGTAAAATATAATCTGGAATCATCCCCTGAAACACGTGTACAATCTATAGTAATTTCTCGAGTTTTACCTCGGAAAGTTGCTTTAGTTGAGTATTTTTTGTTGGATATTCCTGTAACATGTTCTCTTCTTAAAATAGTAATTTGGGAATTAATGTTTGGAGATAACTTGGTTTTTGAATAAGCTTGTTTCATTGAGTCACCAATAAGGAGTATCATTTGGGTTGACATAGTTGCAGCTATGTAAAACCCGGATATGGGTTCTGGGCCGGATCCAAATTTGGCCCGAGACAGATCGTAGTGTATTTGTATTAAGTCTTTTTTGTTATTGTTTGAGATTTGTATTTTTTTGGATCCTTGTTTGTTCCAAAAAATCAAGGGTTTTATTTGGAGATGGAAAGAAGGGACGGTGGTGGTGGTGGAAGAGGTGGTGGAAAGGGAATCGTCGTCGTCGTCTGCGGCGGCGGATGGAAGGAGATGGAGGTGAAGAGATCGGCCGAATAAAGTTTTAGACCATGTTAAGGCGAATATTCCGATATGGGTGTGGTAAAGGGTGGTGGTGACATTGGGTTTGGATGATGGTGGCGGTGGTGGTGGAGGTGGTGGTGATGATGGTGAGTGGTTGTTCCGGTTGGAAGTGGGTCGCCGGTGAAGGGTTGGGTGGTGGTGGTGGTGGTGGTCCGATGACATTTTTGTTGGACCAAAAAGTCGAAAAATAATATTAGGATTTTATTATTATTGGAAGAAAGAGTTGCTTAAAAGAATGGGGGTTTATATAAAGGAGTGTGTGGGGTTGAACGGTGTGTGGGGACGATGTATAGTTGTGTGAAGATTTGACAATTTGGACCAATTTTAAATTAATTATTCTTTTTGGAAAAGTAAAAGATTTTACATTGATTGATTTTCTATTTTTAAGATAAAAGATAGACAAAGTCACATTTGGTAAATGTGTTTTAAAATCAATCATCAAAACGTAGAAGTTGGGTTGTCACGTGTATAGCTTTTATTTCTATTTTTTATATTTGGTATACACCAATTACGGTTAAAACATTACGTTATTTCGAGTTATTTGGATCAGTCCATACAATGAACCAAATTCAACTCGGATTAATCTGGTTATGGTAAAATGGGTTGGATTCGGTAATACCCGTTTAGACCATATTAGTCGACATTACCATAAAAAGACTACTCGTATAATTTATATATATACTTCTATACATCTATAAAATCTTATAATTAAAATAGCACTCTCTCAATTAGTGTTGAAAAATGTAACCATGCAATTGTATTGTCCTCCTTTATTTCAATTCAAATACATTCCTATCTAAACCAGTCTCACACTCTTACCTCAATATTGTTGTGGTATCCTGCTTAATTGATTGGTCATTTATACTATTTTCGGTAATCACGACATTGAATGCATTGTCAAAGGTATCCGTTACAACACGCGGGTACTATGCTAGTATTGTGAATGTAGATTGAATAAAGGTTATTTTCGAAAGTTTTAGGCTTACATCCTAAACAATTATGTCATTTAAACAATTCCGTGTGATTTTAAAATAAAAGTAGATAGTGTTTGGATCTAAGAAAGACTTTGAGGGAAATTTTTGTTATTTGTACGGATAATTGATGATATATACTGATAGTTGATGTTCTACTTGGTATTTTTTAAGAAAAAAAAAAACATTTCAAGTTGATGGCTAAAATAAATAAAAATTAAATATTTAGGGTTAAAAAGTATAAATTATTGATAGAAAAAAAAATATAAATTAATAAGATTTTTTCTAGAAATTAATATAAATACTAATATAATAATATATTTGGATAATGATTATTAAGATTTTTAATATATATATATAGTTAATCTAAATAATAACATAAACAAGAGTTAATTTGATGAAATTAAGCGATTTGATTGGTTAATAAGTCATTATATATTAAGATTAAAGTAAAATTAAGATTAAGATTGTAAATTAGTTAACAAATTCAACTGGTCTAAAAAACAACAGGTTCTTTAGATATTTAGGGTTATTTAAATCAATTGGGTTTGATCAAGTAGTTGGAGTCTCTATTTTTTAGAGATAGAAATCAATAGCTTAGTCCTCATCATGCAGATTGAAGGGTTTTTTTTTTGTTAATATACTTTTAATATAATTTGAAGCAGCTTCTGTATATCTTACATCTCCATCTATTTGTAGACATGATTGGATAGGTGTTTATATATTGATTTTTCAATGTCAAGCATTTATGATACTTCTACTGGTTAATTGCCTAAATGATGAAAGTTCTATTTATTGAATTCAATGACAGAAAATTGTGGTTCATACTAGATAGCTATGGAACTTTGAACTAGCAAAAGTCTATTTTAAGGGTTATCTGTGTCGTGCATCCCTTATCCCGACGAAAGTATTACTTCAAAAATTTTTTGAATAATGGACAATATTGAAGTTACGATCAGTTTATTTGTGACAGATGTACCAAACATGCCAAGGATCCGTAGTACTTAAAGTTTACTCTGAATTCCTACCTACGCATAGGAAGTGTAATTAATAGCCTTTACACAATTTGCATATATGGGCTATATGGTTCCGCGAACCCCATGAGGACATATATGCGAAGATACTATCCAAGTGAAACAGAATGAAATATTGGATGTTATATTAAGCTTGGTGTGTTTGGTAAAAATAGTCGGGATTGGAGTTGGGGTTGGAGTTGGAGCCAAGACCGAAGTTGGTGATAGGTCTTAAAAGATGGGGATAAGACTATTTTTCTCAAGATAGGGCTTGGGTAACTCGGAGTCAAGGTTTAAACCTCCAAGCCCTTCTTATCACTCGCCAATCCATACCACTAGATTTTAGACCAAACACTTCTAAGTAATTTAGTTGACTCGAGTCTAGAAGTTTTGTACCAATTTTGCACTATAAAGCTCATTCTCCGATTCTCGTTTAGTTTGGTATTACACGTTGAGATTTCTTGTTTCTTGTTACCAACATACAAAGTTAGTAAGTTACAAACCAGTGAAAGTCACGACTTACAAGTTTAAGCAAACAACGATTTAGAAGAAAAGACAACTATAAACAATATCGATGTAACTCAAAATTGTAACTTATTTAAAACCTGAGTAACATCTTTTTCAGACAGGGAATTATCATATTATTTGAACTTGGTTAAAACTGATAAATGGGCTCGCAACACGAAAGCAACCGTTTCAGAAGTTTTTAACCATACGAGTTTGGCCTTTCTTAAGAAAATGGCCTACGAATTGGTGTTAATTATGAATGTCGCACTAGTGAACAATGTCAAATACTACATTGTTTTCACCTAAAACGGCAGAGGATTTTCCATTGGTTGAGCATAAGAATATTATTCTCCTAGAGTTTTAAGTTTGTATATATCCAGAGCATTTTTATATAATTTTAATTCATTTTTGCCAACAAGTACATCCTATATGTATTTTCAACAGAAAAAAACATATATTTGTTCAAAATTCTAGTCCTTTTTTTAATATATATACGAGTATTACGAAAGACACTGATGGTTGAATACCTCAATAAATATGATTGTCCCAGGATGTTAATTAATTGGTTGTCCTTGGACATCAAACCAAACAGATTGTCCATTTCATACAAACATTGGGCAAATCCTTACTTGGCTAGCATTGTCTTGCCCTACATTATGTCTCATTGTTCTCCTATAATACACATATATCTGGTGGCTCTTCAATTTTGCCAGCTTGTACCTATTTAAGTACTTTGAAGTACTCTCCGTTTCTTTAAATAGATTGAAAACAACACTCATTAGTCTCTAGATTAAAGATCATTATAATCATATATTCGATGCATCATTGTTTTTTAATTATACGGAGTCAATATGTACGTTTTGATGGTATTTTTGTGTACAATTAAGGTTAAAAACACATATATTTGAAGTTCAAAAACGAAAACGAAAACAAAAAAAAAAGAAAAAAAAAAGAGGTACATACATGTGATGAACGGAGTAATAGCGATCCCTAACCAACCATCAAAAAATGAATTGGTATTTGAAGAAACTTAAAATTAGAGGTTTTAGGTTTAAAATTTTGTGTGATTAAGATGCTTTCAAGACTAAACATAGAAAATCAAATCTTGAAATTAAAATTAAATATATGAAAAATAATATAATTGGTACGTGACTCCAAATTTACGATGCCTAACTCGATGTGTAAAAAAACCATTCTAGAAAACCGTTATGTCACATAAGGTTTAGGAGGTGTTTGATATTGTGATTAAACAAAATTTGCGTTTTCAAAATATATTATGCGTTTTCAAAACTGTGTTTTGAAAAGGCATACATGTAGATACTTTTCTGAAACTGCGTTTTCATAGCAGATAATCAGTTTTTTATGCAAACATTTTTTTTAGATTATTTGCGTTTTACAAACGTAATACTCAGATAATCACTTTCACAATTCCAAACACCCATTAAGTAGTGTAGTACTATCGTGGTGAGTAGACCGTCAAAGTTTAAAAGTCTAAGTCAATGTGTAGTCGTGTTGATCAAAATAAATAGAATTGGTATTGGAAGAAAGAGTATTATTTGACTTGGTATTCAAATTGACTCCAGGTTTTGTCTTTGAATCAATGATTTTGTCATAACTCAAAGAGAACACTTACCACTTTGAAACGTAATCTACTAATCCACATTAGTTTATTTAAGGGCAAATCCATATTAGTTTACTCAAAAGGTTTTACCAATTTTATGGTCACCTAATATATAACTACGTACATAGCGATGCCAAAGACGTTTCTAAGCAATTTAGGGCCTAACACGAACTATTAAGAGTTGTCACTTAAAATAAACGTCTTATTTATAAGTTTGGTTATCAAATGTATGTCTTTAGATTTTCTTTTGCCCAAAATGTACAAGATATTTTAGTTGTTTAAAACTTGACTAACGGGCTTCATATAGTTCTTTTCACAAAAATAAATAAATAGTAATAAATAAATAAGATAGATTTTAGACCCGTGTCAAATATACGAGTTTTAAAACATCATTAATATAAGAAATAGTATATGGAACAAATACTTATATGTTAAAATGTACTTAAAAACGAATTAAGATATTCAAATGTAAATACTGAATGCTAAATCATATAAAGGTTGGATGGTGTAACAATGTTTCTTTTATACAAACTCTTCCAGAGAAGCAGTTGGTTCGTGGGTTTTCAATGATTTCGTGTGCTATGATTTTCTTTGTATGGTTCGGTTTATATAAGAAGAATTTGTATCTTAAATATAGTTTGATTCTAATTCCTAATAATAATAATGATTATCCTATTTATAGTTCGATTACAATTACTAATAACAACGATATTACAATTAGTTTTATTACAATTAAATACATCGTTGAGAGTTTATACCTTATTATATATGTAGACAATTGTTACTGCATATACAAAAAAAATTATTAGTTCTAATTCGTATTAATCCAAATGTTGTAGCCTCTCTAGTTTTTAGCTATATTTTGTTATTAAGTAAACATTATATAATAAATTATTAATTATTTTTAAACTGGGTGAAAGTGTAAATTGGTGATGAAAAATCAAAAAGTATAAATTAATTATTTTTAAATTGGGTGAAAGCGTAAATTTGTGATGGAAAACCAAAAAGTGTAAATTAATTATTTTAAATTGGGATTAAAGTGTAAATTGGTGATGAAAAACTAAAAAATGTAATTTAATTTAGACACGTGTTGATTTAATTAATTTTGAAAATTGATGTCTGTGATTGGTCAATTGAGGTTAAATCAGATGCGTTTTAGTAAATATATATATATATATATATATATATATAGATATAGATTGCTAATTAAGAGTACGAAGGTCTTATTATTCAAGTAAAGACTCTGGTAATCAACAACATTTGTAACTTGATTAATGAATGAATAAACAGACAAATGGCAGTTGTTTATGGAATTATGGCAACGCATGTGTTAATTTTTGCTGCTATTAGAGTTAGCATATGTGTTATTATTATTACTGGTGTTACATAAGCAGGAGCAGAAGGTAAAAGACTTGGTTTTTAGTTACGTTTTAGTTTTGATTAATCTTCATTTACGTTACATGTTTCGATGGCGTTTTTTGGGTTTCTTTGGTGAAGGATTTGGTTTTGCATTACGTTTTTCAGTAAGGCTTGGTTAGGTTTTAGGTTAAGTCTTTCCCAACGAGGGTTCATTGGGATTTGGGTAAAGTTTTTACCGACGTGGGTTGGTTTAAGCTTTTTCCTGGAAAGGTTTCCTTGATTTCGGGTTAAAATATTTCCGGCAGGGAATGGTTTGGTTTTGGATTTTCAACAAAGGTTCTTTTGGTTTTGGGTTCCATCTTGAGAAAGCTTTATTCCAAATCAAACTATCAAAGGATGAAAATGTCTCTCGTGGTCACTTAGGGGGCTAATATGACGGAAGTTAAATGAATGATCGATAATACAACCAACGGGGTAAATTTTGAATGTTATAGATGATTAATGAAAGACGGTCAAACTGCAGGGACCAACCCTGTAAATGAAGTGGAAATTTTTGAAGTGGAAATTTCTATGGTGGTGGTTAATTTGTGAAATTGGGTTGGGTATTTGGGTATCAACTAATTAAGAACTCAGATAAACAAAGTGTAAAAGAGGCATAACAACAAAACTCTCTTTGCCCCCACCATGTGCAAAGGTTCTTCCATGCATTTTAAACCCTTCAAATTCATCATTAGTAATTTCTTCCTTCAAGTCACACTATATCAATTTTATATATATGTGTTGTATTGTTGGATTAATGTAGTTATGATTTCTTAGTCGTATACTCCATCTATATCAATTTATATCATATATGTTATGGTGACAGATTTGAGTTATTTCAAGTGAGAATGAAAGCTGTAAATTAGATTTACTTCAGTAAGGGTTGAAGCTATAGATTATGAGGTATAACACTGACATTTAATGAAATCAAATAAAAAGCAATGACACCTAATAAATTGTAAAGTATAATTTTAAATTAAGTTCCGAAGATTGCCAACGTGCTAGATGATGATAATGGGTCCATGGTAGTGGATGACAACTTAAATTTGCTTCATTTCCCAATCAACAAAAAGGAAAATTAAGGTTTTTTTTTATATGCTTTTGATTTTTAATTAAGTAAAAATTTATACATCAGATTACGTGTCATAAAACTCAAGATGCAGTTTTTTTAATCCAATTTCAATCCGAGACAAACACAATCAAGATGCTTAATTAGATGCAGTTGATGTGATTAGTAATATATATTTTTTATACACATACCACAACATCATGTTGGTATAAGTTATAACATTTATAATCATCATTTCCTGATTCTATCACTATTCCGTATTAGTTTATCTTTAAATATAGATATGGATTTGTTAGAACTTAAAAGTAATTAACATGGGGGTAATGTGCTATCGCATCCTACCAGTCTACCACCACCATAAAATGGAAAGAAAAAAGAAATCTTTATGTAAGATAACAATGCATATGATTTGCATCGATCGGTCCGAGCTCATATTCAAGTATGAAGTATGAACATGGTTTTGTTTGCGTTTACTATACGTTTACATCTTATGAATATGGGTGCTCACTAAAATTTTGTTTCTTTTATGTTTACCTAAAATCTTCTAATTATAAATTAATTTCGTTGTGCTTTTGATGTTTAATACTCTTTTCATCCCAATTTAAATGTCATATTTTAACTTGCTAATTCTTTCTTTAGCAATTTTGACCGTAAAATAATTTTGTTTGTGTTATATAATACTTAATGAAATTTATATTAATATAAAATATATTTAAAATCCTATCTATTCATATATTTCATATCAAGTATTATATATTACAAACAAAAATATTAAAGGAAAAAACCTAAATTGACATTTAAATTGGGGAGAGAGTATGTTAGAGTACTATCCGTGCATAAAAACAAATATATTAATCTAGCACTTACGATTATCGCGATCTCATACATGAACACCAGACTAATTAACGTTAGGGAAGCAAAGACATATTATATATATAACGTACATAACGAATATGACCCTTTCGTCCTATACTCCTATATAACAATCCCCTTGTGGCTTCTTTCTATATTTTAATGATAACAACAAGAGACATGCAAAAAAGACATACCCTTTGTTTTTTTATTCTTGTATTCTAAATTCTTTTTTTCATGTTTTTATCATTTTGTGCACTTTTTATATTTCATATATGCCCATACTTTTTATCTACTATTTAATCTTTCACCTTACAATCAAACAACCATGAAGAAGTTATGTGATGGCTAAGGGTGACTATAATAACTCCACATTAATATTTATGTAGCTTAATTTTACACTTTTTAGTATGATGAAAACTGTTTGGTAACCTCAGAATAATGTTCTGTCTCCGCCACTATCTAACACTAGACAAACGTCAAGACATTTATGAATTCTGATTCGTTTTCAAAACGATGTCTACACCGTTGTACGCTTATTATTTTTGCAAACTCTTGTAGAACTTGATATACAAACCAAACCGATATATATCAAGTAAGAAGTGTTATAAAAATATAACTTAAAAGATGGTAATATTGTTGAGGCATGTCATTATAAACAGCTTTTTACATCATCATTAGTAACAAACGATGCACACTCTGTAAAGTATTCAAAATGCATCGTTTGTTAAGATAATTATGTTGCTTCTATAAATGCAGTATTATCAAATTAAAAGTAAATTAAACAATAAGTACATCACGACACATGTTGGTACTTGTATATATATATATTTTTTAAACTTAATATAAATATAATTCTGCAAGAACAATCATGAAGGTGGCCTAAGAGATATTAATTTTATTTGCAAGAGATTTCAGATTCAAACTTGACTAAATAAACATCCTAAATTGACTTGAAATAATAAATAAAATTCACATATGGTGATGAGGATGCTCAAACAAGTTACATCCGACTTAAAGATTTCTCTTTCTTCCGATAATCTAAATATGGAAAATCGTCATCGGTATACCGTTTACAAGAACTCTGTCAACAACTTCTTTGTTTATAATACGTTGTATCCGATAAACGAAAGGGAAAGAACCCGTGAAGTTGGCATCCACTGCACAATTTATTTACCTGCTTTGTAGCATTTGGACTTTGTGTTCCTTGATTTGTGGGGGGACATTTTATACAGCTAGCCAGTTTTGTAGTGCTCACTTTCCCTCCAGCTAGCTAGCCCTGACCTACTGTCCCACCCTTAATCATATCATATTACACCTTTTCTTCTAAACTAATGATTTTCCTAAATAAAATAACTATAATTATCTCAATAATAATGTATTTAAGTAAATTAGTACTCTTCTATATCTATCTATCTATACTCTCTTATAAAGCATTTTGAATTTTAATTTATGGTATGTCTTAAAAAATTAAGCATATTTTTTTTTTCTTCCAAAAAACTCATTTCACTATATATATGGTTCTCAAAATTACAACACTGAAATACCGTATCCACCCTTATAACAAATTGTCACTCCTAAAACAAAATTACGTCGCAACGTGCGGGTATTATGCTAGTCATAATTAAATCAAATTGGATAGGTTAATATCACCTGCTTTGGTTGTACTTGATGTTAGATTCAACACGCTATAACTTTTTAGTACAAATAAATTAAACACTAAACCATATTATCCATGACTTTATCACGAAAAATTGAGTATGGATTATTATTCATCCAATTTAGATGAAAAATCACTTACATGCTACTATTTAAATGTTTAGAATAAATGATTGTTTTTAATGTTTTTCATATATTAAAAAATACGAGTAGTATGTAAAAGGTTTTTCATTGAAGTTGGTTTTATAACAGGCTCATATCATTTTCCTCTTAATCAGACTTTGTTCTTTTACTCATTTGTCGAATTATATAGATGTAGTTTGGATTAACTCATTTGAGAATAAATTTGTTTTCGATACATTTTTGAACCTATATATCCAATGATTTTGGCGAAAGGTCGACTTGAATCTGATCAACGCCAACACATTTTCTATTATCCGATAAAAACATATACTCGTATATAATATAAATAAACTACACATATCAAATCTTACGATATTAAAGAAATTGTTAAGCTAAAACTAAATAAACAGGGATTTAGCTTTCCTCAAAAGTCCTATACTACTCGTACTAATTAGACATAGATAAAGTGGTATCCACATTTACAAGGTACATGAGCGCATTGAAAGGATTTTTAAAGAACAAGAAGATTTTGTATTCAATTTCTGCCTCAAGCATGCCTATTTTGTTAGAAAAGCTTTTAAAATCTATTTTTTTTATGAGTTGGACAATGATTGGTAGCTGTAAAATATTTAAAATCAAGAAAATCTCGCTCAATCTGCAGTTTTGTTTAACATAAATTCTATGTTCTACATTATTTGAATCATCAGGGTGTTTGGTAAAAGAGAATAATATATAATGAAAATAATGAAAAAGATAATAGATTATGTAGTTTAGTATCTTAAAAAAATGAATATGAAAAAACTATAAAAATTTAAGTAATAATAAATTTAATACATATATTGAAAACGATTCTTACTTTTCCATTATCATTTTTTACTACAAACAAATAAAGAAAATATTTCTCATTCATTTTTCTCCTTTCCATCCAATCATACCAAACATCATAGTTGTTAGATTCTTATGAGTCAATTTATACCAAAAACGAGGCGACTCGTTTGTTACTTTTTTGGGGTTTGCTAAATACAGCTCTTAGGTTGTGTTTAAGGTGCATAAATTATTTGTACATTTATCATGAAAATCAGGGGGCTTTTAATATTGAAGGTACAAGTTGTTTTATGCATGTTAAATACAACCCTTAAGGCTGTATTTAGCATTTTTCCCTACTCTTTTTGATGTTGGGTAGCATGACTCTTTTTTTCCCTGACTCTTACGAATCACGGTGTGAATTTGGAACGACCCCAGTCGCAAATTTATGATTGTTATAGTTTGATATTATGGTTATATATTATACATCATGTTTATGGTTACATTATTTTGTATATTATATATGTATTTTTAATCCTTTCAGTACGAATTTGGAGATAAACCGTAAGTTTATGACTCAAAAGTATCGATATGTAATATTTTGATAATGTATTATGAAGATCAATTTATATTTTGTTTATAAATATGTCATATATATAATTCTACAATATTATGTAGTATATATAAATGTGAGTCACGTTTCGAGTTACGAGTAAAAAAATTAGGTTTTTTTAATCGAGTTAAAAGTTATGAGTCGACAACTATGCCAAACATCATCATATCAAACACCCCTTTAAGTGAATAGTAATTCATATCCTTATCATGCTTACCCATTAGGGGAATGATATTGTTACAACAATATTTAGTCATCTACAACAATATCTGCATTATAGTTATATTGTACAATAAAGTTTGTATATATGTTGTAGATGACTAATTAATATTTAATTAATATTGTACCAATATCACTCTCCTTACCATTATGGTGATTGTGATATTTATCTTTATAACATCCAAAAATATTAAGTTAAAGAAATGATATACACCTCAATAATAATTATATTTAACGAAATATACACAATAATCATAGTAATTAACGAAATGTGCATCTGGAGATAGAGGTCATGGGTTCGATCCTCATCCCATGCAAAGGTTGAAGGGCCTTTTCTACCATTTAGGTAGAAACTGGAAGCAGCCTCTCTACTTAGGTAGAGGTAAGATCTGCCTACATCTTAACCTCCCCCATACACCGTCGAGGTATTGAAGCTCAAAATCCACGGAAGACGGTACTGAGCAGTTACTTACTTGCATCTATCTTCTATATAATCACTTCACCATAATAGCTATTTTCAACAAAGGTTCTTTTGGTTTCGGGTTCCATAAAGCATGTTTGTTATGTGCAATAAAGGTCAATAGTTGGAAAGCGCACATTTACTAACAAAAAGGGTATATGAACTCTCAAAAGTTATTTTCGTGAAAAATATCTTCACTTTTAGATAGATCCACCATTCAATAATTTGTGTTTGGTAGAGTATGCTTCATATTTCATGATCATCGTCAGATTAATTTGATTAGAAGTAATTATTTTATTTCATGGAGTTGAGTATCGATCAAGTGGATGTTACATCCCCTCAAATATGTGGGTCAATAGGAAGAACTTTTCAGAGATCAAAACATTGGATTTAGTTTTGCCTCATAAATGTTGTTTTCTTTCATGTTATAATACGATAATTTTAATGTTTGATTTTAAGTTTTTAACAATATACACATTTTAATGTATTATGTATCATACGTTATAGACACATTACACCAATAACTTTCACTACTCACCGATGCCACCGTCACTAACGCTGCTCGCCACCATTAACCGTCACCGCCACCACCGCGGCCGCCATTATATCACCACCATCGCCGCCACCTCCATCACCCTCACAACGTGCGGATACCTTTCGCTCTTCTATTTAACAAGATGCACCTCTCATATTTTGAACCCCGATTCCTTTCAAAGAGACATGGGTCTTTTACGACTTCACTAAAAAAAGTGGTGATGGCAAAGCTAGTTAACAATTCATAGCTAGAAGGCTTTCAATACGCACACTACTAGAATATGTTCACAAATAATCCACTAAGAAAAACAAGCTAGAATATATCTTTATCTCTACTACGTTATAATTTTATTTTATTTTTTTAATTTTTTCAACAAAGTAGCTGATAACCCCAAAATATCTATTTTTTTTTCACTTATTTAAACATTTTTACCTAAAATACGTATAACACCCTTAATATAATCATTTACAACATACGCATTTCAATCTTTAAAATAATGATATTACTTCATTTACATCAATCACTTTTACATATACCTGTACTGTTACCACCAACGCCCATTGTCGTTGTGCCACACCGTAACATCGTGCGGGCATTTATCTAGTTGGTCATAAATTGTTTCGATAGAATCCAAACTGATTTCCCTCAATCTATATCTAACTTACAGCAAAGTTACTCATCTGACACGTTCTCTCCTCTACTTATTCCAACACTTTCTAATATATATTGGAAATGTCATATTTTTAATAAAGAATAAATAAGTAAACTAAGCCAACAAATATTTGGTGAATACCACATCAAACACAAGTAAAATAAAAAAACATGACGACCATACTCTAAATGCCTGCCAATAGTAGAAAAACATCTCCAATATTACCTTTATTTTAAACTTGAATGAATTTATAGGAAAACCACGCTTATATATATATGGAAAATGATAAATCCTTTTAATTAAATAGCCTAATAATCCTCCTAATACATTAAGAAGGTGACATATAGTATCCACTAATTCTCTTTTTTAATTTTGCCCCCTGATTTTTCTACATGTCATTATCCCATAGTTAAAAGGATTATTAGTTTATTTGGTTAAGAGACCGGATTAATCATTTCTCTATATATATACTAACATATATAACAGATATTGGAATATGGTATGCATTTCCTCTATAATTAATAGCATAAAAGTTCAAAAACTTCGTCATTGGAAGTTTGACATATCTATTCTATTGCAATATCAAATACATCATGTGCTGCCCTTATTATATTTCACTTATATCGAAGTTGACTTGTAAATTTAAGGTTGTTAGATTTAGTTCTAGGTGTCGGTTATTTGTTGGTACACAGTTTTTTTCTCAACTTTTCTATTTGGTGCTTCCTAATTTATAACTTTTGATGAAGTCTAAATGCATAATATATATTGTGCTTTTTTGATTGTCAAGTTTGTTAAGTAGTATTTGAATTCCTTGTATAGGGATGAATAATATTACAGTAGGTTTTTGTTTATATCAGTTTGATATCACTCTGCCATCTAAAATAAATATTATGTATCGTGTTGCACCCTATAATAGAGAGCATATATCTACCTATATTGAGTCAAATGTTGCATAAGACATATGAATTTCCCAAAAGCATGTCGAGGTTAAAAATAATCACACTAGCTAGGAATCGTATAAGCACAAAACTTGGAGAATTTTTTCATTATATTCTAATCGAATAATCGAAATTGATTATATAGCTTATAAGGGAATGAAAATGACAATTTTGGTTTAGATTGAACTGAAAATGACCAAAACTAATTAAATACGAGCATGTTATAATTTACAACATTTCGTACGAGTTATTTAGTTGAAAAAAAGGGGAAAGTACATTAGCTGGCGTTTTCAACTGAGCTTTACATAAGTTGGGTTCAAGTCCAGTATTGAAGGACTATTCTAGGCCCAAATTCGTAGTCAGAAACTATCAAAATATTGGATACAAAATTGGGCTGTCATCTAATCTAGCTCTTTAGTAGGCTTATGATGAATTTTTTCTTGCACTCGTAATTGTAAAGTGGAGTTTTTATTGCGTCCTGTATATCCCAATAGGCCAATAATATTAAACTACTTCATGTCAAGATCTTTTTCATTTTTTCATTTTTTTTAACAACAATGCTCCATTTGAAGATTTGAACCTTGGTTATAACTTTAAGAGACAATGTTCTTATATATTTTGCTAAACTAGTATCCCTCATTTTTTGTGTGATTCCTTTTGGTACTGAAACAAGTATAACATAGCTTTTGTTCATTCGGTATCTGCGGTGCCGTGACCCATCAACCATATGGTTGTGGTTTCAAGTCATTCAAACAAACTTGTAAATATTGTGTGGATTATAAACGGATATGTACTTAATTTGCCACCAAAAAGTAGGGTAACATCCCGTTTACAAGACTTTTACAATAAATTCTATAACTTGTCCTATCTTTATGAACAAGCTTGTAACTTTACAATCTTTATATATACTAAAAGTATATATATACTAAAAGATAACTTACCTAATAACTTATTGACCAATCATAGCTCTCGATTTTATCAAATTGAAATTGACGATGTCATAATTAATAATTATTAAGCTTAAAAGTATAATTCTAGATAACTTACACGTTAATTGGTATATATCTAAATGAAGCATACATATAAATCCATATAACTTATATATTTAAGCCCAACTAAGGCCAACTATTGAAAACTATTGCACAACTTTATTTTTAATTTTAATTACATTTTCAAAATTTGAACTTCTAGAATTGTTTGTTGCCTAAAATTTTCATTCTAAATTTATAAGACTTCTCTGTTTGCATATAATTAAATTTTGTTTATAATCCAATGTTTATAATATCATAAATCCATGTATTTGACACGAGTCTAAAATCTAGTTATCGTATTATAACATGAAGAAAAGTATTTGTATAAGAATGATAGATATAGAGGGGTATCTTTCCAGATACATCACTTCATATATAAATTGCTAAGATTCTATAACAAAATAAGTTTTAATAATAATAATTTACTAATTAAGTACCAATATATATTCGGGTAGGACAAGTGATCAGTGGCGGTACCACAGGGGGCAAAGGCCCCCCTCAGAATTTAGATTTTGTTATGTATTTTTTTTTATTGATTTTTAAAAATTTCCTTATAAGTTTTTAACTTTTTGACTCATTTTATATTTATTTTTCATGGATTTTTTGATTTTGTTTCCTTTGAATTTTTTTCCTTTAAATTTTTTTTTCTTGATATCGTCTTTGCAAATGATGTTCATCCATCAATTATGTATACATATTTTACAAAAGAGAAAGATTTTATAAATAAATTGGGTGGTAGACCTACATCATAAATCTTATTTATATGTGTTTCTTGTTAAATTTTCTTTGCAAATTTATTGTATATTAGATAAAGACGAATAATGTCAAAGACTCCAATATATTTTAATAAAGAAAAGTTTAAAATTTTGGAATGGATAGTTAGTTACAACCATGTGATTGTTAGCATGAGCATGTTCTCCCACATGTGAAGGGATCAAGAAACAACACTTTCATGCATTCTAACCTTATTATTTACTTGTTCCTTGTTTCTGTTGATTGGAAATCTATGATGTCTCTTTATATATACGACAGCAAGTACCAGCGCGTTACGGCGGTAAAATGATGAGGGTGATAGGTCTAGAGTGTGATACCTCATTGGAGGTGATATGTCATAAAGTGTCATAGTCAAATGCCTTAGCCGTATGGGCTCCGTCATCAGATTTAAAAATTCATCGAAAGTATATTGAATGACATCTCTAATGAAAAAACATGAAATTTTAAGAACACTCATATAATTTTTATAATTTATCAATGTACGGTTATTGAGATAAAAGATTTTGAAAGAATTAGGGGAATAAAATTATTTATGGAGGAGATAGAAAGTTGTATGCATTGATGTATGGTATATCATGCATTATCATGTATACATTGTTGAAATTGAATGTTGAAAAGTGAAAAGTGAATTTGCTTTATAATATAATACAAGAGTAAGTACCCGTGCGTTGCGGCGGTGAGATGGTAGGGGTGATAGGTCATAGAGTGTGATAGGTCATAGAAGGTGATAGGTCATAGAGTGTGATAGCCAAATGACTTAGCCGTACGAGCTCCGCCCTTAGATTTAAAAATTCGTCGAAAGTATATCGAATGACATCTCTAATGAAAGAGCATGAAACTTTAAGTACACCCATATGAGATAAAAAGGTTTTGAATAAATTGGGGGAATAAATGATTTATGAAGGAGAGAGAAAAAAAATGATTGGTTGAGATTTGAGGAGAGAAAAAGAGTAATATAGTTATTTTAGATAAATATATAATATATAAAGGACATTTTGGGAAAGTAAATATTGAAACTTAAATTTAGACAGAAACTTTTTGCTTTATAATATAGTATAGATTTTATATTTATTTTGTTTCAAATTCTATTTTGTTGTAGTATTCTTTTATTTCCCTCCTTTTTCTAATATTATGGTCAAATAGGGTATTAAGAAGTGTAATGTGATTATCTAACTAGTAGCATCAATCCTTTTTTTTTCTCTCAAAATACATGTTTGATGTATTTAGAATATCATCACTAATCAACATATTCACTACGTGGCTTACCCAAAATACTCTTAATGTGTTAATCCTCAGGGAATTGGTATCATTTTACATCAATACCCTACAGTATAAGCCGCCAATAGTTGCCACCGCCGCACTAGTTACCGCCACTACAACATGTCGCCGTTATCACCGTCGTCATTGCATCACGCGCGAATGAGTCTAGCATATAAGAACGAGTCTCTTATGGTGACATGTGTCCGATTGAAAATCAATTTCTAGTCATAAAGCAGAAAATGCGAAACTAAAAATACATTTAGATTTGGGCATCTATAGGTTGCTGAATGCTGACCCCAACGGTCCAACAAATTACACATATCCCATGCATCCAATTAGCGTCGCACTTGAGATGGCAATGTAATAAAGGTTTTATAACTTTTTCGAATTGAAGATCGACGTGTTTTTTTTTTAGTACATAAATGTAAAAGAAAAATGGTTTTGGTCGGATAATAACATAGTTAGATAAAATGCAAACATCTTTTTGACTTCATACATATACATCATTTAATTAAAAAAATAAAAGAAGGTAATAGAGGGAATCCTAGCCCGGTATTACAATTAGATACCCATCGACTCATCCCGTATGAGCCATATGATGTAAGTACAATACCTCCATCCTAAATTACCTGTCACCAATGAAGTCTATGTCCACATTTAAAATTTAAATACGCGGGTTCGATCACTTAATTACAATACAAATAAATCATTCATTTTAAAACACTAATAACTTACTTGAGTACAAAATAGATGGATTAATCTAGTTGACTATATATAAAAACTTCTTGTTGCCATTTACGCAGTCAGTTTGCCTCCGAACAAGTTACAAAATGGCATGTGGCGAACATCCAACGATAAGTTTCGAAAGTATTTTGGCTTTTTAGAAGTAAGCCACATGACTTTGTTTATTTTCTTGCTGACTTCTAAATTAATCTTTATTTCTTCAATATATATGTTGGGTTTTTTTGTATGAATCATTTGTATATATATTCATGAATCCAAAGGTATATCCAATCATATCTTTGTCGTTAGGACCACCACCCTCATGTATCAAACAAGATTTATTTTATACGAGTAAAAAACAATACATACAGGGTCGCGATTTAACTTTAATTGTTTTACAAAATCGTAACTGAATCAAACATCATAAAATTTGATAATTAAGATGAAATCAAAATGTAGTAAAATCTTTTAAAAATTACCCAAAATATATAAGTTACAATTGATTGGACATGAAATTCCATATATGATTAAATTTGACCACTTTATTTGGATGTGGTGGAAGAATCCCCACTTACTTCAATTCCCCCTCCTTTGACTCTCAACTGTCATCCTTTATACGAAATTCTATATGGAGTTAAACAAAATCCATTCCTGTGAACTCAGGACACTTGGATTCCTTTTTAAAGACCATAATACTAAAGCTGTTACATTCTGCACATTCACTATGAAAAAAAAAAAAAGTTATGATAAAGTTGACATACCAATTTAGTAATATACCATATTTTAAATTATCTAATGATGATTGGGCTAACATCTATGTTTAAAATTTTTAACACAAACTAGCTTCCTTCCTATTTTTGCGTGACAAAGTAGATTACATTTTTCTTCTGTCAATTCACTTAACCGATAGTTATTGAGATGTTCAAGATACATATATAATCAATAAAATGACGCTAGAGTAAAAAATTGGAAATATAACGTTCAATAGAGATAAAAACGTGTATGCATGCTTCTATGGTTAATTTATACACGTTAATAGGCAGCCCATAACGAAACCCATATTCAAACTATAAACATTTTAACCCCTGAAACTCATGATGTAGCATTTATATTTTGTTTTCTTTTAGTTTTTTCTTCTTATGAGGGAGTAATATATAATATCTAATTAAATTGGAAATAGAGAGATTTTACAACAATATTGGGTTTGAAATTCCAATTATCTGAAACCTAAATAATCAACAAAGTTCCATGATCATAAACGAATTGGCCAAGAGTTATAGTTTATTTTATGGACATTGGAGAAAGCCGAAAATAGTTGTTGGACACCAAACTCGGTAGTTTTCTAAAAATGTAGATAAAAACAACAGTGGTTGTCAAGAATTATGTACTAAATGGTAATGATCAAAGATCTTATATCTGAAAGTGATTAGAATAATTACAAAAAGAAAAGGTTTGTAAGGTAAAAGAGAAAATTTGAAAAAGAATGTCAACAAATTCAAACAACTAATGATGGAAAACTCACAAGCATGCTATTATCATATTGAAACAAAAAAGTAAAACAATATAATGAAAGAGTCTTAACCATTTTATGATTGTGGGGAACAAAATCAATTCCCCAAACAGGGGAAACATCATGGCCTTACATATTAGAGCAAATACAGAAACATGTAGTTTTAGTTTTTAATTATTATGTAATTTAAGTATATCAAATATTAAGGTAAGACAGATAATAAATAGTACTATTTAGACAACATTATGTTATGCATATAAAAAACAATATGGTTGGATCAGTGGTAAACACCCTTGCCTCTGGAGACAGAGGTTATGGGTTCGATCATCATCGCATGTAAAGGTTGGAGGGCCTTTTTTACCATTTAGGTAGAAACTGAAAGCAGCCTCTCTACTTAGATAGAGGTAAGGTCTGCCTACATCTTAACCTCCCCCATACACCGTCAAGGTATTGGGGCTCAAAACCCACAGAAAACGGCACTGAACAGTTACTTACTTATGTTATGTATATATAAGGTATATGCATATCCATGCAATGCACAAAACGAAAAGTATAATTTTGCAGTTTTGACGGATGTTAAACACTAAAAAAAAGGGGGGATAATTAATTATAAGTTATCTTCCATAAGATGGAGACCACGTGATGAATTTCACAGGCTATTTGTGCGAAAAAATAGTAATTGTGATAGAAGGTATTGACAGAAACATGGTAAGATATGCATAACCAGTAAAAATGAAGCTATAATCCCCTACAAAGTTATCAATATATAGCCTTTAGAGAGAAAAGAAAATCTTTCACATCTAATTAATACTACTGTACTATTTTTGGAGGATGTTTTTTTTTTCTTTTTCAGAAATGGATGGTCAAAGCGAGTGGTATATCATTAATTACTTATCCAAACCTTTTACTGTTCATTAGTAAATTTCAGATTATTATGGTTTTTACTAATGATTAATCTATACTCGTATTATAATAAATATAACTTTAGTAGGGAAGAAAAATAGTGATAGATATCAATACAAGGTGTTTCGCATTACTTTTTTTTTTCTTCCTTACTAAAGTTATAGTTATCAGCTACTTGTATAATATAGATTAATCATTAGTAAAAACCATAATAATCTGAAATTTACTAATGTACAGTAAAAGGTTTGAATAAGTAATTAAATGCGCAAAGAGGGAAAATCATTGTAATGTAATCTAGTCCAAAAGACCGAGCACTAGGAGATTCATGAGAAATTCACTAATGCCACATGAATGTGAATCATTTTTACTCATATCAAAATATAGATGGATCCCCACAAACACTAGCTATATATGATCGTACATTACACGAGTGCACATCACATGACTCGTCAATTATATTGTTGATCAATATATTCACCTCCACATGAATCAATAGGGTGAGGAGCCAGAAAAATTATCAAGTGGGTTCGTAATATATCGTACAGTATTTATCAATATTTATGGATAAAATTAAGGGTTAATTTAAACATATCTATGTATATCTCACACTAAATTATGCTATAATAATCATTAAACATTTTGCTCACTGGATTCGACTCGATCCTTGTGAACGAATGTAGCACCGAAGTCATTGTAAATTAATAAATGTGTACAAGAAAAATACGAGTAACTTGCAATGCAACATGATAGATGGTGAATCATTGTTACTCATAGAAGATTTCAATGGATCCTCACTAATACAACCAATATATGACCATGTATTGTACAAGTGCTTTACCCACTTTGACCCATACCCGTTTGACCTATTTTTTTTTAAATGACCCGCTTCAACCAGTACCCGTTTTGTCCTGTATCAATGTTTTAATTTTATACTTAAAATGCAAACTATCTTAGGGGCAAGAGTGTAGTGCCAAACTTTGGCTTTTTGACAAGTTTTTAGCTAATAGAAAGATGCCATGTGGATGTGTCAAAATATTGCCAATTCTTGCCAAAAATAATGGTATAACTTGTCAATTTGCCAATGCTTGCCAAAAATGAGAAGGGAAAAAAAGGAGCCAATGCCACGTGCCATGCCCCTAGACCCTAGTTCACATGGAAAGAGCCAATACATGCCACAATCGGCCAAAACTAGCTGATCCAATTTGCCCATTGACTTGTCAACGCATGTGCTATAAGTTTGTCAAATAACTGATGTTAGCCGATCTATTTTGCCGATAAAACTTGTTGACTATACCATTTCCTCTTACCCTGCTAAACTACACAAATGTTTAATAGTCTTGAACTTCAACAACTAACAAATTTGCTGAAATTTCCTCTAGATCTTCTAAAATGTTCTTTCTCTGCCACGTGCTTTTTTTAAAACAACTACTATTTTTATTTTTACTTCTAAATTGCCCAATAAATTTAAGATGCACCAATTGAATCCTAAACTTTCCCGCAAAAGATAAATTCCTCTACCAGACTACCACATAGTTAAAACTTGAATGGTTCTCCCAAGCATTTAAAGAACTTTTTCTTTTCATACGCCAAGTTTCATTAAAAATATGCTATTCAAATTGATACTTTTTTTTATGCATTTCATTACCTTTATTATGACGAAATAGAAAGGAAGAGGTCATAGAAATAAATTTTTTTAAAAAAAAGAACAGAAGAAAAAAACGAATACATAGAGAAAGGTAAGACTAAAAACATATTAAATCTTGACTAAAATTTTTCGTAGTTAACCAATGTATTCTAATGATTTATGAAACAGATGACAACTAAACCTTGAAAACAGGGGACAAACAGAATTAGATAGATTTGGTGCTTATTTTCAACATTCCACTATTGTACAGGGTCATGAATAAATCTAGCCAAAATTGCCGGTCCAAGACAGATAAATTTAAATTCTAAGTACATTTCATAATACACATTAAAGAAATTACAACATGAGACTAGAATCTAAAGCACATACTCGTATATGTTAGACTTCACCCAACATTTTCCGCTTTCCTCAGAGCACATATGAAATATCACTATCAACAATACCTTTTACCCACTTTTTACTCAAAAAATTTATTATTTCTAAATCTATACTATATATATAAAGCAAAAATTTCATTTCTAAATTTTAATTTTCAACATTTACTTTCTTAAAATGTTCTTTCTATCAATTTTATACGAGTATTTACCTAAAATAACTATATAACTCTTTCTCTCTCCTCAAATCTCAACCAATCATTTTTTTTATCTATCCTCCATAGATCATTTATTCCACCAATTTATTCAAAATCTTTTATCTCAAAAACCGTACATCGATGAATCATAAAAATTATATGGGTGTTCTTAAAATTTCATGCTCTTTCGTTAGAGATGTCATTTGATATTCTTTCGACGAATTTTTAAATCCAAGCGTGGAGTCCGTACGGTTAAGACATTTGAATATAACACTCTATGACCTATCACCCCATCATCTCACCGTCATAACGCACGAGTACTTGCTCTCGTTTAAAATCAAACATAAAAAAAAAACATACTGTCGAGAAGTGCATTTTGATGTCTTGGGAGGGTGAAGCCACCATGAGCCCGCTAGCAGGGGTCTTAGACAGGATTACTCTAATAATCATATTTGTAATCTTAGTACACAGACTTAATGAAATTTATCCAAAATTTTCATATACCATAGCCAAGTTTTTTAAATTTAATCAAAAAATTAAACAAATTCAAAACAAAAGAAAAGGTATTTGGATGAGTACTCCCTGATCCCATGTACCGAATTGGTACCCACTAGTACCCCTAGCTAGGCTAGTGTCCAGATGAATTTCTATCACTTAATAATCCCAATTATCTCGAGTTTTAAGACTCGAACCCGGGTATTCCCCCTGGGAAGTGGCGGCTGGCAGCCTGGCAAGGTGTCCAACCACTGCGATAGGAATTGGAGGACAAAAAAAAATTAAACAAATTCGATAAATAAATTATAAGGAAAAAAACAATAGCAACACATAATCGAATAAATTAGATTTCTACTATACATGTTCGTAATATTTGGGAAAGACATCATTCAAATATATTATTGTCTACGTGATACAACAAATTGATCAACCAAATTTTGACATAAACGGTAGGCTTACTCTTTCTATCGGTCATCGCACTTTGTATGTCTCTATAATTTACATTGCACTTGATTATTTTATATCAATTTTTACATATCGTATCAACGAGAGATAATATAAAACGACAATTTCGTCTTAAGCTGATTAAAGAGTACATACAAATGTTCTAACCTACACAAAAATATATAGGCCTCAGATACAGAAGCTCCGGAAGAATGGGTTAAAATATTGATACATTTCTTACAATATTATCAACAGTGTTTTTTTATAAACTCTAATTAACTGTCGTTAAACATTGTTTTTGCGACATTTATTTTGGTTACTGTATAGGTAACCAAACCAAAATGTCTGTTTTAAAAAACAATTTAAACGACAGTCGATTTATAAAGTTTATACAAAAACTGTTGATCTAGGAAAAATCACAAAACTATATTTGCGATTGACCCATAGAACAAAGTTCAATTGATCCATAATGAAGCAACTCCTCGATCATTTGTTCAATATGATGGTCTTCTAGCGTTGCAAAAAATTGTTGTTCATGATGTTGTTGTTGTTGATGATGATGATAATTATGATGAACATTTTTGTGCTCCATTGATGGTTGCAGCTCGTGTTGCATCACATTAATCGCGGGTTTAGTATCTTGACAAGATTCAGTAGAATGAGTGGAACACATTCTTTGTTTTTGGTTCATCATCATTTGTTGTTGTTGTTGTTGTTGGATTGATGGTTTGCTCATTTGAAGTGAAGCCATGTAACATCTATGAAGTTTTGCTGTTAAAGTAGCTGAAAGTAATTTGGAGGAAGATGTTTGTGACAAATTGGGGTTGTATGGGAAGTTTGTTCTCGCACGTTGCCCGCACATGAGCCTCGCCGCCTCATCGTATGCTCGGGCAGCATCCTCTGCGGTCTCAAATGTTCCTAGCCAAATTCTTGTTTTCCTGTTTTTGGGAAAAAAAAAAGACAATGTTACTAAAATGGGCATCACAAGGGGAATGATATTTTTTTTAGGCATTGTGGGTAATTAAGGGAACTTACAATAAAGGATGACGAATTTCGGAAACCCAGGATCCCCAATGTCGTTGCCGGACGCCACGGTATCGTTGTTGTGTTCGAGCCATGAGTACAAAAGGCGTTTGTTGAAAACTTGCAATGTCTTAGTGAAGTCCAAAAGCTTGAGATGAGATAATTGTGTTTGTGTCATAAAATGGAGGGAAGGACATTGAAAGGTAGGATTGAGGGGTTTATAAACAGGGGAGTGGAACATTATTTAATCCTATTT
Source organism: Erigeron canadensis (assembly GCF_010389155.1). Taxonomy (NCBI): domain Eukaryota; kingdom Viridiplantae; phylum Streptophyta; class Magnoliopsida; order Asterales; family Asteraceae; genus Erigeron; species Erigeron canadensis. The sequence continues at coordinate 52,019,105 of NC_057761.1, forward strand.
ATATTTAATTAATACTTATTTTCACATGAATAAAATTATACTATGATACCTTTTTTCCAAAAATTCCATGTGATACAAATAAATACCACTGTTTATATGGATGGAACAAATTTCAAGTGTTTTTTTATGAATACGACTTTTAAAAGGTTATAAGTAAATCAAATATAGAGTATTTTATGTTGCGGACATATGATATTATGTAGAAGACAATATATTATGTAAAGAATGGCCATTCAGGAAGCCTTTTTTTCACACCTAAAAACCTTTTACGTATCGTTTAAAAAAAAGGATAATCCTATGTGAAAATTTGTGTAATCTAAAGTAATGTAAAAATAAAAAGTGTTGATCTTTTGAAAAGGTTTGTATCATTTAATTTCCTCATGGCCTTCTGGCAACCAATGAGTGGGTCCATTTAGGAGTGTTGACAAGAAATTGGCAAATGACTTCGTTTACTTTATCTAATAACAGTTGGCTAATTGACATGATTAGTTGAATATTTATATCACAACAAAGAAACAAAAACAAATATAGAGTGGCTAAATTCAATTCACAAGACTTCCTTCTTTGTGTATATATACTTGCTAAAAGACAAAATAAAGAGTGTTTTCCTCTTTCTTATTATGAACAAAATTAATGATGAAAAAAAAAACTGATGTAGCACTAAAAATCCAGCTATAACTCTTTTATAAACATTGTTTTCTTTCTAATTAAAATGAATCATCATATCGTACGTTATTACTACTAGATGATTTTGATACGATGGACACGGCTTTGCAAGTTGTTGCTTGTTAAATAATTAAACTTTTAACTTAAATCTGAAAAAAATAATTGTGAGGCTGCGCCGATCGTCTGTGATCAATTGTGATGTAAATAAACTTTTAACTTAAATCTGAAAAAAATAATTAAAAGATATTATATTTTTTTATATTGAATTGATGACATGTCGTATTTATGTGCTATCAAAATTTTAAATTTCTAAGACATATGTCAAATTATCTGTATAGTAGTATAGATATAAAGATTGAAATATATTTTTATACCCTATAATACAATTAAGAGAATGATATATCCTTTTACAAAGTTAGCATAATAATCCTTCTAGCAATATAATCATAATATTTGTTGAAATCAAAAAATAAAGGAGAGCAAATTAATGGATTACATTTGTCATAAAATTAAATTATTAAGAGGATAATTATTAGACTATTTTTATGTGTATATATCATTCCTCATGCAATAATCCTATATGGGTAATAATTTGTCAAACGGTGATTACATATTTACATGTGTTTAGTTTCCACTTGTGGTGGACCCATAAAATTGTTTCTATTTAGATTTCTTGTTGATAAAGATTTCTCAACAAGAGATTTAAAATTGGAGATTTTTTTATGATGCAAATCTCCGACGCATACTCGATTAATACAACTTCTGTTAGACCTCTTGATAGAAGATAACATTTTAAAAGTCGTACAATTATTTTTAAATTACTAAATTACACTAGCTTTCAAAGTGACTCTAGGGTCAAGGTCTATTAGATCCTCCATGTGAGGATATCTCATGGCGTGGTCATTTTGAAGTTTCAGGCAACCATAAATAACTCCCCCAGGAACCCCATAAGTCAAGCCACTTTGTTTAACTTCATCTTCCATATATCTCATTAATTTTTCTTATCTTTTTGATTATTCAAGTAGGTTACTAGTTACTCTTATTATATAATTTAGAAGATGTCCCAATCTAATTAATCATCAGAAATCATTTGTTTTAATTTATGTTTTGGTATAATTTGGTGGAAATGTGGAAAAAAAAAAAAAGAAGTAACAAAGTTAAGGGTGCATTTAGTTCGAAAAAGCACTCCATGTTTTCCATATTTGTTTTCTACGAAAATAAGGAAAACAAAAAATGCGTTCAAATTGCATTTTCCTAAAACAATTTCCAATAAAACAAAAATCATTGTTTCCAATTTTTGAACTAAAATTAGATACTACTTTTTTTTTGTTTTCCGTTTTACAAACTAATAAGATGGAGAAATAGAAAACAAAAACAAGTGAATTTGAACATGTTTTATAGTATTTTAAGATGGAAAAATAAAAATTGTATCTTTTATTTTGAACGCATTTTCAAAATTTTAAAAGGTTTTCTAGAAATAAAAAACTTTTTACATTTTCCAAGAAAATTGGAAATGAAAAACTAGAAAAGATTTCCTTGAACTAAATGCACCCTAGGCTTTCTATATGTATGGGAGACCATATTGTTTTCCTATCAACTTATCAAGTCTTACGGTATTTTTAGATTGCATTTTGAAAGGGGACTGGTTTTATCAAACCTGTGTTTTTTTCTAATAAAACGTATAAGTGTTTTTTTCTTGTAATTGATTATTTGCATCTTACAATCACTACTCAACTAATAAGGTCTAAAAAAAGCGATCTCAAACCCGCATTAATTATCAATCTACTATTAGGATACTATTTAATACATCTCAATGTCATTTATATTTTTAGTAAAAATGTTATAAAAGGTGATGGGAATTTTGTTGAAAATCTGAAGGGTTATTTGTTGGCATATAAACATGAAAAGACGAATAATGATTGAGTCAATCCTAGGTTGAGACACAATGAGTAAAATGATCATGCGCCAGCCCAAATTCATTTCATCATTTCAATACCAAAAATAATTTCATCTCAATCAAAGCCCTAATTTTGCTTTTCATGTGTAATTTATTTGTTTGGGTTATCATATATAGTACATGTTGTAGAACAAATTTGTGTTCATCGAGTTTTTTTGACGTTGGTTAGGCTTATGATTTTAGTATTGCAAATTAGTTTATTGTTCGGTACTTTCGGCATGCATGGTCTTAACTCTTAAGATTACATTTCACTTTCATCTCCTTTTGGAACAACTCGAGTTTTTACATAGAGTACATAGTATCACTTGAAATTGTATAACCAATTTGAAAGAAATTATAACTCAACCCGTAAATGTTGTAAATTAATTTAATTAAAGATATTATAAGGATAAGTAGGTATTATAAGCATTTTAAATGAAGATCTTTAAAAAAATGAATAAAAATGAAGGACATTATAAGGTTATCAACTACGGAATACTTAATTGAAAAAAGTTTAGTGAACAAATGCTTTATAATACGAGTAATATAAATATATATAGATAAAAACTTCAACCCCCTCTCATTTTCCGAACTACTAGTATGATCTACCTATAGTTCCTCTCACATCCAACACATTTAACACCTAAAATGTTTGGTCTATAAAAAATATCCTTAATGAAAGAATTTATAACAAATATCCTTCAACTTATTTAAGCTACCAATTATAAATCAATTACCTTTACATTAATAATTTACACTACTTGGTGTCGGTCGCCCCATTCGTCGTTGTCACCACCACTGTCGCCGCTACCATCATTACCGTCACATCGTGCAAACATAATTCGGGTTATCTCTAAATTGTAGAAAATATATATACTTTTGTCATATAGAGTCTCAATTAGACTACACATGTGACATCAAGAAACAACTCTAAGGCTATCTTCAATGGGGTGTTTTTGGATGCCTTTAGGTGTTCTTGTATATTCTTTGTCGTTGAAACTTGTTCAAAATTAAGGATTTTGTAAAGGAGGGCATATCCTTACTTGTTCTTACCTAATATATTTTTGTTTTTAGTGGAGGTAAAATGATATGTAATGATGTTTGTATGGTTGGAGATAAAATTATAAGATTTAAAGGATTTGTAAAAATATATAAAGATTTGTAAGGATATGATGTGGCAGCTCAAGGACGCCTAAGGGCGTCCTCGGCATTGAAAAAAGCCTAAATTAAATTTTTCAACGACTATGACTAAATCAACTAATTCATATACATACTGCCAAGTATGTGTAGTCTATATAGCTTGAAGTGTATAATAAGCGATCCATACATGATGACATAAATCATATATGATGACATAAATCATATAGGGGAAAAGAATATGAGGCTGTTAGGCATCTAAATTAGGTAAAAAACCTATCACATACTTTTTTTTTAACCATAAAAATCATGGGGACCAAACATTTATTCAAAATATTAAAATATTGGTATGTAAAGGGTTTTTCACCCAAGTTGAGTACATAACAGTCTCATATTCACTTTTTTCATATATATATATATATATATATTGCACGGATCTCAAGCTGTTTTTTAGTAAGTTATTGAATGGGTGATGAGTTCAAAGTTTAAGAGAGCATGGGTGATGTAATATGGTCGAAAAATACTACAGTAGCAGTACTACACAAAAAGGGGGGCTACAATACAGACAAAACAATACTACCAGAATTGGTGGTTTCCAAATAGAATTATTTCATCAAGTTTTCTGTTGTTTTACCTCTGTTTAGCTGTTTGATGTGTATAGATGATAAAAGATCTTATTTGCCATAAAGAAGCGTATGTACATAATAATATAAACCAACTGTTTTGCAATATTATTCCAACTAGATTAATTAGTAAATCCTGAAATTTTACAGCTTTTGTAATCGATCAGTTAAGGTTGATGATTGGATGGGCATATTTGTCGATCGATATCGAGGCAAATAATATATATAATGATGGACCCTAGCTATATTATGTAATTAATGTTGGTTTTTGAGAATTAAAAATGTGGATGGTAGAGTAGAACTAACATGGCTCCCATCATGAGGCAACATAGCCATATGCCAAGTATTTAGGAAAACTACAAAAGATCATTCCTACTCTTCTTATGTAAACCACGTGGATCAACTTCGTACCCCATGCAATGTCGTCTTGGAGTAATTAATTCGTATACGAGTATAATATTCATCCGTTATATTTTTAATAGTTGATTTTTTAACCTTTTCTTAAATATTTTTATTTGTGTTATATGATACAAAACAATTAATAAAAATTATATCAATACAATAAAAATATATTTAAAACTCAATCCATATACATTTATATCAAATTTTGTATAATATAAACAAAAATATACACAACAGTCAAAGTTGAAAGCGAAAGACTTGATAAATCAAATTGGGATATATAAAATGAGAAAGAAGAAGTATAATCTAAGAAAATGCTAGATACGGTCCTTAGAGATGCATTTAACGTATATAAAAAATTTACACCTTTTATATCAAAAATTCACCCTTAAAAATATAATTTTGTAAATACACCTTGATTATAACTCTTAAAAAATATATTTAACAAAACCTATAATATATCATATACTAGGTTAATTTATCTATCGACCGAGGTCTTTTTTAATCTCGTCTATTTGACAAAGGTTTGGGTAAATATTTAGTTGCTGCATGATATGTATAATGGATTTTTTTTTCCATTGTTTTACGAATATTTTGTATCTGCTTATTGTTTTCTTTTTACTATGACATGTACCATTATGATTTTTATTACTTAGTAACTACGGGTGATTAACCTGACAAGCAAACGGTAGAAGACAAGTCTTATAATTTATATTTTTATATTATAAATCAAATAAGATTTTAACTTTCAACTTTCAATTTCAACGATATACACATGATAATCTATACTATATTATCTTTACTACATTATAAAACATTCGTTCACTCCATTTTTTAAACTTTAAGTTATTGAAAACCCCAAAATACTCTTGTCACTTATTTATAATACCCTTAGAAGAAATCAATCACTCATTTTTCTATCTCTCCTCAAATCTCAACCACTAATTTTTTTTCATTCTCCTCTATAAATCATTTTATTCTTATATTTCATTTTAAATCTTTTATTTCAAAAACCGTACAATAATACATTATAAAAATTAAATGGGTGTTCTTAAAGTTTTATGCTACTTCATTAGAGATGTCGTTCGATATACTTTCGACAAATTTTAAATCTGAGGGTGGAGCCCGTACGGATAAAGCATTTGGCTATCATACCCTATGTCTGAAAAGACTTCACTCAAAAAAATGAAAACACGAATTTTTTTTTTTTACAGAGCTTCCCCACTGCGGCGCATTGGGGCTAAACATGCCCCCTGTGGCGCAGTTGGTAAAGCCTCACCTGCGTGACAAAAGAGCCCACTGTGGCATAGTAAGGCTGGTCACATATCCACTGCGGCGCAGTGGATACCTGCTGATCCAGAAAACACCAAAACCCTTGATACATTTTTTACAACTTAAGCATAACCATCTCAATTCCAACTCTTCCAAAGCCATTACATAAACATTCAAACCTGAGAACACCATTTTACAATGATTCATCATTTACACCAAAATTTACAACATCTTGCCCAACAAGTAGGTCAAATGTCCAATTTGGGTAAACCACCAAAATGATCAAGTTACCCTTCAAAAACTTGTGACTCGATCTTGAAAACATTTACAACCTGAAATATGTTCAAACCAGCCAAAACAAAGTATTTCCAAAATGACCAAAAGTTGTATCATAAGCCATAGATGAGGTGGGACTTCTAATTATCTACGCAAGCACCATCCTACCGTCAAATCTTCCAAAAAGGGCTGTAACTTCAAAATTCTAACCAAATCAACTCAGTTCCTTCTTTCGGAACCACCTATAAGAAAATTGAAACAACTAAAATATAAGCAAAGACTTAGTGAATATACTTGCATACATTTATGGACACGGAGGAGAGCAACGTACAAAGGACTATTACATGTAACCCATGACACCGTCATGCCACATTTACATGCTCACCTTGCACACTAACGCTATACATGGATCCATATAAGCTAAACAATCATAAACAATGTCAACTATCGGGATTCTTAGGTCCCGGGGGTTCTTAGGCCTCATCACAAGGGGTTCTTAGGCCCCATTAATCAACTATCGGGATTCTTAGGTCCCGGAGGTTCTTAGGCCTCATAAACACTATGCCCCAAATGGGCCTAACGCCAAAATTACCACACATGGATATACAACTTCAACATAATGTGGTAATCGACCTAACATATACACAAAGGTATGCAAATATACTCACCTCCTTCGCGACTTGAACAATAACTCAACAAAATGGCAATGCACAAATAAGCTTCAACCTATAATCATGTCATAGTATGCATAAGCTTACATTCACAAACTTGACTAACTCAACTTAGTCATTTTATCAATCACCAGCCTTTTCTAAATCCAAACCCAACCTATTTGTCATTGAGTTACCTTCAATATCAATAATTTCACTTGGTAGTTCAATTTACCACTTTCATCATTATTTCATCAACTAATAAAATCAACTTTTCTCATAGATCAAAATTATCACATAAGCATATCACTTTCTTAGTCAAACTCAACATATAACTCAATGACAAACTAGGTTATCTAAGACATTGGAGAAAATTTATATAAACTCATTTTCTAGCAAAACCCACAAATTTGAAAATCTCATGAACCCCAATTCTCAATAAAATAATACTAGAGTAATGGAAATCAATACCTCAACAATGTAAGATAATAGATTAGGGTTTTCAAATCACAATTCCTCCCCTTTCTTCCTCTCCAAATTTCGGCCACCACCACCCCAAACCCTAACTTTTTAATCTTGCTTGATAAGAATTGTTGGTGGTGATTGTTATTATAATTTCTACCTTGAGCTTAATTGAGAGATTAATCTTTGATTTTTGAAAGGGATAAGAGAATTGCATGAAGAAAAGTGAAGAAGAAGAGAATAATGTGGTGGAAGAGTGAGTCACCAACAATGTAGATGGCTGGCACTACTTGGGCTTGCCACACCCTTTCTATTTTTTTTGTGGGTATTTTATCCGCTATCCGCTAAAGTTCCAACTAAATTAACTCCGAATCTAAAAATAAAATAGTAGGAAATTAATTTAATGCCAAAACTATAAAAATGGGTTAATTTCTTTACCTTAAAAACTTTAGGGTGTTACAATGTCTCTCTTCTCAAATCTCAACCACTCATTTTCTTCTCTCTCCCTCATAAATCATTTTTTTCATCTAGTTAATTCAAAATTTTTTATCTTAAAAACTGTAAATTGATAAATTATAAAAATTATACGGGTGTTCTTAAAATTTCATGTTCTTTTATTAGTGATGTCATTCGATATATTTTCGAAGAATTTTTAAATCCGAGGGTGCAGCCCATACGCGTAAGACATTTGGCTATCACTCTCTATGACCTCACTCTATGACCTATCAACCCCACTATTTTATCGCCGCAACAAGATAGGACTAATAAACACATACATAGAACACAACAACAACAGTATTTTATTCTTGCATAAATGGGATAGGGAGGTAAAATTTAAACAATTTTGCCACGATTTAAAGATGCAAAGATTGTTTTCATAATGACCTTCGACCAAACGAGAAAAAGGCATGTAAGATAAACACATTCATAGAACAAAATTCGAGAAAAACATTAACCAATAACGAGTTGTACGTGGTATGTTCGTTACAAAAACTTTTAAGAAAATTTTCAACTGGTGAAGTATTGAAGTAGTGATAATTACGATGAACACTTCATTTTCGACATTTTTGTTTTAACATTTTGATTTTTGACTACTTTCGAAAGTTGGTGTACTTGTAAAGCTAGAATGATTTTCACATGCTGAAGTGATTGTACGAGAGGTAAGACGATTTAATTGGTCGTAGTGAAACTAAGACCAGCTTCAATGCGCATAATTAAACCCCAACTTTTTTTCTTTCACTAGATGATAATATAAATTCAGCCTAATAATAATTTAGTAAAAAACACATAATTCAGCCATCATTAAAATTAAAATATTTATTAAGGTAAGATATAACTTGTGTCTGAAAATGTTTTACCCAAAAAAAAAAAACCAACAAATGTCGATAACTTAACTTTTTTTTTTTTTATATATATATCAACATATAGTTAGAACCTGTTGCTAGGTATATCTGTGCGATTTGACGGTGTAGTTGCAGTAGTGGTGGTGACAGTGATGGGCGACGGCGGCGACGGTAGCAACAGTGGTGGCCTGGGCGGCAGTATGGTTATAAATGTAAAAATAATCGATGTAAAAGAGGATAGTGTAGTTATTTAAAAATTAAGGATAGATATTGTAAATTAAGTTCATTAGGATATTATAAGTATTTGAAGTAATAATAATTTTAAAATAATAAATAAAAAAAGAACATCTTAGTCAATTGCGACGAAAGTTTCGTCGCAAAAAATGCGTCGCAAAAAAGTGGACGCAAAAAACATTTTGCGACGAAATTTGCGACGAAATTCTGTGGGTCCCACTTTTTACAAGAAAATGGAAAATAAAATGAAAATGTTTTCGCGACGAAATTTTTTCTTCGCAAATTTTTTTTCGCGACAAAAAGTTTTGTCGCAAAAACTATTGAATATTATATTGTTTTTCTTTTTCAAAATTTTCGTTTGATTTTTTCACATAAAAAAATAAAGGGGAAACAAAAATAATCGGTGGGAAACTAAAAAAATGAAATCAAAATACCAAAATAATAATAGAAAAAAACAAAAACTAAGACTTTAATTAAAAAAATTATTTATTCATTTCAATCATCCAACATTTGCATACAGATGTAATAAATTTTGCAATCAATAAAATTTACATTAAATCAAACATTCATATACCATAAACACATCAACAATAATTAAAGAACAAATTACATGTAATAAATTGTACAATGAAATATGAAATCCCCATATTTTTGCTCTTCCAATAAATCTGAAATATTGAAAAAATTCAAAAATTATTAAATCTGAAAAATAATAAAGATTTGAAATTTATTTATAACTATAAATAAAATAAAAAAAGGTAATAATGGTTGTGGTTGGTGGTTCGAGAGCTGGTGGTGCGTCACGGTGGTCTGGCTGTGGTGGTCTGGTGGTTGGTGGTTCGGCGTCTGGTGGTGCGGTGTGGCAGTGGTGGTCCGGTGGTTGGTGTGGTGAGTGGTGGTGGCTACAAAACTGAAATCAAAAGATAAATGGAAACAAAACTGATATCAAATTAAAAAAATAAATAAATGAATACCCGACAAAGGCAAGGCTTGCGGCGGTGGTTGGCTTTTTTCCGGCCGTGAACTTTTCCGGCGAGATCTAAAAATCAGTATTTATAAACAATGTAAACAATACCTATAAGAAATCTATAGATAATTAACTGATATATATATATATATACAAACTAACAAAAAAAAAGAAAGGAGTAACCGGCGGCGGCAGTGGGGATTTCCCGTAGGTGGGTGGCCGGCGGTTGTGAAAGAGGGTGGAGGAAAAAAGTTAATATGGTTGTAAATAAGATGGAGATGGTGGGGTGGTGGTGGATGTCGCTGGTTCCGATGGCTGGCTTCGATTTCCGGCGGCTGAGGTCGGTTTCCAGGCGGCTGGCCGGATACTTCAAGAATGGGAGAGAGATATATGTAGGTAGGTGTGTGGTTTTTTATGTGTGAAAGAAAAATAAAGGGTTTTTTGTTGTTTATATTGACTAGGGTTTCTTTTGTGGATTTGGGCTTTTAGGTGGGCTGATTTCTATGGACTATTTTTAGAAAATTTGGCCTTTTATTATAATAACTTAGTAAGCCTTTTGTATTATATTTATATTTTATTTATTTTATTTATGTTGATAAAATAAAATAATGGTTTCTTTAGTTTGAGATATATATATATATATATATATATATATATATCAAAAGCCATAAATATATGTATATATGTATGAATGTATACACAATATAAATGAATATATGTATTTCAGTCATTCGTTTGGGCTGATATGTATCTCAATCACGACATGTGTATATGTATTACCTACGACATGATTAATTGGCTAATATAAATGTATGAATATATGTGTGTCCTTAGCTTTCAAAAGCTTAATTTTAGTGTTCGTTTCATCATTTAGGTCTAATGGGCTCAATATGTTTCTCGATCATCCGTTTGATACTAATCGGTCAGTATGTATATAGCTTGTGTATTTTAGGCCAGTTGGGTCAAAGATGAATACCTAACGGGCCTAATTGACCCAATATATTTCTCAATCATTCATCTGGATATAACGGGACAAGTCTGACATATATGTATGTATACGATATGTATGTATGTATTAGGTATGACTAAATTATTAAGTACTTATTTACGTGACAATGTGCTGGTAAGTTATTATCAGAAATAAATTTTATGGAACTTTTAAATGTCTATGTATGTATAAGGTATGTATGTGAAAGGTATATAGGTATAAAGTATGTATGTATGCATATATGTCATCTTTTTCATTTACCAATTTCATAGGTTCGTTTATTATAACATTGAATTTATGATCTTGTTATATATATATATATATATATATTGGTAGATAGATATATGTTTATAGATATCAAAATTTATAAATATATGTATATATGTATGAACTAGTACTAATACCTGTGCGTGATGCATGTGTTGACTTATAACATATATATTTATATTTCATTTTATTATAGTAAGTTTTTAAACCCCAAAATAATTAATTTGGAATAATGTAATAATAATAGTAATATTAATTTATGAACACCTAGTTTAAATACAGATAGAACATAATTGGGACGATATGTATCTTAATCATTCATTTGGGCCCAATATGCATGTACGTATGAATGTATGTCTCTTTTACCTTTCAAAAGCTTTGTTTATTGTGTTCATATAGTAATTGGGTCTAATAGGCCCAATATGTATGTATGTACGGATATACGTATCTTTCTTCGCTTTCAAAAGCTTCATTTAATCATTGGGCCTAATGGGCCCAATATCTTAATCTTTCGTCTGGGCCTAATCGACCGGTATGTCTATATGTATGTATGTATGCACGACATGTGTATATGTATATACGTACGACATGATTAATTGACTAATATAAATGTATGGTTATATGTATGCCGTTAGCTTTCAAAAGCTTCATTTTAGTGTTCGTTTCATCATTTGGGCCTAATGGGCCCAATATCTTTCTCGATCATTCGTTTGGGACTAATTGGCCAGTATGTATATAGCTTGTGTATTTTAGGCCAGTTGGGTCAGAGTTGAATACTTAACGGGCCTAATGGGCCCAATATATTTCTCAATAATTCAACTGGATCTAACGAGACAAGTCTGACATATATGTATGTATCTATTAGGTATGACTAAATTATTAAGTACTTATTTACATGACAATGTGCTGGTAAGTTATTATCAGAAATAAATCTCATGGAACTTTTATGTGTCTATGTATGTATAAGGTATGTATGTATAAGGTATATAGGTATAAGGTATGTACGTATAAGATATGTATGTATGTATGTATGTATGTATATACATATATGTATATGAATAAGGTATATGACATATATGCATTATATACTTACTAGTACCTAATTTGTAATTTTTATAAATATTTATAATTTGTTATTTATTAACTTTAGATAAGTATAAATTATTAATTTTATAAAGTTATGATATTAGTTATTTTATTAAGAAAATATATAATTTTTTTAATAATAATATTATTTTTAAATAAAATTATAATAACTAATTATTTTATTAGTACTTGTTGTGTCAATTTGGCGAGAAAAATTTTTCACCCCACGGGAAAAATGAAATAAATACAAAATTCACAAAAACATATTTCGTCTCAAAAAATACTTTCATCGCAGCCATTTCGTCGCAAAAAACTTGGCGGGAAAAAGTTTTCACCCCGCGGGAAAAATGAAATAAATACAAAATTTCACAAAAAAGTATTTCGTCGCAAAAAACATTTTCATCGCAGCCTTTTCGTCGCAAAAAACTTGGCAGGAAAATTTTTTCACCCCGCGGGAAAAATGAAATAAATACATAATTTCACAAAAATATATTTCGTCGCAAAAACTTGGCGGGAAAATTTTTTCACCCCACGGGGAAAATAAAATTAAAATAATGTTTAGAAAAATATATTGCGACGAAATTATTTTGTCACAATAAATATTTTTATTAAAAAAAATAAAAAATAAAATTATTTCGTCGCAAATTTTTCGTCGTAAAAAACATAATTTGACTTTGAAAGTCAAAAGGTGAAATTTTTTGTCGTTTAGCTGGTTTTTTGCGACGAAAATCATTTCGTCGCAAAAAAGTTTGTCGCAAAAAACCAGATTTCTTGTAGTGATATATATATATATATATATATATATATAGGGTAAGGTTATTTTAAGAACTCTTAAAAAGGCAAGAACCTTTAAGAACCCTTTTTAAATTCAAATTATTCACCATATGATTACTTACACATATTCAAATGGCTATATAATTGCTTAACAATGTTCATATAATCATCTATATACATTTGATCATCACCAATCTCATGAAAACATTATTTTACAAAAATACTTGCATACATATGATCGACCTGCATATATGTGATCATAACGTTATTCGTGCACATGTGATCATAAAATTCATGTCTCATAAAATTGCATAATGGATGATAATTCATGTTTCTACATAATTGTAAAATCTAAAACTGCATCTAAATAATTCAAAAACAATCAAAAAATAATTATCATGTAAATAATAATTAAAGATTAAGCTTGATTAAAAAAGTTCTTAAAAGTTCTTAAAATAACTCTTCAATATATATATATATATATATATAGGATGACATTTTATTTGTGATTAATTAGTAATATTCTCATAATTATTTTTTTAACCCTACATAACGAATATAGAGATTTTACTTCATAGTGTTCGACAACGTAAATCATTTTGTTATGAATGGTTAAATTGTGTCATCAGAATATCAATCTCTTCTAATTTTTTATTTCTCTTGTGAATAATTAAATATAGCAGGTTAGCATAAGATTATAAGAAAAGTAAAGACATGTGGGTTAACGCGTGAAGTGGGCCCAGAATGTAAAAACTCGGCACGGTCCAATTCGAGTCCATATCACGGCGCTGGTTGTGCTAATATTGGAACACAGCATGCTATATCCTTATCACTACCCACACCATTTTTCAGATACTATAAATTTGTCACGCAAGAAAAATATTTATTTAATTCTCAAACTAAGAAATTAACCATCATGCCATATCTAAGATTACTTAGGAGTGTTTGGCCAAGTTTTTGTTGTAAGAACAGAAGCTTCTTAGCTAATCAGCCTATGTTTTATATTAACAAATAACAAGTGATTGCTGTGTTCGTATTAGACTTTTAGTTACAGCTACAAAGGTTGAAAGTATAGGTAAAAAGCTACAAAACCATCCTATTATTGGCTTTTTGAATAGTGATATACATCTCTGGAAATTTAAGCTTGAGCTGTTTTGGATAAAAGAAAATATGATATAATATTAACTAAACACAATAACTAAAAAGTCTTATAAAAAATTTAGGCCAGACTCCAGAGCATCCTTCTAATAATACTCGTACTAGATAGTAATATTGATTAATTACATAAAATTAAATTATTTATCAATTATAATACTCATAATAGATACGAGTAATAAAAAAAATTGTATTATGTTGAGCAAAATGAGAATAAAATTTAGCAAGTACAACATTTGAAAATGATAGCCTTGAATTCTTTTTCAACATGTCATATGACTAAATTTTGTGAGTCCAGCTAATGGGCCAGAATATTTGGTTAAAACTAATAAGATTGAGATATGTTTGTTTTAAGACTTTTAAAGCTTTGAAAAGTGAAAACTAAAACACGGTTTTCCTTGCTGGAAAAGGATAAATTTCACATAAAAGAAATTTTCTATAACCAAGTTTCAAGAGATATAATATTTGTCTAAGGTGACATTGAAAATTTGAAATTGACATTTTTTTAAGCTTATATATTTCTAAATACTAGTAGTTGGGACTAGAAGGTCTTCAGTCTCCTTAAACTAATACAACTTTTTATATATATTTTCATTTAAAATTTTGGATTAACATGACACTTTTTTTAAATCCTTTACATCAAGTAACCGGTATATGTTAAGGTATATGTTAAGGGAAGTGATATTCATACCATGAAATTTGAGAAATTTATTATTGTTGTGCATTGTATACTTGTACAGTATACTATAAAATATATACAGTGTGATAAGTATATCAAATGTTGTGATACGATTATCACTTCCTATATGTTAATCTCAAATTCTACCTCCGCAGTTTATGACCAACTCCAGGTTCATCAATAAAAGGCTATCAGCCCATCAATGCTAAGCATGTGCGGATGTGCCGAAACCCCAATTCATAGCCCATTATTAGATGGATCTTTTTTTAAAGCCTAGCTACATATCTCCTTTTCCAATACCAAATCCAGATACAGTACTTACGGCCCATAAAAGCATCGACCAACATTCGAATCATGGTCTTTATCTTGATGATAAGACTACTCATTATGTTTGCAAGATCATATCCCTCTATTTATTGTATCTACATATCTACTATATTTATGCTTACATAAGACCCAATTATTATAAATGTATTATATGTATTGAATCTCTTACAATAAACATGTTGTTAAGCCACAATCTGTGTTTTAAAATCTGGCCTCCTTGGTGGAGTACTAAACAAGTATTTGGATCTCGGAGCCTTACTGATATGAGTAATGAGTATGAGCAAATCATACTAAAAACTCGATAAGGAGACAACACTGGTCATATTAACACTAAACTCGATAAATAGGTCAAAATGGGTCATATTTGGTTTTTTCCTTTTTTTAATAAAGTGGTTAAATCTCAGAAATCACTCAAACCTCAACCAAAACTAGAACAACAAAAGTAGAGCCCTTAATAAAGCTACTCCGAATTTGTATATCCAAATTCGGGAAGTTTGTAGATATGGATAGAATTCACTAGTTTAAACATGCATATAAAAAAATCAAGACTAACCTCAAAGTTGGAGGTGAAAAGAAATAAAATTAAATTATGTATTATTAATTGAGTTGATTAAACATATTTAACTAATTATGAATTCTAAGCTCACTTATTATTACATGGTAAAAGCTATTTTGATATCCAAATATCCAATAGCAAATAGCAAATATCAAATAATGAGGTGTTTGAAATTGTTTTTTCTATTGGCAATAGATAAAACAAAAAGATACTCGTAAAAACGAAAAACAAAAGAAAAAAATTTGAAAGTTCTAAAAAAAAGAGAAGAAGGTTAGATTAAAAGGAAAAGAGAAAACTTCATTACATCACCCTATGGTTTGTCATTTTATCAATTTTAGCCCTTGTACTTTTTTTTTATTATTACATCACCCTGTGGTGAGTTTTTGCTTCATTAGAAACCCCCCACTCTAACTGCCGTTTGTAGCATTCCGTCAACCCCCTCACGTGCCTACCACATGAGGGTATTTGAGTCTTTTTAATCGAAATATCCATCTCTCTTTCTTCTTATGCAAATCTTGTTTCATCATGATAATCTCTTAGAAGTTAGACCAGATTCATTACATTTCCAAACTATATCATGAAAAAAAATCAACCATTTTCATCTGTAGTAAGAAACAAGCATATAAAGGAAGTGACAAGTAACATATGGATGAACTCAAATCAAACCCCCATTGAAGGTCCCATTCCATATCTTAGAGTGGTGGAAAGGGTGGTGGTTGGATTTTTGAATTTCCGGCTAGAAAACATGGCTTGAATCTTGTGCCACCATCATTAGCGTTTGGGTCTTAGAAACAAAAAGAACAAACCTCAGTTTAAGATCCAAATTGTTGTGGGTGAGTTTGTGTTTTTGGGTTATTTATATCTACAATAATAATATATATAGCTCTTTGCCAACAAAAAAATGGGCGTGCCTTACTTTTCCTTGTTCCAGCTGCAAGCAAGCAAACAAACAAAACATAATAATATAAGAATGTTATTGTTTGTTGGGGGTTTGGCAAAAATAATGGATGATTTGTGACCTAAATGTTGAATTTAAATTTTTGCATCTGGGTTTTAAGTGGGTTTCAAGTTGATTAATGATTTACCACTGAAGGAGCTAGCGGTGGCTGGTGAGGACCAGAGGTGAAGGTTGGTGGCTTTGGTCGGAAGTGATGACTGGGAATGAAATCTGGTGAGAAAAAGAAGATTTAGTATTGTTTAGATCTAGTTTTTGATTCGATTTTATGTGGCTGTGAATTTGTGATGATAAGGTTAAGTTTATGTTATTTCAAGTTTGTTGATTTGTATGTGTTTATATCGAGATGGTGATATACATTTATGGGTGATTTTTTATTGATTTAGTGTAAGTAAGAAGATGTGAATTAAAAAGCAGGTGAAAGAACTAGGAAGAAGATAAGATTTTTTAATGATAAAAAGACTAACATATCCTCATGTGCATTGCACATGAGAGGGTTAATGGAGACATATAAACAGATGTTAAAATGAGGGGTTTTTAATGAAGCAAAAACTCACCAGGGTGATGTAATAATAATAATAAAAAATACAAAAGCTAAAATTGATAAAATAATAAATCATAGGATGATGTAATGAATTTTTCTAAAAGAAAAAGAAAAAACAAAGTTAAGCAATCTGAAACACCAGAAAATCCAAGATCAGATATAAGAAAGAGTGTGACACTTTGTATCCCATTCTTTATCGACTCTCTCGATCACATCGCTTGTTTGATCGCCGTTACCCAAATTCCACCCTCTCACACTCTCCGCCCCCAATCCCCTCACTTCCTTACAGGCAACCTCTCTTTATCTCTCTCATTCTCTTTCTCTTATATATTGCATCTATATCTCACATGTCCCACTAATTATCATTTCTGTTTATTATCCAATCTCTAACTCCACTTTTTAAGGGTTTGTAACAACATTTCTTATTCTATTTCTAACTCTCTTTTTTTTTTTTCAATCAACAAATATAGTAATAGTATGCGAAATTTAATTTGATCACTTCACTTTAGCTCTCAATTTTGTGGTAGTTAAGTGTGGTATAGTAATAATAACTAGTTATACAGCACTAAGTAAATGCAAATTGTGATATTTGTACTTGTAAAAAATTTGTCATCTTTAAGGTTTTACAGAATCTTGTTTGTCTGGCTGTCTGCTATAAATAGATTGCTGATCGAATTGTTTCGTATAAACAAACTTGAAATCTTTTTACTTGTATGTGTTTCATGTAAACCAGCTTTTATAATGTTAAAATTGGTTTTATGTATAAATTTATAATTCAGATGGCTTCGGTGATACTTTCGTTTCCGTCAGCCTTTCCGTCAGCTGTCGTGTCTTTCCAAGACAAGTGCAAGGTATGCCTTGGTTAGCTTTTGTTTCTGGGTTCATAGAACCTATAAAGAAACTGTTGAAAAGATCAAAACTTGTTCACCATATAGTTTAATTGTATAAAGATTTTTGAAGTACTAGAGTATGGTAAGAATGCTTGTTTTGTTGATTGATCAGGACAAAACTAAGTCTGGAAGCTCGTTTAAAAACGCTTTCTTTGGAAAGGAAAAACAACCTCTTTCTATGAACAAAAAGGTATTTATTAGTATTTTCTGTATATGCCTTTTTTTTTGAAAATTGCGTGTGTAAAGGAGATTTTTTTTTTTTTTTTTTCCGTTTGTGTCCTTGTGTCTGTATTGGATGATATTTGTTATATGCTTTTTATTACATCATCAAAGTTTGCAAGAGATACAAGCATTATTTGCAATGCCGTAACAAGTTTTGCATGAGGGCCTTTGTTGTTTTTCTATTGAAATTGTTTGCTAATGGTTGTAGACTTCTATTCTTCTCGTTAGTGCCACATTGTAGCAAGATTATGCTTAAGTTGTCTTTGCTAATAAACATATATTAATGTTCTATATACCAACACTCCAAGGGTGTAAATTGTTGTCTGCGGAATGGAGTGAGGTGGGGTAAATGTCCGCCTCTATATGATACTTATTGTGGAAGACTAGAATGGCAACAAAATCTTATCCTGATAAAAAATATACTTTAGGGATTTTGACCTTTAGAAGAATGTTCATTTGTACCTAAGTAATTATTCAAGTAAACTCGATCTTATTGGGTGTAGAATGTTATGTTGTTCTCTAACAAAACTGTATGCTAAGAGTTTAACTCAGTTTTATAATCTGGTGAGAAAGCGACATTGGCCTCTCGTGACAAATGATCTTGTCCCTGCTACCTTTAATTTGATCTGATATTAAGCTGTAAATCAAATATGCAGTCGAATGGTCGAATAACCATGGCTGTAGCTGTCAACACTTCACGATTTGATAACATAACAATGGCTCCTGCCGACCCCATTCTTGGAGTTTCTGAAGCGTTCAAAGCTGACACAAGTGATATGAAGCTCAACCTTGGTGTTGGAGCATATCGTACTGAAGAACTCCAGCCATATGTGCTCAAAGTTGTCAAAAAGGTGATACACCTCTCTTCTTTGTGTTATTAGCATTGACTCATATCTTTTCTTCTAGAGGTGGTGGTTTCAACACTTCTACTATAGACTGGTCAATTTCCTCAACGCATATTCTTTCGGTCAAGATGGGGGTCGGACGATCCAAGTAATGTTTTATGTTCTATCTTTAAAAGGGTCAAACAGGGTCAATAGAATTATTCTGGTAAAATAGGTTGAACAGGTTGAAAGTTGTCTGTTGTGTATATTTAATGCATTAAACCTTCCGTCACTTTATTAAAAACTTTATATTATTATTAACCTAAATATATATATTTTTTTTGTAAAAGTTTATTTGACTTACTAATCACTTAGCGAAAGTACTCTGTATTTGACTTACCTTTCAAAAATTAAAGATATAGCCAGATAGGGCTGCGGATTAACCCAGTCTGACCTGTATTAATCCATACCAAAAGGTACATGTTTTGACCCGTAACTGTCCCATCCATCTTGGATCAACACTTTTCACCTAAATGCCCTATACCTTTTTTGGGCTCTCGCCTCTAGTTGATAAGAGTCACAAGTTTGAATACCTAGAGCTTTATTTGCTTAAATTAAGGATGACATATAATGCTGGAATATTTTATGTTGTAGGCTGAGAATCTAATGCTGGAAAGGGGTGAAAACAAAGAGGTACTTTTTAATGCTCAAAGAGTTTTATTGGAGGGAATCAATGTTGTTATTACTTTTTGATGGATCTCTTTTACCCGGTTTACCAAATGCAGTATCTTCCGATTGAAGGTTTGGCTGCATTCAACAAAGCCACAGCTGAGTTGTTGTTTGGAGCAGATAATTCAGTCCTTCATGAACAAAGAGTATGATTAAGAACGGAGCTGTTTTTGAATTAGAAGATTAACGATTCATGTTTTTTATATTCATCAAGCTTTTTTCTCTATAAAATGCAGGTTGCCACCATTCAAGGTCTATCAGGGACTGGGTCCCTTAGAGTTGCTGCGGCACTAATTGAGCGATACTTCCCTGGAGCTAAAGTTTTAATATCATCTCCAACATGGGGTGCAGATTCTACTCTTTGTTCAGTAATACGTTTTATGGTTCAGTAAATATGTTCAGTAAATGATTCGGAATAAATCACGTATGCAGGTAATCACAAGAATATTTTCAATGATGCTAGAGTTCCTTGGTCCGAGTACCGGTACTATGATCCAAAAACAGTCGGCCTAGATTTTGATGGGATGATTGCAGACATAAAAGTAACATGATGTCTACTATTTCGTTAATTGTGTGCCATTAAATTTCATTTTCATCTCAACTACTCTATGCCATTTATGTTCGATATAAGTATCTGAAACTATAATCAAATTTATGTATTCAGGCAGCTCCCGAAGGATCCTTTGTGCTTCTTCATGGGTGTGCTCACAACCCAACTGGCATTGATCCAACTCCTGAACAGTGGGAGAAAATTGCCGATGTCATTCAAGAGAAGAACCATATATCATTTTTTGATGTTGCTTATCAGGTTTTTTCTTTCTCTTTCATGGGCTTCCCTTTTTACGTTAATGCTTATCTTTTCAAGTCTTTAAAAGTAGATATATACCAGCCATTCTTCCAATTGTCAGTTTGGAATTTATTTATCTGCAACCGTTTCATTCTACTTGTCCCAATTATACTGTGGATAAATTTACTTTGCTTTCTTGAAAAGTTTGAAGCATATCATATATATATATACTAGTGTTCAGGCCCGTCCAATGGACGGGTGGTCTCAAAATATATTAATCAAAGCTAAAAAATTGGAATTCAAATATATTAAATAGATATATCGAAATCAACTTGGAAATTTGCTAACTGAATAGCCACTCCATCGGTCAAAATACTCCTAAAATTTTCCGTCCATTCACCATTGACCGAGCCATGTATGATAGTGCCCTGCAAATAGCAAAAAAAACATGGAAAAAATTGGTAAGTTCTGTTAGTGTGTTTCTATGTATTTAATCCAATTTAAAAAAATAAACCCCAAACAAATTAACCATAAGAATCGAATAAACATCTTTGCATATAGATCCAGGATAATTATTCAGTTGAAAAAAGGAACCTAACCAAGGACATTCCAAACGTCGATCAAATGATTTTATCGGCTAATGCAAGAAAGATAGGGA
This sequence comes from Erigeron canadensis, assembly GCF_010389155.1. NCBI lineage: Eukaryota > Viridiplantae > Streptophyta > Magnoliopsida > Asterales > Asteraceae > Erigeron > Erigeron canadensis. The sequence goes on from NC_057761.1 coordinate 52,040,514, forward strand.
AACAAATTTTTGATAAAAAAAAGAGTCGAGCCAAAAACCTTGCAAAGCCATCTCCCGTTGTGTTAAATCCTAAACATAATGTGGATCAAAGGGTTTTATCTAAAGGTATTATTTAAAATTGATATCATACTTTTTATAAGATCCGAGGTATATCTGTCATACACAAACTAAAATGATGAATTGTTCCACCATGCTAAATAATCATACTAAAACATTCAACATCTCAATATGTAGCATTTTCCCTGTAACAACGGCTAAAAAATTACACCATTAATGAGCTAGTTTCAAAACAGATTCAAAATAATCATAGTCAATATATTAAAATAATCATAATCTTACTCATAGGAAAAATTTGACTTTTTATCTAAAAGCTTATAGAAAGATATAATCGTAAATCTTAAGTATACACCATTAATGAGCTACTTTCAAAACGATATCAAAATAATTAAAGTCAATATATTAAAGTAATCAGAAACCTAGCAAATTTAGACTTTATATCTAAAAGGTTATAGAAAGATATAATCGTAAATCCTAAGAGTTAATATAGGTTACAAATACAAAATTTAATATATAATATTTAGATTAGTTAAGTCATATATCACAACTTAATCAATATGAAAGCTAAAAAAGAAACATACGAAAATTAACTCCATATAAATATTGATTCCAGTTTACCTATTTTTTTCAACTTTAGTTAAATGAAAAATTTATAGTTTCTTATATTCTAAAAGTGTCAACTATATAATTTGAAAAATACATATCAATTCATCAACAAAGACCATCTCGAACGTTTTGATTTTCTTCGGGTTGTTCCACTCCGAAACAGTCCATACATGCACAACACGGAGTCGTAAATGATGGTTAACATGTGTTGGCTTAAGATCTTCGAGATGAACTAATGTGGTCATATTTTTTGTTGTTGAAGAAAAAACCATAACGAACCTCAAACTAAATTAAAAGAAATAATAATAACAATAACATAAGAATTCAATGTTACAAAATAATAATAATGATTAATTATGTGCAAAGTATATAAAAAGAAAAACCCTTTTGTAGTTGATTGTGGCTTTTTTTTTGTTGTCGTACGTGAGTTATGTTATAGATTACCAATAAAACCGAAAAGTGTAAATTAATCATTTTTAAATTGGGTGAAATTGTAAATTGGTGATGGAAAACCAAAAAGTGTAAATTAATTATTTTTAAATGTAAATTGGTGATGGAAAACCAAAAAGTATAATTAATTATTTTTAAATTGGGTTAAAGTGTAAAATGGTGATGGAAAATCAAAAAGTGTAAGTTAATTATTTTTAAATTGGGTTAGAGTGTAAATTGGTGATGGAAAACCAAAAAGTGTAAATTAATTGTTTTAGATTGGGGTTAAAGTGTAAATTGGTGATGGAAAACCAAAAAGTGTAAATTAATTTAGATTTATATTAAAAAATTAGAGGATTAATAAGGATGGAGGATTAGGCTAAAGGAGGGGGATTAGGGGTGCCAAAGTGTACCCCCAACCCCCTCTTTTAGTTATATTATAGATAGATGGGTTGTGATCATTTGAAAATTAAAATTTTCGTCAAAAATATAAAATTAGTCAAAACACACTGTGATATGAACTATTGTGTTTTTTTTTTAGAAAACACATTGTGTTAAGTTCATATCACAGTGTGTTTGAACAATTTTCTGATTTTCACGCGCTATCAAAAACATAATGTGATTTAAAACTTAGCACAATGTGTTTTTAGATTACACAAAAAAAAAGCACATTGTGTTTTTGATAATGTGTTTTTAAAAAACACAATTAAAACACATTGTGTTAAATTCAGATCACAATGTGTTTTGGCTAGTTTTCACGAAAAATTTAGCTTTCAAATGAACATTTCACACACACACACACGCACATATATTTATAGTTAAAGCTGTGTTTGTTCTTTAACAATTCTTAGAAAAGAAAGCAAGCATCACTTGATGAAAGTATTAACAGTCAATACTTATATGCTGAACAACATTTCAACCCTGTATAGTTACATATTATCCTTCTGAAGAAAAAGGGTTCATATATGATATATGCGTGTTAGATGAAATCTATTATTCACATGTAAATTGACCATAAAGAATACTTTGATGTAGAAAACGTTCGTTACTGCAGTTAACTATATACTGGATAGAGGTATTTTGATGCTTGAAATCTGAATAAAGGAATGTCAATTTACTGTGTAGAAGAACTAGATTAATGTGAGAGCTGACATTTTTGAACTATTTTCCTAAAAAGTGGGGGTTCTACTTTATCCAGAACAGAATTAACCAGGTAAACAGTAAACTTGTATCAAAAGGGAAACAGCTCAAGTGGTTTGATCAGGTCAAAAGTCAACTAGTGTGTTTTCAAATGCTTAAAATCTTATAACTCTGTTTTTAAAGAAGTTAGATCGTTATTTTACAAATCAGGGTTATAATTTAACTCAATAAATATTATTCATAATTTTGAGAAGGAAATGAACAAAAAAAAATTCTTCCAGGGTTGCTCCAACTGACTAGTTTGATTCATATAGAATGTCACCCCGTTGACTTGTCATCCAACTTACCTGGCCCTGCTATTAAGCCACCTCTGATATAGATCTCCAAGAGGCTATTTGGCTTAAAAGCCTGATTTTAAAATCCAAAGATGTGGAGCTTTTTTATATTGGCTTATTAGCCTTAATAAGCATAAGCTCAACAAATAAACTAACATAAACACCTCCTAAATCCATAAATGTGATCTTTTCACAAGGGAATAATTAATCTTACAGGACATTTCACAATGAAGAAAGTATTTAGCCTCATTATTATGCAGGGATTCGCTAGTGGAAGTCTTGATGAAGATGCGTCTTCTGTTAGGTTGTTTGCTGCACGTGGAATGGAGCTTCTAGTTGCACAATCATACAGTAAAAATCTTGGTCTTTATGCCGAGAGGGTTGGGGCAATTAATGTTTTATGCTCATCAGCTGATGCAGCTGTGAGGTATATATCTCAATTTTCTTCTGCATTTTATTTGGTTCCTTGTATAATACCAGATTTCATATAACATCCCTTGATCTTTATCCACATACAAAGTTAAATGTTAGAAACATGACTAGCATACAGCTACCTAACTTGTGTAAATGCAATTTGGTGTACAGGGTGAAGAGCCAATTGAAAAGAATTGCCAGGCCAATGTACTCAAATCCTCCCGTTCACGGGGCTCGTATTGTTGCTAATGTTGTAGGAAATCCAGATTTCTTTAACGAGTGGAAAGAGGAAATGGAAATGATGGCTGGAAGAATCAAAAGTGTGAGGCAAAAGTTGTACAATAATCTCTCTGCTAAGGACAAGAGCGGAAAGGACTGGTCTTTTGTTCTTAAGCAGATTGGCATGTTTTCTTTTACCGGTCTAAACAAAGCTCAGGTACAGTCTCTTAACCAAAATATTATTCCTCATGCGGTCAATCGGTCATGCCATATAAATATTTTCTGAATGTAGGATTTTAGACATGGCAGTATGAGCAGGTTGGGTAACATGTCAAAATTAGTTTAGGCTGTAATGCTTTTCAATTTATACTACAGGTCTTAGTTTGACCCAGCGAAAAGCTTTTTATCTTCATTTTTTATACTAACATAAATAAGTAAGTTGCTAGTGACAAAAACAAGAGAAAATTTCATTACATCACCTTGTGGTTTGCCATTTTATCAATTTTCTCCCCCGTACTTTTTTTTATTATTGCATCACCCTGTAGTGACTTTTTGCTTCATTAGGCACCCTTCACCCTAACAGACGTTAGTGACACTCCGTTAAGCCCCTCATGTGCAATGCACATGAGGGCATTTTCGTATGTTTATCACTTATCTTCTTCTTCCTCATTTGCTTTTCTTTTCATAATCTCAAAGAAAACTCATCAACTTAAGATTATGAAAACAAATCATTACAATTTTTATAAATTAAACAAGTCACTGAACAAAATCCCTAAAATATTAAATCCTTTTTGACACAAAATCTTTTGTTTCATTCAGATAAGATTTCAACAAAACTAATAACAATAACAATAACAATAACAATAACAATAACAATAACAATAACAATAACAATAAGTAAAAACTAAAGAAGCAACATATATCTGGTCGATTTCCAGATATATATATATATATTATATGATTTAATTTGATTTCGGAAAAACACATATACATATGTATACATCGACGGGCATGGGGTTTTTCCAAGGTGGGTTAGGCTCTAATGGTGGTGGTGGTGCTGTGGTGGTGTTTTGGAGGCGGTGGAGGGTTGTGACGGTGGTGGCAGGCGGTGGTAGTTCTGATGGTCCTTTGGGCTTGAAGCTAAACCTAAGAGGATTAAAAAAAAATGAGATTTGACGTGATTTAGACCAAAGTTTAGGATTGATTTAGTAGTTTGTAAATTTAATTTTTGTGAATGATAAATAGAGATATAGATGTATGTTTTTATTGTTGTATGAATTATGCATATTGAAGAAAAAAGTAGGTAAAGGGAGAGGAAGAAGAAAGTGGGTGGCAATAGACGTAAATACCCTCACGTGATATGCACATGAGAGGGGTAACGGAGAGATACAAACAGCATGTGGACGGAGGGTGATGTAATGATACAAAAAGTCATCATAGGGTGATGTAATAATAAAAAATAGTACAGGGGCGAAAATTGATAAAATGACAAACCATATGGTGATCTAGTGAAATTTTCTCCAAAATCCATAATATCACTGTTATGGAGTAAGACTTTGACCAACATATAACTCATTTGACCCCCTTCTTTGGAGCTATTTCAGATAATAACTGAAAATAAAGCCTGAATCAAGTCATTCATTAGTAAATGGGTCAGAGAATTTAACACCTTACGTATCTTGTCCATCAATTATGGGACAGGACAGTTGTAAAGTAAAATTAGCAATACCTTCAGAACTACTCCCTTCGCTAGAAAATGCAGCACTTTCTATTCTGCTTTCATAAAAAAATGTTGCATTTCCTTTGTTGGTAAGTTTTCGTTCACAATTTAGTTTTTTTTGTTACTAACAGTTTCTACAAGTTCATGGATCTTATTATTTATATCCATATTTAAGGTATTTTTGGACATGTTGATCTATAGTGAAACATTTTTATCATATCTTTCCTCTATGTCCAGTCAAACATTGCATGTTTTGGGGGGCATATGGAGTATCAGCGAGGGCATGTCAACTACATATATGCCCCACCGACATGCATTTTCCAGATAAAAATGTCTTTTCGAATATAGTCAACTATTATAACGTATATTCTGATGAGATGATTACAAATTTTTGGTCCATTGTTATATTGTAAACCTAATGCTCAGATTTTTGATGATCGGTTTATGGAAGTTGATATCGTTTCCTGATCTTGCTAGCAGTTTGTTTTGTTATTCTGGCCAAGCTCTTAACAGTTCAATTCTATTTGTTTCCAGAGCGATAATATGACTGATAAATGGCACATTTACATGACAAAAGACGGAAGAATATCATTGGCTGGGTTATCTGCTGCAAAATGCGAGTATCTGGCTGATGCCATCATCGATTCTTACCACAATGTCAGTTAGAAAATCACCACCAAAAGTTTAAGAAATAGCATCGATAATCGGCAGGGTATCCAATTTCATTCTGTCGCGATATAATTTTGCAGAAGCATTGTAATAATGTAACTTCTTCTTTTGAGAAAAACCCTTTGTAGTTGAAGTCATATACAGCCATACAGGTACTATCTATTCCCTTTGGGTTGGGGAAAAGTATGTTGGACTTTTTAGATGCAAGATGGACTGAGGTCTCTCGGAGTATTAATTGGAAATTTCCCAGGGTTTTATCCATTCATATCATTTTTTTGTATAAATTTATTCTTACTTTTTCTTTCATAAATACAGCGAGTAAACATATTGTATTGTTATCATGATGTCATCTATGGCTTCGAATATTGCGTCATCAACCGAATATTGGGTGTTCCAGTTAATTGACTTTTGTTACCGACACTTTAACCGAGTCATCTGGATGGTTTAGCGCTTAGTATCAACAACCGAAAAATACTTCAAGTAAGTATCGTAGTAAGAAAAGGGTAAACGGGTGAGAACCTTCTGGTCCCATGTACCGTTTTGGTACCCAGAGCGCACACTGGATAGTTATCATGCTCAGTAAATTATCATTTTCACACATGGGATCACAATAGTTTCTCCACTTGCCTTTGGCAAGTTTTGAACCTGTAACCGTCTTCATATGTGAGAAGTATCGTAGTAGTTAGGTGAATTTGGCACAACGTTTATGCATACATTATTAGTTCAACATTTTAGTGCATGTTTTAAAAGAATGGTATGTTTTGAATTATATGTACATGGTAGCCTTCAATAACCCGAGAAGCTTAAATGCATTGGTGGTGAAGCTAACAAACATTTCTTGATTAACCGTGGAGATCAAGGTATAAACTTGTTATGGATCGTTTACTTTTTGCAACTAAGATAATATTTCCGGACGATTTATGATTAGATATTTAAAATGAAATAGATGACGTCTAACTGATAAGATGTTGGAAGTAGTTGTGAAGAAACGGAAATCCATCAAGTAGGTCATCGGATAAATATTATCAAATGCCATGACATCCCATTACTAACTATACTAACTACTCTTGTAGATATGTTGTCGATATAGATAGATTTAAATAATCAAGTTGGGCAGCATAAAGTCTTAACATTATTCATATAGTTAACATGTGGTTTTCTCTTTGGTTTCTATGTCTATGTCTATCTATGTTTGGTCTTTTAGTTTTTATGTTTAAATTAAAATGCAACCAAAAACAATAAATGAATAGTTAATTCGTCGGTTCAAGTGTCACTTGAAATGAAATTGCTAGGTAAGGGTTAGATTCATCTGTCAACAAATACCAACTTCCAAATATTAAATTGTCATGAACCTTTTTTCTTTTGTATGGCTATGGATATGACGTTTCATCAAAGTTTAAACTATTCTAATGGCATTATTATATAACAGGTGTCAAAAACACCAAAAAGTATATTTATCATTGTTTGTTATATTAATTTAGTATTTAGCATGTTAACTAAATCCAAACAAAAATGATTTAACTGATATAATCACGAGATCACAACTATGTTAAATCAAGTTGTGAAGCTTGCTTAAATACGAAAACCAAAAACAAAATTTACGGTTCAAGTGTTGCAGCAACCTTGATTTCTCCTACTCGTAAAGTCCCCCCTAGTTCAATAGGCACCAGAGGAACTAGAGAATGTAAAACGTCAGTTATCAGTGGACGGTAGCTTGGTTCAGGTTGAACGCACAACACAGCCACAGCAGCTACCTACACACCACATTTCGACTTTCTTTAGTACAAAGAGCATATTGAAATTACTGTATTGAAACCAAATGGAATAGTTTGATTATAGTGCATTGGTGGTTTGTACTCATTCAATCATTCATGTATAAATTGCGGTTAACGTACTTGATAAAGGTGTTTGAGATCCATTGTATCCCTGATCACAGGATCAATGGCATTCGGAAGTTTTGATCTGTCTGTTAATTGTGGCATAGCCTGCAAGAAATTATGAACAATTATAGTTTCAAAAAATTTAGAGAATCGTATCATTTAGAGCCAATAAATCGTTTTATTAACAAGCAAAAAGACGAACCCATGTGACGATAGATTGACACTCGGATGATGTAAGTTTTTCAACAGGCCGTCTTCTGAGTAGAAGCTCTAAAAGTACTACTCCAAAAGCATAGACGTCACTTTTATCCGTCAGTTTTCCTGGCAACAAGTAATTAACTTTATAATCAAAAGAAAATAACACACTCGAGTTTGCGTTGTTTTAAGAATTTGTTTCAAAATTTGAAAACTGTAAAATATTTCTCAACATTATATAAACATGACCCAAAAATTAAACATTACTAGAAACTTTTTATGGTCACCATTTTATGATTTTTGGGTACTACAGCCATTGCTGCATTGTATTTCATGGACCATATCTATCTTTTTGACATTATAGAAACATGACCCAAGAAATAAATACACATAAAGAAATGTACATACAAAAAAGATGAGAAATAAATCCTGTTTTCATGAACTTTACAAGTTAAAGCATTGATGCACTTAAAGTAGTTACATGTGAATTAAAAAGACCACCCACTTTTGCAAAACCTTAGATTCTCAAAGCCAGAGCAAAAAGAAACTTGTAGCACATGTAAAAGGAGTTGTATGCTTATTCTGGAATTCAAAACTAGGCTCCACAGATATGGATTTTGCATTTAAAGGCAATATATAAATTATAAATAATTTTGGCTTCTTCTTTCCAACTAATTAGATGGAAAAAAAAATGAGGCATTATTCGGGCAATTGTGAAAATCTACCTTTTTCATTACAAAAGGCACATGAAGTACAACAGAAAAGTCATTCTTACGGTAGAAAGTGTAAGAAAGATTTTGAAAATGAAACTTGTCTGATACAACTTCTTTTCTTTCTAATTTTTCACTTTGGTGTGCCTTTATACAGATGCACCAAAAATAATTGGTTCATCAAGGTTTCAAAAAGGATGCATCAGACACTGTAAGCCTTCCTAAATTTGCTCACATAAAAAAGAAATTGCTTTTGTCTTAACCCTTCTCCTATAACACAGATTTATAACATAAGACATTAAGTCGTAGTTAAAGATTAGTTGAGTATACCGTCTAAAAGATACTCTGGAGCTACGTAACCCAATGTCCCTGAGAGCTTGATGTTTTTACTATTTGCCCCTTCTGTAACGGCAAGACCAAAGTCTGCAAGCTATATGGAAAATGACCAGAATCGAGTATAGTTAGAGAATGAGATAAAATGCATTATACACTCATGTTTATATATAGTGCAAACTAATACCTTAGCGTTGAATTTTGAATCGAGAAGGATATTAGATGTTTTTAAGTCTCTGTGAATTACAGATGGTTTGCAGTGTTCATGTAAATACTCCAATCCTCTGAGTAAAAACCCAAAAACAAGTTAATAAAAGAATGAAATCTCATTAATATAAGAACATTAAAAGCTTGAGAAAGGAGTCTAACCTTGCTGTATCTAGTGCAATTTTCATCCTGCAATGCCATGTTAAATTGGATCCACTCGCAGGCCCTATGAGGAAAACACTCAAATTAAATTCTCAAAACACACAAACTTCAATGCAAATTTGGTAAAAGTTATGGTTGCGAAAAGATTTAAATGGGGTCAAAAAAATGGCTTACCGTGTAACTGAGAGTCTAAAGAACCATTTTCCATTAGTTCATAAACAAGTAACTTGGTTTCATTATGAACACAATATCCCAATAAGTTAATTATGTTTGGATGTTGAACTCTACTCAATATATCAACTTCTGTCTGCAAAACCCCGAATCACAAACCATTAAAAATCGAACCTTGATGATCAAGTGATCACGAATTATCAAAGGGAAAACTAAAGTAACCTGAAACTCTTTAAGGGCATCTCGAGTCTGATTATCTAGTCGTTTAACAGCAACGAATGACTTATCATCCAGTTGACCTTTATACACACACCCGAATCCACCAGAGCCTAATATTTCACTTTCCTGGAAATCATTTGTTGCGGTTTTTAGTAACTCGTATTCCATAACATCTACTGATGGCCTTTGGCTATTGGGTTTGAAAGTACTATTAGTTCTGCTAATGAATGAACTCAATGGAAGCCCTCTTAATGAATCTTCAGAAACAAAACAAAAAATTATACAGTAATCAATAAACAAACCCCTTTACTTAAAATTTAGTGGGTAATGATAATTACCTAATTTTTTTGAGCCAAATTTTCTGGATTTGAATATTTTCTTTCTGCAGCATATTAACAAACAAGTTAAAGGCAATAAAATGAGACCCGTGAATGACGAAGCTGCAATGAGGCCTATAACAAGCTTTTTATTTGAATGTGATTGCTGTTGGCTTGGGGTTGGGCTATTACCAACTTGAGTTCCTGATAAAGTTTTCAACTTTGTTAACAAATCTTTACAAAGATCATAACCAAAAAATAATAACATAATAATAAAGAAAGTGTACCTTGAGAGATATTGGGCATTGAAGGGATTGGGGCAATTTCATGAAAAGATGTGTGAAAAAGATTTGTGGGTCTTGCATAAATGGTGGTAATTTGAAAATTTGAATTCAAGATTAGTAGAAAAGCCAAGAAAAGTTTCATGCTTTATCTGTATATCTATGTATGTATGTGTGTATATATATTTAATAAGAAGGCATGAGAAATTGAGAGGAATGGAAGTGTTGTAAAGGTGTTGGAAAATGAATACTGATTTTTTGGATTGAATATGTGAAAATTTCTTTTGGTGTTAAGTGGTTTGTTTTAGGTGATGAGGAGACAACAGCTATATAGCTAAATTTTAGTACTTCTCTTTTCAAGATAGAGAATTTTGATATACATAGCCAGAATAACGAAAGAAGAAGATGGCTATCAGCTATGGGCTAAACCTTTGATAAAGATATTTCTCTTACTCATCTTAAAAGGAAAGATTGTTAAAGTATAAATTTATTTCTGACAAGAAAAAAGTTTGATAACTGTGAACCGACCAATAGTTCTCAAACTTAAACCGACCCATCCAAAAATAACGACCATAATACTCGTGCATTGCGACGGATTGTTGTTTTAAGAATGAGATAGATTCGGGGATAGTTTAGTCTAACTGTAGAGGTGAGTATAGAAAGATGTATTAAGGTAAGGGACATTTTAGACTTATCAGGTTCTTAATGACTTATAGCTAATTTGCTTTATAAAGGAGTATAGATAATCGTAATCGGATTCAATAAACATCCTGATTTGACCCGTTATTAGTGAATATGAATAACACTAAATAGATAAATATTGGATGTAGAGTGAATTTAAATATTTAATGGAATAAATATCGATAAAAATTAATTTAATTTGAACAAATCTAAAAATCTTGTGAATCATGATTTTTATTACACATTTTTGTTATAAAAATAAGGGGAAATGCTAAATTTAGAGCTGTATTTAACATGCATAAAAAAACTTGTACCTTCCATATTAAAAGTCCGCTCCCTGATTTTCATGGTAAATGTACAAACAATTTATGCACTTTAAACACAACCCTTAAGCTGTATTTAGCAAACCCTAAAAATAAGTTAAAAAAATCCATTAGATACTCATTTTATTCCTTGAATATGGATATAAATAGATGCCATTTTTTAAATAAAAATATATTTAAATGTTTAAAAAAATAAATAGATGTAGATGGATATGACAGTATCTTATTCATATCCATGGTTAAATATATTGTAAAATAAGTAAACGGGTTGACAACTTGACTGTTTAAATCTAGGTCTCGGGTCAAATAAATCTTCAAGTATTCAGTTATGTCAGTATTGCCAAACATATAAAAGATCACAAACTATTTAATTTTAAGATTTTTTTTTTACTTTTCATTAATAATGACTTAAAAATGTAATCATAAACTTCAAGATGCGAAAATAAACTTGTTATTTTGCATAATACGAGTATTAAATAATGGCAACTGCCAATTGTCTGAATGAGTAAGCCTGAGTATATTTGTATGGATTTTCGTTACTTTATCATAACTTTTTGGTATACATAATCGACCTCATCCCCATTTTTATCATTGATCTTTATATCAAAGTGTTTGGGGGAGGAAGTGGGAGGCAGTAAACGAGTTTGCCAAGCGGCGTCACTCGGTAACACCGCCACCAGCTCTTTACCAGAAGAGAGAGAGAGAGAGTGTGTGTGAATTTCGGGGATGTTCACTGAGGGAAAGAGAAGTAGAAAGAGGATGGAGACGCGCGTTGATTGGCTAGAAAAGAAAGTGGGGCGGTGTAATACTCGTGACTTCTAACTCGTAGACTAATAAAAATTATTATTTGTTAAACTTGTAAGAAATTATGTTTAAGAAATAAATGTTTGAGGGCGTTAGTGTAATCTATGTCTTTACGCATTTACATTATACATTTATACTTGTGTCAAGGTAACTAGCTATTTGTGTGACTTTAGTGGACTAAAAATCCACTTATTTTCTTATCCCTAAAACCGGCCCCACATTCCTACATTACTATATTTTTGGCTCTCTCACTCCCACTCATTCCTTATCTTCTTATCTCCTTTCTCTCTTACATACTCATTTATCTCTCTAATCTTCTTTTTCTTCTATAGATTTTTGCAAGAACACCATTTTATTATCTTCATCTTCTTAACTTCTTTAATGTTTTCGGACTTAATCATTAGGGTGGTCAAGAAATCACCAAAATTTTGTTAATAAAAATAATCATCATCAAAAGTTTAAGTTTTTCTTCCACTTCAAGTGTTTATTTTTCCTCTTTGCTTCAGTTACGGATTTCTTGCTTCAAGGAGATTTTGGTAAGTGCTTTTACTTTATAAATACTTGATTTATGTTATTGTATGTCTTAGTTACTAGATATTTTGATATATTGGTCAAAATCCTTAAAAATATAGGGTTAGGATTAAAAACTTTAAATCAAAAGAGGGGTTTTCTCTTTGACAAGCATGTGGTTAGAAAATGGACATAATTTTCCTTGTTTTATGTTGTGTAACCAAAAATGATGTTTAATTAGTGTCTAGCTTGGGCAAATCATTAAGTTTTTGTAGGAGTCAATTTAAATTTAGGGTTTGAAAAAAAGGTTTTGCGATTTTGAAAGTGGGTTGAAATGAATTGATATTTTTCTTAATTATACTTGTAACAACCGTCTTAGAAATGTAGTAAATAAAACCCACAAATTTCATCAAAGTTCTAGACGTGCTTTAGACTTAAGATATATGCTCACATGTAGGTCAATTCGATCTTAAACCTTAGAATTATATGACGAGTTTATAATTTAATACGATAAAATACTAGATTTTGAGTCGTAAACGATCGTATTTAAGGAAGTTCTAGTCCAAAAGTGTTCACAAATAGTCCCTACATTTGTTAGGTTCATTTAATATTGGAAACCTATAAATAGAAGATCTTAGAGAGAGAAACTCATTCTTCCATCTTCTTCATCTCACCTCTCTCTCTCTAAAACACTCTTGCAGCCACCATTTTCACACACAAAATCCATCTCTTGATTTTGGGTTGTTAAACCAAAATTTCTTGTACTTTTAGCTTTCTTGTGATAATCAAAACATATTTCTAGCATCAAATTTCAGGTAACAACAACAAATTTTGAGTTTTTGATCAAAATAAAAGTGTACTTTTTCAAGTTTATGTTCTTGATGATTTGGTCCATTTTTGATATGAAAAACGTGTTAAAAGCTAATGGGTTTGTGTCTAAATGTGTTTAGTAACCTTTTTATGCACGAATTTGGGTCATAACATGCTTAAATCTACAAAACCCATTTTTGAAAATGAGGGAAAACTTGTTCATAATGTGCCACGTCTTATTTGTGTTATAGATGGTATTGAAATCGTTAAAAGTGTTAATGGTTAGTGTTATTATGTATATATGTACTAGTTTGATGTTCTAACAAGTCCCGGAATCGATCTGGATCTTCGTGTATTGATTAAGTGTTGTTTTCAGCCGTCCTGGAGACTAAGACGATCTCGTAAGACGATCTCTTAGGACGATCTTGTTAAGATCGTCCTAGCAGCCTTCTCAATTCTTGTTTCGTGCTCGTTTGTTCTTGTGTGATGTTGTGTTATGTTGGAATGTTTAATGGGTAACCGATCCTTTGGATTGGTTTAGCTCAAACACTTGATCGTGAAATGATCTTGTGACTTGTTCATGTCCTTAAAATGGGACGATCTTCATCCTTGGTGGCCAAAACGATCTTGAGAAACGATCTTGTGAAACGATCTTGACCCCCCCCCCCCTTGCACCTCAAACGATCTTGAGCAGACTCCTAGGACGATCCTGAGCAAACAGCTAGAACGATCTTGAGGCTTGACATCTAAGACGATCTTGACTTGAGAACAAAGACGATCTTGACTTCCAAACCCTAGAACGACTTTGTTCATTCCTTAAACAACTTGAGCTTATTCTATATCACACCACACTTGATCCTTAATCACCTAATCAGTTCATAACAACATTTTCACTTGATTAAACACCTCAAAGGCTGATCATTGACACCAAGGCTAGTTCATAATTCGATCTAAGACAACGTACAAAGTGCAAACCCTAATTAAAGTACAATTAAGACATGTTTTATCTGGATCATCAAAGTACGAGTTCTATGACTGATTGAATTGAGATCCTAAAGACTAAAGTTCATTACTAAAGGCACATACAACTTATTATTACGATAAGTACTTATGTGTGAGTTCAAAGATGTTCATTTCGAGTCTGGTTTATGTAAAACACTTTGGAGTCAAAACGTTCAAAGATCTTTAAATGACCAAATTATCAGTTCATCAAGGACCACTCAGTGAATAATTTATCACAAAAACTAATACATGTATTCATCTATGCTCAATAACTTGTGATTAGGTTGACGTCAAGACATACTTGGATTCAATAGATATATCTTACTTATATCTGTGCTCATACTCTGTGCTTGTAAACTACGCTTGTTGCAGATCACTGTGAGTCTTCGTAGCCCCCTTTTTCTTTACTTATTTTGGGGTGAAAGGAATACTACATACGCTTTTATATGTGCCGTAACTGCTTTTACTATTCTATGGCTATTTGACTACTTGTGACATTATTAGCCGGTCCTGTTGAGGATTGTGTGCGCTCGCTTATACATATTAGCCGGTCCTGTTGAGGATTGTGTGTGCTCGCTTTATACTATTAGCCGGTCCTGTTGAGGATTGTGTGTGCTCGCTTTATACTATTAGCCGGTCCTGTTGAGGATTGTGTGTGCTCGCTTACTTATGTGCAAGATGATCTTTAGCCACTACATACTACTTTATACTTGAATTCTAGTGACGACATAAAACGCTTTCATACAACTTGTTTATACACAAACCTACGAACTCACCAACCTTTGTGTTGACACGTTTAAGTATTCCTTTCAGGTAATCAAGCTAATCGTGGCTAGGATTGGTAGCATGGGACTCTTAGCAGACTGCAGACTAGGTTTTGATGTTTGCATGCTCTGGTTATGCTTGTTGGCAATATGCCTAACCGTTTCCCCTGCGTGGGAACTTATCGTACTTTTATTTGAATGCTTGGTTGAAATTGTGTGAGATGACTTCTATCTTGCTATTTGAACTATGTAATCGACTATTTATGCCTAATTTATGCACTCATTTAGTATTCCTATGTAACATCCATGTGCGCGTGTGCTATATCTTACATCCCGAGTTTTCCGCCGCTGTCGGGGTGTTACAATACTCGTATAAAGTTTTGTAAAAAGAATCGGGCTTTAATTTGGTGTGTTGAGTGGCCAATTTCGTGTCAATGAGCTTCACATCCATATTTCAGTTTCATATTCATATTTGCATTCTCATATGTATATTTATTCATTATATGCAAATCTCAAAAAGTTCATATACAAATCTCACATTTATATGCAAATCATATAAACTCATATGTAAAATCATCACAAGCATTCTTATGGGCATATATGGATGATAGCTAAAAAGTTAAACCTTATTGCTTGTGATACTTGGTAATGAATTGATGTCGTAGTAGGTGGTAATCGTTGAGCTTTGGTGTTGCGCTCACTTACCTTTGGAGGTTATATTTGCTCGTCACAGGTGATATTCATAGTCCTTGCTATATGTTGCATGTTTTGGGGTGGAAAAATACCCACTAATTGTTACCACTAAGTGTTATGACCATACCCATAATTCAGTTTCATATACTTTTATTTGTGTAACAAATTATATATATATATACTTTTTATCTACGTCATAACTTATATATATATACTTTTTATCTACGTAACAACTTATATATGTATATATATACTTATATAGATGTGGATCATTAGCCGATGTTTACTTTTTAGTCTTTAATGTATGTTTTATGTTTTAGTTTATATAGTTTTTGAAGTTAAATATAAATGAAAAAGAATTGATGAGGTGAAGATTTTAGGAAGTTGACGCAAGTGATTAGGAAAGTTTGGTAAAATTTGAAAAAAATTAAGGTTGAAAAGTTTTTATCAAATAAATGATGACAAAATTTAGTGAACTTTGGAGAAAGAATGACCGCTTCCCCCTTATTATTCTCCTATTTGCTTCGTGAGGCTACGATGTCAATGTTTTCCCAATGATTTAAATCTTTTGCTGGACTATTTTCACATTAATAATTGATTTATTCTATAAAAAGAAAAAGAAAAACACGTCACAAACCTAATTCGATATAAAAAAAACGTCGTGCTAATATTTATGCATCATATCATAAGGTATACTCGTCACTTGTGGTTGGCCAATTGTTGTCCGTTATACGCTGTTTAATTATTAAAATAATCCACGTGAAAGTATAGTCATCTAAAGAAATCCAAACATAATAAGAAATTGATACTTCAAATGAATAAGCTCATCCTTTTTACTTTGACTGGTTACGTGTCATGTGTCCGCATGATGCAATAGTATTGTGGTATCAATGATGGTGATAACGGTATATAACAATAACAGAGTGGTTATTAATGTAGAAATATTTGATATAGAAAGAGATTTATGTGATGTCAAAAATTTTGATATACCCAAACAATATTGCTATTGTTAAAAGTGACATTCAAAACCATTTTTATTTTATAAAAATGATTTTACAACATCCAGCTTCCAAAGTGTACAACTGTACATCTTATAATTAAATATATTTATATTAAAAAAAAATCCAATGTGAAATTTCTAAAAGGCCATATGATGGCAGAAATAATCCCAGACAAGCGAGGGACGTAAGTACATTCCTTAACCATATTTTTTTCTTTAGACATTCTTTCAAAGGAAAAAAAGAAAAAGAAAAAAGAAATACGACATTCTTTCTGGCTAATATTAATGTGAGCAAGATAAAGAAAGAGATACAAGGTGAGCAATTGAAATTCTGATATTCGTTTCGGGTTTTGGATGTACCTAGCTAATTATTAATTAGAATATAGCTAGTAGTTTTTATATGTATAAACCGGACATTCAATACATAAAAGCTATAATTATATATGTGCATCCTATAATTGTAAGGAACCCAAAAATGACATAACATATTAACATGCATGTTACAAAGCAAGAAAACCATTCTACATTACCCAATATATATAGGAATATTTATGGAACTAGGATACATATATAGTTGTACTATTTAATTAGCATTTAATCCACCAATTGCAAAATAATCAACATCAAGTAAGAAAAGAAGAGGTCGGTCATAACTAATACGTATTTAACAGGGATTTTTAAACATAATTCGTTATTGATAATCCTTGTGCGTCCTATCGTGCCAATGTGGGTTGAACGGTTGAAGTCAGTCGCATTGACGAATAAACTGTAAATATGTGTTATATATATATATATATATATATATATGGAAAAGTTCTAGCATGGTATCCGCGTTGGTCCAGGCTTCTCATGTTGTGATTACCAAAAAACGTAGGTGTGGACAATTAATTACGTAACATCATACAATAATGTGTATTTTGTTTATGGTAATTATTGTCAAACTATCAAAACAATGAAAAGATATTTTAAAAAAATCTGGTCGTTCATATATTGTTGCAAAAAATGGTTGTATTTACATGATTATGTGAAAGAAGAAAGATTTTGAGGAATTAAAGAATTGATAATTAATTAAAAAAAATAATTACTATATATGGATAATAATTTAATAAGAATTTAAGAGAAATAGGCATGCACAGGGTGTTAGTTCACATGGTATTTTGTTTTTTTTTTAACTTGTGTGAGGGCATTTCTGACATTTCCCCCTGTGTAACTTTCAACAGGGGGCTATAATTTTAAATATGTAATATAGATATATATGGATATATATATATGAAAAAGTTAAATTAGGGACTCCTTATTTTAAGGACCATTAGGACACTTCTCAATCATTCATTTTTCATCATCTCCGACCCACCACCACCACACCATCATCTCCGATCACCACCAGGATCCTCCGGCGACGACGACCACCGCCACCACGACTTACACATGTGTAAGTAGAACTTACATTGTACTTACACATGTGTAAGTTATACAACCACCATCACCACCACCACCACCACCATGATCCGTGATCCGTTGTCCATTTAGGGTTCTCGTTTAGTTACTTATGATCTTAGTTGTAATGCCTTGTTTTTAGTCTCATTCATGACTCCTTGTTCACCTTGCATTCTTGCACCTTAAATGTTGGTTTGGATTCCCCGAATCCTTTATTTTCATGTAGTATATATTCTACGATAATTCCACTGTGTGCTATATAATATCAGTGATATTTCGGGTTCTAGCCCGGGTGTTACACATCAACTTGGGGGGAAAAATGTTCAAAGTGATGAACCTCAAGTCGATGATGATGAAGCGATTCCACTTCGTATGCCTGATGGTAGAAGAAAACGTTTTAGGAGATCTCGATGAGCCTCCGCATTTCAAATCTGCATTATCAGATCCGGAATCTGACAAATGGCTTGAAGCTACAAAGGTGGAAATGAAATCCATGAAAGACAATCAAGTATGGAGCTTGGTTGATCTTCCACAAAATGCTCAAACTGTTGGGTGTAAGTGGATCTTCAAGAAGAAGACGGACATGGATGGAAATGTACACACCTATAAAGCTCATCTCGTGACGAAAGGTTATATTCAACGTTTCGGTGTTGACTATGATGAGACCTTTTCTCCAGTTGCGGACATTAGAGCTATTAGGATTCTCTTAGCCATAGTTGCGTACTATGACTTTGAGATATGGCAAATGGATGTTAAGACTGCCTTCTTAAATGGTTACTTGTATGAAGAAGTCTATATGGATCAACCTGAAGGTTTTATTGATCCAAAACATCCCAACAAAGTATGCAAGCTTCAAGGGTCCATTTATGGACTAAAGCAAGCATCAAGAAGTTGGAACAAACGGTTTGATGAAGAAATCAAAAAGTTTGGTTTCGTTCAAAATCCCGATTAGCCATATGTATATCGCAAAGCTAGTGGGAGTAATGTTACTTTCCTTGTCTTATATGTTGATGACATATTGATCATAGGAAAACACATTCCAATGTTGCAAGATGTTAAATCCCATCTTGGAAAGTGTTTTGCCATGAAAGATTTAGGAGAAGCAACATTTATTCTTGGAATCAAGATCTACCGAGATAGATCAAAGCGGTTAATTGGACTAAGTCAAAGTGCTTATATTGATAAGGTCACTCATGCAAGGACTTGACTTATCTAGCAAAGAACGGTGCTTCTACACCTATTGAGTTGGAGCGTATGCGAAAAATCCCTTATGCTTCAGTTGTGGGATCTATTATGTATGCGATAAGATGCACTAGACCTGATATTGCGTTCGCACAAAATATAGTTAGCTACTATCAGCAAAATCCTGGAGATGATCATTGAATTGCTGTAAAGAACATTCTTAAGTACATGTGTGCTACTAAAGAATTATTCTTGGTGTATGGTTGAAATTTCGATCAAAAATTCAAATAGTAATTGAATTTGTGATGTTGGATTTCAGACTGATAAATATGATTAAAAATATCAGTTGGGATACATCTTCATTATTTAAATGAAGGCACGGTGGAATGCTATGAGTTATAAACCACAGTTGCCATGTCTGTAACAGAGTCTGAGTACATTGCCGCCTCAGAAGCCGCAATGGAAGCAGTCTGGATAAGGAAGTTCATTAGCGGGCTTGACGTGATCCCTTCGAGTGACTTACCCACTCATATGTACTGTGATAACACTGGTGCATTAATAATTGCCAACGAGCCCGGAGCTTAGAAAGGTGCCGGACATTATGCTAAAAGATATCACTATGTTCGTGAGCAGATCGAACTAGGAGAGATCATATTACTCAAAGTTTACACAGATTTTAACTTAGATGATCCTTTCACAAAAGCTTTGGCTAGGCCCAAGCTTGAAAGGCATGCCGAGGGCATAGGACTTAAATTAGCTAGTTATTTCATGTAAATTTGTTGTTTCGGTATTTGGATAAGCGATGTTAAACAATTTATATTTTTCATAATGAAATAAAGTACTTGATATGTTTAATTTCATTTAATATTAATTGTATCCTATATTTGCATGTTTAATCCTTCAATATTTTATTAAATATTCTAAATTGACCATTGTCGATTACCATATAATTAAACTAAGACAAATCTGAGTGATTGGTTATATTCTTTGAATATATAATGGCTGGTCCCACCAAACTCACATGGTATCCATACGATGCATATCGGACTACCCCACTAACGAATTTATCACTTTATGGATTGACGTCATTAAGTAAAATTCATAAATGGTTACTTTATTGATCCTTTGACTTGAGATACAAGCAGGTCAGTATGTATGGTTTGCACTTACTTGATATAGTTCTAACTCTTTTGAATAAGGGAGTACATAAAGGGCTATTTTCGAAATATGTAATGAAGTATGATGACTGACACGTGTAGTCAATACAGGATTTGTTCCTCTAACTGATAGTTGCAGAATGATACCACTAGGCCCCTTATTTGGACTATTTAAGATGTTTACATGGTCATGTCCAAATGAATCCAGATGTGTCTCGATTATGTTTGGTAATCTTAAGTAGTGATTAAATGAGAAACATAATCGTTAAATCATGAAATGAAATTGATCCATATTCATGTTTAACACGGTATCTGAACAAAGGGATAATAAATGCCTCAAACATTTAAATATACTTTAAGAAACTATACTTAAATATTTATGGGAGCATTGGCGTGTTGCTATACGCTAACCAGTGTTATTACCTTCATTTATTACGAGCTCAAGTGGGAGCTGTTAGTATATGATCACATAAAATGAACGTATGTCCGGAAATGATTTAAGCCTACGGGGTCACACGAAATGACACGGTAACTCTATATTATTAATTAATATATTAAAGTAATATACTAATTAGTTTAATCACGAAATGATTAATTTAACTAAGTTTAAGGCCTTGGAAAGCCTTTGAAGTTACTTGCCCATCAAGTTTAAACCCTAATTAATTAGCCTATAAATAGAAGGCTAATTCTAATTACACAAGCAAAACTTTCCTCTCTTTTTTCTCTTATTTGGTTTGATCGAAACCCTCAAAGGGTATTCGGTTTTGTTCCATTCGACAATACATATGAACATTACATGTAATTAATGCTTGCATTAATTATGGTGTATTTTGGTTAGACAACAATTTTGTTTTCAGTTGAACAATTTTGTTTTCAAAGTTCATGGGTTTCGAATGAAAGGGAGATAAACAAAGGGTTGTTTGGACCGTGATTCGGGACTAGCATACGCTATAAGAGGTGTCTAGTGTGCGATCGTAGAGGGATTTACTTCAAATCCTTTAAAGTTTTTCACTTTATTCATCTACATTATAAGGTAATCCTTAATCCTATTTCAAGGTTAATTATTTGATTACATCGTTTTATTTGCTTCCGTTGCGTACTCGTATTTAATGATATTTGTTATATATTCCAACAGTATGTACATACATACATATAGTTCGTTTAGGTTTTAGGCCTACAATGATTAGACAAACACTATAAATGGACGGATGTATGTGTGTGTGTCTCTCTTGACTTTCAAGAGCTTCGTTTATAATGTTCCTTTTTGTCATTGGGTCAATGGGCCCAATATATTTCTCAATCATTCGTTAAAGTATATATGTGACATGTATGTATGTGTGTATAAGGTATGCATGCTTAATGTGTGTCTTTTGTTATCATATAGTGAGATTTTGTGCTTAAAATGAACCTTATCCTGGTACTACAATTAGATACACATTCACTCACCGCGTACAACATGATACCGGTACTAGGGATGAGATCGGTATCGGAACCATACCAAACCAGTACCGAACCGATTAGTACCGATACCGAAATCGACTCAAAGTGAGAACCGAATACCGTACCGATTACTTACGTACGGTACCGGTGGTATTTCGGTTTTGTACCGAATAGTACCGAATTTCAAGTGGATTTTCGGGTTTGACAAGTAACTATATGTAGATAAATCATATTTTGGATTTGGAATCATGTATATGATGTTATCTGGGAAAGTCGAAGTTGATTTGCTAATTTATTTCCTTGCTTACAGTAAATTAAAAAAGTTGAATGCATTATCATCATGTGAGGTTGTGATCCATAATAGTATTTTAAAGGTGTTAGATAGACTGCTGCCAAGTTGAAAATTATCCACATTGCACCTTGGCCCAGATGTTTTTGTTAAGGAACAATCGTCATTCACATATTAGTACTTCTATTGAGTAGATTAGTAGGATAGTTACTAGTTAGTACTTAGTAATTTGCAATTACATGTATCTATACAATTAAGTTGTCTATATATATGTCAACATTCAAAATGTAGTATAGTCCTTTGGGGTTGAAACTGATGTTCGCAGCTAGTAGAAAAGTTCTAGGTGGAGGGAGTTTAGGCGGAGGAGGAACAAATTTTGATACCATTAGTTACTCTTACTGAATTTCATAACTAGTGACTTGCTCTTATTGGAGGTGGAAACATAATTGTGTTTGAACTTTGGGTAATATATTATTATTATGTATATGTCTGCTAGTAATATGCAAAATTTGAAGGTAAGCCTTTAATGATTTTCGGTACAAATTTCGGTGTTCTTGTACCGAACCGCTGGGTACCGAAACTGGAAACCGAATCCCCATCGGTTTCGGTAAATTTGCCCACTCTGGACATCCAAAAGGATCAAACTCGCGTCTTTAGAACTTTATTTGTGGGTTTAAGCTTCATTAATAACGGGTACTTTAAAGAAATTATTTTTGTGGCAAACGAGGATCGAACCTGAGACCTTAAGGTCACTAAATGCTCCCCTTACCACTAGGCTAACTCTTTATTGGTGTGAGACTTTGCGTTTAAAATCATACTAAAAACAAATGAAGGTTAACATCAAGGGCTATCATAAATGAAGGTTAACGATATAACCTTCTGTTGTCATGTTGGATAGTTTATATATAAAGTGATTCACATGGACCTTTTATATATCAAAGACACCATAACCTTCTACATCTACGTTCTATTATAATGTTCTCATATTTATAGTAAAATTATACATACAATATTAGATAACCGTTAGATCTACATATATACAATATTGTGTATGTAAGATTATTATATACTCTATTGAAAATGGAATGAGGAATACGTGGCGAGTTACTATTCGTCACCGGTTAAACCTCATCTACTATTCGGATTTTGTCATATCGCATTCCGTTCGGATTTTCAACTATGAGTTAGTTATTGGTTTTTTCCATAGCTTTTTTCCTTTCAAGTTTCCAACTAGTACATTATAACTTTTTCGTGTCCATGTTCTGTACAATTCAAATTTTGTCATATCGCATCTTTTTCAAATTTTAAACTACAGGTTAATTATTGGTACTTTACACATTTTTTTCTTTAGGGTTTCCAACCAATTAATATATTGCAACTTTTGTGGTTATATCCTATACCATATGTAACGTTATTCGGTTATTTTCACACTAATCTCCTTTTTTAACTAATATATTGAAATCAAACTTTTTAACTAACATATAAAGTTATAAAGTGACTTATGATCAACAACAAAGTATAATCACAAAATTTGAAACCTTGCGACGGTTAGAATGAAACTAAAATGGTTTTGTCTTTTAATAAATATATATTTGAAACAAACCTATTAATGACTATAACTTTTTAACTAAGTCGGAGCAAAATACACTAAAATAAGCAATCGTTTTAACACGACAATTGAAGCCCGGATCATAATACGGGGCCGAAGCTTACTAGTTACAATACGTGTTTATTTAATAATAAATCTTTATTGTATTCTTAAATATTGTTTTAGCGTTATATTTATTATTTCATCAAAGAAATAAATTTAATTATCATTAAGTTATTTGTTATTAACCTAAAAGTTATTAAATAAACATATTTATCTAAAGAATTATTAAATAACTAATATTTTGAAAAATAATATTTTGAGGTATATATACGTGATGTACGATCTATCATGTATGTATGTATCATTCCACAATATACGTTTATAATAATTTAAGAAATCGATTAATTTATTTATTAGCTATCATTTGAATTATTATTATTTATCGTTTAATTAAAGTTTTATAAAATTTTATACATTATTCTTATTTATCAAAAGATAATTAGTAGTAAATTTAATTACTAATTAGTAGATACACTACAAGAAAACTGTCGTTTAAAGACAAATTTAACGACTCGCACTTAAAAGTCGCAATTTTGCGATGTAAGTAGAGACTTATTTAATAACTTAGACTTACTAAAAAATACAAATGATTAATTTTGAATACTAATAAATATTAAATAGTTATTTTTATATTCTGAAATTTTTAATTTATCATTTAACTAAATTTTTTTTAAATAATAACTTTTTATAAATACTTTAAAATTAACAATTATTTATTATATAAAGAAAGTCACAAAGTCGATTTTCTTTTTTGCAACCAGAATTGCAAACTAGTTTCGTCACCCGGGCGTTGCCCGGTTTCGGATGATGGCTGTTAACACTACCTATAGATGATGGCTGCTCTCACTCTCACTGTTTACTCTGAATCGCAACCTCAGTTCCAGATCGCTTTGTTATTTTCCACCCCGCTAATTACAACTATATATGATCATCAGGTGTTTCTCTATTCTATTCTATATATATATATTGAGATTGAGTTGTATATACGGAGATCGAGTACGTATAGTAATGAAACTGGAAGATATGTATGTGAGAGGGAATAACATTTCGAAAGTCGATATAGCTGATGATCGAGCTAGGGGAATCATATATGAACCAAATAGAGACGCGCGTGGTAATGCTTCGATAATTGAGCCGACTGTATATTACGAGTGCTAGCTTTCTGTTATTTTTGATAAAGACCAAGTGTAGTAATAATTAACTCCTAATTCTTCTAGTCACAACCTATTTCTGTTAATTACGAGTGCCTAAGCCTACGTAGTGCTCACAAGTGATGGTACATATCTTTGAATAGCAGCCAACATTGGCCCACTTGAGTGATCTATGCATCAGAAATCATGGTTTAGGTGTATCTTCAACATTAGAGAGAATGACCAATAAAGGCAAATATGTCTTCTCTCCTGTTTTGTTTTAGCTTTTAATCACAGATTAACGAAGATATGATGCGCACATGTTTAAATTGCAACTATAGTATTAGAAGATGGGAAGATGATTTTATTATATGTATTAAGTCCGGTAAATAACTAGTTAGCACTGTTAAGGTATATTGTCTAATCAACAAGAAACAAAATCAGTCGATCTGAACTTGCTTTGGGTAAACTTGCTTATGGACCTTTCAATGATATTGTCTTTCTCGTCAGCCTTGACCAGCTGAATCCCTTTAATTAGAATAATTGGCAGGATCACTAGTCATTTTGATATCCTCCTATACGCAAATGAAGGGAACCGATAATTATAAATTATGAAATTATATCAAACCGGACACAAAAACAGATCACTTCAGAATTTGTAGGTTAACAATGATATTATTGTGAGCAAGGAAACAACCCCTAAAAAGACTCATGTTGGTTATTTATTATAACTAACATAATTTTAGTGATATTGGATTGACTTGTTGATCGACCAAGTGAATTTTACAGTTTAATTAACGAGTTGAGAGATGCGGAGTGTATGCTTAATTAATTATAATAAAATTCAATATAGATTATTCAAGTTATGTACATAATATGCGGTTTATATTTATATAAACGTTAGTTATATAAATTGGTTTAAGTCGAATGTGGCAAAACATGTCAGACAACATGTGCATGACTTTTTGGTCAACATAAAAAGAAAAGAGGAAAATAATGTTGTCAAGGGAATATGAATAAAAGAATGGAACGGTTCTATGGACGGTTTTAGTTCTAGACGTACAGTCACAACTATTCCCACTTTTATGAGTTTTATCTATATAGATATCCCTTGTACAAAAAGATGTACCGGTTCTTTCTTTCTCTTGTATTCTCAATACGAAAATTTCCAAGTTCTGTTCTTGAACATTTCACATCTAATCCGATTAAATCATTTGTGTATAGTACCCACAAATAGGTTTAATTTGACAATGACTACACGATTTGTAAAATAATCCAAGCAATATCATCTTTGTTCGTTATTTATTTTCCTATTCTAAACTTGTATATCACGTCCATATTCGATCAACAACTCGGAGAACAGGAGGAAATAGTTACTACGCAAACAGATCTTATTAATCTTCTAAACTCCACAAATACCCTAAACCATAATGCGACCGAAAACTGCACGCGCACATCATCTGATCATCTCATTCTTATCCAACCACCCTTTATATACATAGCGGAGGTGATTTAAACCTACTTTAATCAAAGCGGGTTATTCAGATTGTGTTTAATAACAATGAGTCAAACAGGTTAGAAATTTAAAAATACTAGCTACACCTGAAACGGGTTTAAATGGTTAGAAGTCAGTAAACATGTATTGAAATGTTTAGGGCGTTTAATTAACAAATATATGTGCCGGCTCTAGCCAACATACTTTGACACACATGCGGACATTAAAGTTACCTGGTTTAACCCAATCCCATTATGACCCACCCTGAGGTCCCAAATGCGAATCCTAGGAGAAAAAGATACACCCCCTTGTGGCCACGGAGGTTCACCAGTGAGTCAGCGACGACTCCGGGAAACCCGTAAATCAGGTGGTAGCCTTGGGATTAGTTGGCTCGCAAAACGGGTCAAATGCCTAAATTAACCAAACAAACCCTGCTTTTTTTGCCGCCTTACATTTATGATCTGACATTTAACAGTCCATAAGCCTTCTCTTTCAGGGACCATGCTCTTAAGGAACTGAGAATATAAACTACTAACAAGGTTTAAAGTACAATAACAAGAGAACCTCTTCATTCTCAGAGCATTTTGCACTTCTTTAGACTCGCCTTTCAAGTTGTTTCTTAATAATTCAAACCGCTGGATCTCATTTAAATCCAGTACACTTGTATAGTTGTATCATCCTGCAGGAACGTGATTAATTTAGATTTTCAACTGACAGATATGTGCAATATAAAAGATAACATAATCAGGCTTGTATAAACCAAAATGGCTCGAGCAAAAAGAAATGTGGGGAAAAAAAAACATGAGAACTTCTTTCGATGTTTGGAAGTATATCTATTTGCCATCTAGACCACATACCCTTAGGCCTAAACAAATACAAGGTTCAAAAGAGAATGGAGAAACACATAAAGGTTAGATATCGCAAAAGTTGGTTCAAAAATGATCAAGTCCATCAACAAGTGAAAAGAGCGAGGGGTTCACATGAGAATAAAAAAAAAAGATGAAAACATGATAGTTGATATGTGAATGGATCTAAGCGCGTGTTAAAAAGTAATTTCTCGGGTTTCAATATTATTTAAGTCATTTGAACATCTATCATTTATCACATGTGAAAGAACTTGATCCCATGAGAATTCACAAGCAACTAGTAGTTCTCATTCCCCTCTCTGGCAGATAATAAGAGCTGAAACAAAGTGAACCTTGTCGCTAACATGAACTTTATAGGACATATAGCCATATTATCACTAGTTGCCCAAAACAATGTCTTTTCATTCATTTAAATTTATTCACAAAATCCAACTCGGAAGTCAACTATCAGATAAGCTTTTTCCATCAAGAAGAAACAATCATATAACAGAAGGGATTGACCTACACAAGACGTGCAGACAAACCTTTATATATGTATATAATCTTAAAAAGGTAATGATAAGACATACACTTCTGTAGGCAGTTTCTGACTGGAGGTCGGCAGATGGGATTGGACGGGGTAGCAGAAAGTTCCACAAGCCATCAGAGTTACGTACTACAGAAAATAAAAAGAAAAGGACACATTCAAAGTTTAGAAAGAGACATGAACAAGCCAAAACATTGTGCTTGAACCTACTTGGTAAAGAACAATACCCGCTATCAGATTTCCTTTTGATCCTAACAGGAGATTCCACGCGACCATCATCAGTTCCCTGGATACAAACAAGATAAAGTCAGATGCAAACCAAAATCTTAATTTAGATAACAAACTTGAGTCTCAAGCATTTCATTGAACACCTTTAGTGTAACCTCCAATTACCAATGAGGCTGCAAATTAGAAACTGCGATAGTACAATTCAAATAAAAAAAATCATATCAATAAAAATATTATCAACCAAAAGTGGTTGAATAAAAAACTCATCAAATAGATGAATAAATCAAGGAGAAGAAATAGATGAATAAGAAAAGATAGAAAGAATAAATCTCTGGAAAACCTAAAAGGCTAAAGGAAATAAATAGATAAAAAGGCTCACTTTCATGGTAAACCCTTCATACATAGCTGAAAGCAGATGATGAAGAAAAAGGAGTATAGCTGGAAATGCCAACTTTTATGTAGATAGATAGATAGATAGATAAGATATAGATGGAAATGCCAACATTAAAAGAATATGAACTCTTAATCTCTTATTGCTGGCAATGACTAGAAGACCCAAACACCATGAGTACATACTACATGTAACAGATTCAAAAGCTAGTACGATGACAAGTCATTCAAACACTTGTCGCCAAGTGACAAATACATAGAGGGACACGATAAACATAAACAAACATAAACCATCCGACAACATAGACATGCATTAAAACAATTAAACAGCCTTCCGCTTGCCCAACTTCACCCCTTCATTCTCAAGAGGTACTGCTTCGGATCCGACATGTTTATTATCCCCAGCAGCAGGACTCTTCCCTTTTTCTTTTTCATGATGATTTGTCTTACTGGAGGGACTGAAAATAGACTTGGATAGAACCTCGCAAATAGATGGAGATACAGGTTTCACGGCATTAGGTTCAACATGTTTAATGTGGCTGTTGCCAGAGTTAGCAGCACCAGACAATACATCAAGCTCCATTATCCCACACTGCTTATTAATGAACGGATTATTGAGATAAAAGGTGACAATATCAACAGCTATAGAGGCGTCTCTCAACATCAATCCATCCATCTTCATTTGCACACTAGTCGTATATACAGGACTGGCACCAAAGAAACACACGTAATTGATTAGCGCCCGCACATATACATATAATACACGTATACACACATTTTAAGCATAGAAGTATTACATACCTTCCAACAAGAAAAAGTATCCTATTTTGCTTATTTGGGGGACATTGGGAAATACATATGTCAACGGCATCGAGTAGTACTTCTTCAAATCGCACGGAGCCTGCTCTAGGATGGATCTCTGGAAAACAAGCATATACGCATATATTTATAATTAAATTGTGCACTAAAATAAACATTAAAAAAATACATGTACAAATATATACATAAATGAAAAGATAATATGATATAAAATTTATATAGCAAAATAAAGAATCAGAAAGAAGGCAACATATCTATATATATATATATATATAGGGTAACACTCCGGTGAGAACACTCTTAAAATAAGAACGGTGAGAACACCTTAAAAACATCATTTTGATGCATTAAAAGTCCATAAAACTAACATAGTGCATAACTAATTATCATTATTTAAGTGTTTAACAACACATTGATTCATTAAAATCGAAAATATCATGTTTTTTGTATATATATATATATATGAAAGATTTGATATAGGAAGACAATAATTTTAAAAAAATAAATAATAATAAAAGGAACAATATAAATAGATAGATACCTCCCCATCAGCATGATTGGAGGGACTGAAAATAGACTCGGATAGAACCTCGTGAATAGATAAAGGGCAAGGTTTCACGTCTTTACCTTCAACATGTTTAATGTGGCTGTTGCGACAGTTGACTTCACCAAACAATGCATCAAGCTCCTTTGTCACATATTTGTTAATGATCGTACTTTCACGCTTTCCCCCTAGATAGAAGCTGACAATATCAACAGCTATATTGTTGATTTTCAATTTCTCTCCATACGACTTCATTTGCTCAACATTCGAATCTATATCACTGGAAGCAAAGTAACACAGATAACTGATTAGCGCCCACATACATACATATACATTGTAACGCCCCAATTTTTAAACGGTAATATTTTAACTATGATATTATATTTTATAGTTAGTAAGGATAAATGAGTCATTTCCTTATAAATATGTTTGTGCCTAAATAAAATGTTAGATAAACAATAGGGGATAAAGTGTAACTAATAGTATAAAATACCTTTAGTTAAATCAAAACTTAATTAAATACATAAAATATTCTTGTGAATTAGAAGGGTGTGGGTGTGTGTGGTGCGACGTGAAAGAAAGAAAGAAATAGAACAGACCAGAGATGCAAATCATGAAGGAAAAAGTCCACCAAAATCAAATGGGGATTTAATTCTTTTTAATCTAAATCAAGTTTCTTAACTAATAATAATAACAATATTCCTTTATAGTGTATTTGGGATTATTAGAGAAGTTATAACTAGGGTTCATCAAGAGGAGATTTGGGGATTTCAAGTTTAAGAGTAGTGATTTCTAGTAATTCAAATAAAGGTAATATTTTAGTTGTTATTGTTATTTTCTATAACTTTATTGCTAATAATACTATGGAATTAGATGAAATTTGTATGATGAATATTTATCATCATCAGTTTTAAGTAATTTTTTATGAAAACCCATATTGTTATAATTGTTATTGTTGTTGTTTGGCTAACTAGAATTGAAATTGAGATAACAAAGAAATATTGTTAAAAGATGGTATAGTAAAGTTGTATTATGTACTTGAGAATTTTATAAGAAAAGTGTATTATGTAGTTAGCCAAACACAACAATATATGTATGTTATGGGTTAGTTGGAAAGTTAAGTAAGCTATATAAGTAATCATATATTTTGCAATTTTAATAGGTTTTGAGTTCGAGTTATCTTAAGGATTATTTGCAAGTTGTTGTTAATAAGGTTAGTACAAAGTATCTTTATGTTAGTAGTTAGACTACAAGAATTGGCATTGTCCATTCTTGTAGGTAGTTAGATTACAAGAGTTGACTTTTGGTTTAACTCTTGTAGGTAGAGTTAATAGTAACTATGGATCCATATGCTTGTTAGTTGGCTAGTACAAGTAGTTCAAGTAATATGATAAAGTGTTATGATAGTGCTAGCCTAAGATAATTGATATGATGAAAACTTGCATAATTGTATTTTGTACTCACTAAGCAAAATTGCTTATCTTTTAGTTGTTTATATTTTATAGGTTCATGTGGATCAAAGGATAAAGCCAAGTTGGAGTAATTAGTTAGAGATTTTGAGGTGAAGGTAGTGTAATTTTGGTGATAGTAAATCCCTTTTGCGAACCAAGCTCTTGAACAAATGTTTGAAAGTGTTATTTTTTGTGTTGTGAAATGATCAAATATAGTTTGTAAAGATGTAGTATGTAATATGTTTTAGTTATGATCATTTGACTAGTTTATATGATAGGTCAAATGATAGTTGGCAAGTAAAATTATGTTTTAGTTATGTTTGGTAAGTTGGAGGTAAATTTTAGTTTGAAAAAGCTTGAGTTGGTCTTGCACAAGGATTTTTGGAAAATTTTTACAGGTTGGGTTGTTGAATTTACGATAAGGTCATGGCGAAATTTTTTAAAATATAATAGAGTTTGTCGTTTTGTATTTGAGTCGTTTCATACATATACGAGAGAAAGTACCCGCACGTTGCGGCGGTGAGATGGTGGGGGTGATAGGTCATAGAGAGTAATAGGTCATAAGAGGTGATATGTCATAGAGTGTGATAGCCAAATGCCTTGGCTCCTTGGATTTAAAAATTCGTCGAAAGTATATCGAATGACATCTCTAATGAAAGAACATAGAATTTTAATAAACCCATATAAATTTTATAATGATTTATAGAAATAAAATTATCTATAATGGAGAGAGAAAAACAAGTGGTTGATATTTATGGAGAGAGAAAAAAATGAGTGGTTGAGATTTCTTATAAGAGTATTATGAATAAATGATATAAGTATTTTGGGGTTTTCAATTACTTAAAGTTGAAAAACTCGATGGAACAAATACATATATAAGCATATACATATAATACACACATACATATACCCATATTTTAATAGTTAAATTGTGCCCTAAAATAAACATAAAAAAAAAATCATGTACAAATATATATAAATGAAAGAATAATATGCTATAAAATTTATATAGCAAACTAACTAATCAGAAAAAAAGCAACATATATATATATATATATATATATATATATCAAACTAACTAATGAGAAAAAGCAACATATATATATATATATATATATATATATATCAAACTAACTAATGAGAAAGAAGGCAACATATATATATATATATATATATATAGAATACATACTTGATAAGTAAAGCTTGATTGCTTCATAATTAGTTTCAGGAATCGGCATCTTACTGAAAGTATGTGAAGCCATAGATAAAACGGTAACCACAGTGTTAGGCTTACCCTGCAGTAACACATTACATTAAGTATACTGATAGAGCTGTAAAAATTTAAATAATATTTTTAATTTTTATGGGGAAAAGAAGCACATACAGCCAATTTAGTTTGGCAATAATGTTTAAGAGCAACAATTTGAGCATCATAGGTACCACGAACATATGCCTCCGTTGAATTGTTGATACAGGCAGCTATATACTGTATGTCATCAAATCAAATCAAATAAAAATTAGTTATTGAGAAATTGATATATAATATATATACAAGATTTAATATAGGAAGACAATAATTTTTTAAAAATAAAAGAAACAATATAAAATA
The DNA here is from genome assembly GCF_010389155.1 of Erigeron canadensis. Taxonomy (NCBI): domain Eukaryota; kingdom Viridiplantae; phylum Streptophyta; class Magnoliopsida; order Asterales; family Asteraceae; genus Erigeron; species Erigeron canadensis. The sequence goes on from NC_057761.1 coordinate 52,073,379, forward strand.
GATAGATACCTCGCCATTCGCCATGGGGATGATTCTGCAGGATAAATGTAACAGGTGAATTTGAGAAATGAGAGAAAATCGGAGAAGAAGAAGTGATTACACCAAAATTTATGTATTTCTATATATTGAATGAATATATATACAATAGACAAAAGAACGGCTAGTAACCGTCTTCAACTAAACAAGTTTCCTTTTTAACACTTCTAGTCCCTGACCTTTCTATTTTACAAATTGTCATATTCAGTCCTTGGACTTATTATTCGAATATTATTTCTATTTACATAAGCTATGTAACAATACCTTCCCCTCAATTGAGATTTTTGCCCCAAAAATCAAAATCAAGGAAACGTTTTTGCAAGTCTTCTGCATCTTCCCATGATGCCTCTTCCAATGGCAGACCCTGCCAATGAACCAACAATTTAACACCAGAAGATTTGCCCTTTTTAATCAACTGCCTATCCACAATGGACCTTGGATATAAAAGAGTCGAAACAACTTCCGGCAATGGAGTAGGAACAACAGCTGGGCCAGAAGCTTTCTTGAGCAAAGAAACATGGAAAGTGGAATGAATCTGTGATTCTGCAGGCAATTCCAACTTGTATGCAACTTCACCAATTTTCTGCAGTATTTTGAAAGGGCCAAAATACCTTGCAGACAATTTCCTGGAATGGTGAGCTTTAAGAGAACTCTGAGTAAAAGGATGCAGCTTGACAAGCACCCAATCACCTTCCTCAAACACCCTTTCAGACCTGTGTTGGTCTGCCATTTGCTTCATTCTGTTCCTGGCCAATTCCAAGTTCTTTTTAAGTTGGGCAATCATAGCTTCTCTATCCCTGTGGATTTCTTCTACTGCAGCATTTGTTGTGTCACCAGGAATATAAGGGATATGGATATTTGGTTTAATCCCAAATAATGCTTCATAAGGTGACATCTTAATGGTTGAGTGCCATGTTGAGTTATACCACCATTGGGCCAGTGGCACCCATTTTACCCATTGACCAGGAGAATCCATACACATGCTTCTAAAATAGGATTCCAAACATTTGTTGAGTGCTTCAGTTTGACCATCAGACTGGGGATGGTAAGCAGTAGACATTGCCAAATCAATGCCCTGTAATTGCATAAATTCCCTCCAAAAATGACTCAAAAATATTGGGTCTCTGTCAGATACAATTGTAGAGGGGCATCCATGGAGCTTGTAGACATTATCCATAAAAGCTTGAGCAACAGTCATAGCAGTGTAAGGATGACTTAGCAAAATAAAGTGTCCAAATTTAGTCAACCTGTCTACCACTACAAAAATAGTGTCTTTTCCATGAATTCTGGGCAACCCAGAAATAAAATCCATTGAAATATCACTAAAAATGGTTTGTGGGACTGGCAAAGGCTGCAATAAACGAGGATATGCCACAGTTTCATATTTAGATTTCTGGTAGACTGTGCAATTTTTCACAAAAGCTTGAACCTCCTTATGACTCCTTTTCCAATAAAAAAAACTCCTTCAATCTAACCCAAGTAGGTACAATGCCAGAATGCCCACCACTTGCAAAAGCATGACACATAGCCAAAATCAAATCTCTTAATTCCTTATCCTTAGGAATGAACAATTTCCCTTTTTTCCTTAAAAAACTTCCATCCCATGTAATATTAGGAATGAGATGCCCTTGCTCTAATTTAGCAATCATTTCCTTAGTTTCATCACAATGCTGCCAAGCAGCTTTAATTTTTTCCCACAACACACCATTAAGGGAACTTAGACCTATCTGTAACAATGTAGACCCTTGAACCCTAGACAAAGCATCTGCCACAATATTTTCAGCTCCCTTCTTGTACCCAATATCATAATCATACCCAAGCAGTTTAGATAGCCATTTGTGTTGTAATGGAGTGACAACCTTTTGATCAAGCAGATACTTCAAACTCTGGTGATCAGTCTTGATAGGGAAGTGATGATTGGCCAAATAATGATGCCACTGTTTGACTGCCAATATGATTGCCAGTAATTCTTTTTCATAAACTGACCAAGCCAATTGTCTTTTAGACAATGCCTTGCTAATAAAAGCCAATGGATGACCTTCCTGCATTAATACTGCCCCAATACCAGTGGATGAAGCATCAGTTTCCACTACAAATTCCTTGTCAAAATTGGGTAGTTGTAGGACAGGAGGAGTACTGAGGACATGTTTAAGTTCCTCAAAAGATTGTTGAGCTCCAGGGGACCATAGGAAGTTATCTTTCTTCAACAATTCAGTTAATGGCTTAGCTATCACTCCAAAATTTCTGATAAATCTTCTATAATATCCTGCTAAACCTAAAAACCCCCTCAATTGCTTCACATTCATAGGTATAGGCCACTCTTGAATAGCTTTGATCTTGGAAGGATCAATAGAAACTCCTTCTTTAGTAATAATGTGACCCAAATATTCAACTATATCCCCTGCAAATGAACACTTTGATTTTTTTGCTTTCAAATTTTCTGTCATAATGGACAAAACAATATCCAAGTCCTTTAAGTGTTGATCCCAACTGCCACTATATACCAGGATATCATCAAAGAAGACCAAAGCACACTTCCTTAGAACAGACTTGAATGTTGTATTCATCAATGCTTGAAAAGTTGCAGGTGCATTAGTCAGACCAAATGGTAACACCAAAAACTCAAAATGCCCTTGATGTGTCTTGAAAGCTGTTTTGTACACATTAGATTCATACATTCTTACTTGGTGGTACCCTGACCTCAAATCCAACTTAGAAAATACTACTGCCCCATGTAATTCATCCAACAGATCTTCTATTAAGGGAATGGGGAATACATCCTTGACTGTGGCTTCATTTAAATGTCTATAATCAATGCACATCCTCCATGAACCATCTTTCTTCTTAACCAACACCACTGGGGCAGCAAATGGACTGGTACTATCCCTAATGACACCACTATCCAATAACTCTTGAGTCATCTGTTCAATTACATCTTTTTGAGCTTTGGGGTACCTATAAGGTTTGATATTAAGATTGTGTTGTCCCTCCTTTAGCACTATCTTATGGTCAACTTCTCTAACAGGGGGCAATCCTTTTGGTAATTCAAAAACTTCCTCATATTTCATCAAAACAGATTCTAAATCTTGTGCACCCTTACTTGCATTCACCATTGGGGCATATGTACCTTTTGGTTGGCTAGAATCCTGAATAGCAAATAATTGTGCTTGAACTAAACTGGTTTGGTTAGCCAAATAACTACCCATTTCTCCATTGAACAAATGCTTATTTGTTGTTTATTTCCCCTCAATATACATTCCTTTCCATCCACCTGAAAACTCATGGTCAGGGTCTCAAAATTCCACATAATATTCTCTAATTTAGCCAACCATTGAACCCCCAAAACTAAATCATAGTTAGATAGATCTATAACCAACATATCATCTGCAAATTTGTTTCCCTGCATTGACCACAAGAAATTCTTGCATAAGGTGGCACACTCCATACTATTTCCATCTGCCACAGTCACTTGTACATATGGAATCTTAAAGATGGCACCCTGCAGTCTATTAGAAAGCCTGCTACTCAAGAAATTGTGTGTTGAGCCACTGTCAATCAAAATATGCAGGTCTCTTGTCCCCATAGTGCCTACTACTTGCATGGTAGTATATGAAGGGATTCCCACAATTGCATTTAATGAGATTTGAGGGGCTCCTTGTACTGCAACATCTAAATTCTGCACTGCTGCATCTAATACTTGTTCTATCTCTTCCACTTCCTCATAAGTATCCTCTACTTCTACTAAAAACAACTGTTTCTTCCCCTTACACACTCTTTGATGCCCAACTACAAACTTCTCATTGCAATAAAAGCATTCTCCCTTAGCCCTCTTATCCTCCATGAACTTATTGGTAACTCGAGTAGGTTGAATATTATTTTTGGGAGGTGCAGGGAGTGGTAACAGTGGTTGTTTGGCAATACTAGTGAGAGTATTGGTTCTAGGAGGAATATTTCTATTATTGTATTGAGAAGTATAACCAAAACCCTTTCCTACAATCTTATTGGCTTGATTTTGCATTTTTGCCAGTGAATATGTGTCCCTTAGTGTCTTAGGCTTGAACATTCTAACCACACACTTAATTTCAGGCTTGAGACCTTCTATAAACAGGCTAATAGCATATTCTTCACATATGGAGACCTTATTAAGCAAAGCATCAAATGAGTCACAATAAGGATCGAGTTCACCTGTTTGATGCAAAGCCTTCAATGCTCTCATAGCATCTTCAATCATTGTTTGAGCAAATCTAGCAGTAATGGATCTGGAGTATTCATCCCAATCTATTTCTTCAATACTTTTGCCACTAGATTTCATATAAGCCAAATGCCATGACGAAGCCCTGCCTTCCATATGTAATGCAACATATCTCACTTTTTTATAATCTAGAGTATTGTCAATAGTGAAGAAATGCTCACATCGGTAGTTCCAACCTTCTACATCATCTACTTCAAATTTAGGAAAATCAAGCTTTGCCAGACGATGAGTTTGACTGCGTTCATCCTCTCCATTAATGAGTGGATTTTTTGACTTCTTTAGATCCGCCATTTCCGCTGTGAGGAGCATGATTGCATCTTGAGTTGTTGCCAACTCTCTCGCCATTCTCTCCACGTCATGTTCTGGTGTTGGAGGTTGTGTTTAAGCTTGTGATTGATTCCGAGTCATCATGAGGAAATTAGGTCAAAAATCCCCAAATTGTGATGAATTAGTGATGATTTCAGTGAATTAGAAGAATTAATTGAATATACGAAGTGGATTATTGTTGAATTGAAGGAATTTGTGAACAAATTTTCGAAAAATTAGGGTTTTGAGGTATTTTTGTTTATTATTATTATTATTATTTATTTATATTTTTTCAATGAACAGATTATTCACCGGAGAAGACAGCCTTAACAAGAGCACACCGGAGAAGAGGCGCGTTTTGGCTCTGATACCACTGTAACAGGTGAATTTGAGAAATGAGAGAAAATCGGAGAAGAAGAAGTGATTACACTAAAATCTATGTATTTCTATATATTGAACGAATATATATACAACAGACAAAAGAACGGCTAGTAACCGTCTTCAACTAAACAAGTTTCCTTTTTAACACTTCTAGTCCCTGACCTTTCTATTTTACAAATTGTCATATGCAGTCCTTGGACTTATTATTCGAATATTATTTCTATTTACATAAGCTATGTAACAATAAATAATCACAAACAAATGAAAACACGATTAAGAAAGCGAAAAAATCAAGATGAGATCAATTTTATAAAAACTTACAGTGAGCAAGCCGGTCCAGAACACGAATTGAGGATCAGCGATTCAAGATCAACCTACAATTTCTCTGCAAGAAATTAACGAATGAAATCAACAATTTGTCGGCCATCGAATCGAATACTAATTGATGATAAAACCACATACCGACTGATTAATTGTTAAAAGCCAACGAACAAAAACAATTAAGAGGGTTATTATTATTTTATTTTTTTTACGCCAATGAAACCCTAGGTGATGATGATAATAAGCGGATCTTGTTGGTAGACCGCAAGCAAGAGGATAATTCATGATTTAGGTGGAGGTGAAAGGCGAAGAAGGCCTCTTTCCAGAGGCCCAAGCGAGATACAATCTTTGGGTTGTACCAAGTCTAAAACCAATTGGAATTTTTTTTTTTTGTCTCACGAGCATGGTACTCGCGTAATGCGACGGCGATGGCGAAAAAGACGATCTAATGATGTCGGTAAGTTGATGTCGGTAGTGGTGGCGGTGTCAAGTGGTGTAAGTTGATGTAATTGCGATAATAGAATTTTTTAAAAGATAAGGGCTTAAAATTAATTATTAAAATAAAAGTTTTGGGTAGTTACGTAAAAAAGAAAAAAATCCAAGGGCAAATAAGGTATTTCAAAGACAGAAATATTTAATGGGGAGGTTTGCTTTATTAGGGAGTAGAGATATTTCCCCACAAGCAAACTTTTGCTTATTTCGAAGAAACTCTCAAACCATTTGAGTGTTTTTCTGAACAAGCAAACTTTTGATTGTTCTCAATAATTCTCAAATGACACTTTGCTTGTTCCCAAGAACTTTCAAATGACACTTAGGAATATTTGAGTTAATGTTTCTACTGCTGTAAAACGCAGAAACAACATTGTTTATATTACCTATTGGAAGTGTATATTAAGTTAATGTTTCTCCTGTTGTTAAACGCAGAAACAACATTAACTTATCTTCCCTTTGGAAGTACATTAAGTTAATATTTCTATTGTTGTTAAACACAGAAACAATATTAACTTAATTATTCTTTACATGTCAAGTACCTGCAAAACATAAATAATAAACAAACACATAGACATATATAAATGGATCCCAATATGATCACAATATATGCCAAGGTAATATCATTGACAAACGGTAATTTACAAGAAAAATTACAAGGCTTGAATATAAAAACATGACACATCTAAAATGCTCTTGTCACTGAGAAACATGCACCAACAGTTTATGATATTTTTAACAAACAATGGGTTTTTCTTATTCATAATACTAGCTAATCAACCTGGATGATTATCCGGGTATAAGAAGTAAAATACCAAAAACAATTATTTAACCAACCACCAACATTGTTAAATATAAGCTATAACGAAGAAACAATAGTTTTGTGCGTCGTTTGAAGATTCATCAAAAACAACAAAGAATGAAAAAAAATAACAATAGCCAAACAATCTCACCCTGACATGTAAAGTCAAAACATATAAAAATTCTCAATTAAACATGAAAACATGAAACATGATATTTGTGGTAATGAGAAGTATTTAAAACTTCTCTAGCTTTGGGATTTCCATTTTATGAACATCTAGGTCTATATCATCACATTCAGTCACTTTCTTTGAACTTGCACTTGAGGCATTACTTTTAATTGCTTCAACATAATATCCTGTGTACGTTGAAAACCAAAGCTCAGTAAAATAGAGATATAATAATTTCCTAGTATAGATATAAGGTTGAATATAGAAATCTTGGCATGTCAAAAAAGATACCTTTACAACAAGGCCAGTATGACATGGTTGTTCATTCAATACTTAGTGATCAACATTAGATGGATCGTCTATATTAAAATGTTATAAGTAAAAATATGTGAAGATTATTTAACTCAAGGTAAGTTATTTTCAACTTGAATGGGGTACTATATTTGATGAATACCTTACGTTTGGCTGCCTTTTTAAGGATAGCCTTAATAACATTATCATCACCAGAGAACTTATTCACCGTGTGTGCATCGGAGTTGTTCTCGATGTTGTATCTTGATACCTTGATTCTCCAAGCAAACCTCTTGGCTCTTGCCGACAAAGAAAAAGTTAAATTCAGCTGGGTATATCTGAGAGTGTTCACCCTATACATGGAATATAAATGAAGCTCAGTCATTGTAAGCAAGTGCAAACTCATCCTATCATGATAATATATACATCAATAAGTTTTTCTGAGAATAATGTGCAAAAAGGTGTTACATACATTGATAGCATTATTCACCAGCACGAAAGCCGGCTTGTTGACATAACGTGTTACATGACTCTCAAATATAACACATAAGATGCATCCCGTATCATCTTGAACACAAACCCGAACTTGAATTCTAAGTTTTAAGAAAGTAACATTAAATTTTATCCATTGTGGAATAGATGGAAATTAAATGAAATAATAAGACAAATAATAAGACTTACTTAGGGTACATATCGGTTACCACACCACATTTACCACATACAAACCTTGCATTTGTGTGAGATTCGGTATCGTCCTCCAGTTGACGGTTAAACTTCTTTGAGCATTTGCTACAAGCATGGTAGAACCAACCATTTTCAGTGTCAATCTTCATAGCAGTTGCTACAACAATGCATCCAATTATCCACCGTAATAGTAGGTCAGTAGCAAAATTAGAACTAAAACACGTAAATTTATTTTTTAATGTACGTATAATATGGCGAGTTGTGCCCATTTTTTAATCCATCTGCTTTGAGTCTTTGCCAAAACTTAAGTAATAAAGGTAAATAAAATAATGCATTTTACTTACTCTTCAGTATGAAACAACACGACTTTGAAACGTACTTCTCTTTCTTTGACAATCATAAGATCGGTATTTGACAATGGATTACCTCACCAATGGCATCTACAATTAAAGGTAGTTATTTATTAGTGTTTATTAAAAATTAAAGGAGTACATAGTTGTGTATATGTTTGTACATACCAAAAGAATGTAGAGAATCAAAGTCCATAGCCAGAATCATGTCAACAGGAACGTACCTTCGTTCTCCAGTATATAAGCAACAAATGTTTAAAACGTATGGTTGAAGAATTCTTCAATTAAATAGCCTTGCTTAAAGGTGCTACGTAATTGATACTGCCGCATTAGGCTACATAATTGATACTGCCGCCAGGAATATTTTGGACTTTAAGGTGCTAAAAGTTGGTTATTTTTAAGAGTAATTAAGTCAACAGGGTTAGTAAAACAATATATGCGAAAGAGGTTACCATACCTTATCAACCGCATCAGTCAAAGTTCTAAATTAGTGTTTCCAATACTATATCCCTTTTATCAGCGTCTATGTCACCGATAGCAGCTACTTCGCAAAATTTATACGAGTATCATCTCAAAATTTAGGGTTTTTTTAACCTCCCAATCAAATCATTACCCTATACCTATTTCATCCATAATCATCCATAAAACTAAATCATATAGATAAATACAAATAGATTGACTTACATTACCGTATAAAACCTGTAATTTTACTTTCGGTCATCACTGATCGATATCCGAATAGTGTGTGAAAATAGAGCTTTGAGTCTTTGTACAACATCGATGATAATAAAGATTGATCCAAGATAAATATTAAATATGCATAAAAAATTGTTTAATGTCATGTTGAAATTAAAAAATCTGGAAAAAAAGAAATTAAGAGAAAAAAATGAAATAGGAAATAAGAAAAAGAACATAAAAAAGAAAAGAAATAAGTGAAAAGAAACGTAGGTGTGGGCAAGGTTTGTGTGGGGTACTTTGGAAAGATATGGGTCAGCTGCCACATGGCAAGCTGTTGAAGGTTTTCTTATTTGGGATCTTGTTTTATTAGAAAAAAATGATGTACGGGATTTTTAAAATTTTTTTTATAATATGTTTGATTTTGTTAAATATAAAATATTGTTAAAAAAGTTTGAAGATGCCACATAAAATAAATCATACGTGCCAATTTTTTAGTCTAGTATTAAGTTCAAAGAGTGTTTTAAATGTTTAGGATTACTATTCTTTTTTAATATATATATATATATATATATATATATATATATATATATATATAGGGGTGAGTTATTTTAAGACCACCTTCTATTTTAAGACCAATTAGGACATGTGTTTTTTTGTAACTTACACACTACCATCATCATCTACTACGATATACAAGATTTTTTTGTAAAAACACTAAGACTTTCTGGCGACGGGCCCACCGGAAAATCATATGTAAGTTAACTTACACATGTTAACTTACATATGATTTTCCGGCGACGCGGTGGCCGGAAAATCATGGTGATGGTCGGAGATGATCATGGTGGTGTAGTTAAAAAAAACACATGTCCTAAAATTGGTCCTAAAATAAGTGGTTCTAAAATAACTTGCACCTATATATATAGATATCCAAATGATTTAGTGTTGTTATTTTGGGTCAATACAAACAATATCTATTAACTTCAATGGCACTAACTAAAATTTTAAAATAAAAATGGTTAATAGATTATATATAGTTTTTATAATTGATATATCATAACTTGGTTTAGAGATATTAAGTTAGCTAACATAATATATATGTATGGGTATTTATTGCATTAACAAAACATAAAAAAGAAGTTCACAATCAAAAAGTAAGAATTTAAATTAAACATTTAGTAAGCTAGCTATTTATCTTTAAATATATTACAATATTAAATATGACATATGATATCATAAATAAAATAAAACTTTTTGGAAAAAAAATATAGACTTGTCACATAATATTTTTTCTAAAAATAGTTTTAGAATACTATTTAATAATTCAAAATATATCGCCATATAAAAACTATATATAGACAACATTCGTATAATAATAGCTCATACCAAAAATGATAAATTATTATTATCTCATAAGTTTGTTATTAAAAAACTACTTAGAGGGTGTTTGGGATTGAGTTATAAAGTGAGTATCTGATTATTGCGTTTGTAGTAGAAAAGTGCTTGTATGAAAAAGTGATAATCGGCTATGAAAACGCAGTTTTGAAGAAACATGTATCTATTTAACATATATAAAGATATGTTAAATTTTTTAATTGATTAATAATTAGTTAGTAAATTGTATTTTAACATATATAAAGATAGAAATATATTTAATTGATTGTGGTCATTGTAGAAACATCGAACCAATGTGTAGTTTTGGGATAACATTGCAACAAACGATGACCTATTTATATTGTATATGTTTCGTTTATTTGGATTAACACAAGTTGTAACTTTTTTTTTCTTGAACTGTGTAGCAAATTAACCTGAGTCATATGACGTAGTTTTCTCTTACTCGGGTGTTTTGCCAGAATATTTAGTAACAAATTTAGCTGTTTGAACAGAATTTATTTAAAATGGATACCCTTGTCATTTTAACATCTCTTATTTATCTATGTCATAATATTAGTTTATCACATATTAACATTTTGGTAGACTTATAAAGATTTCTCGATAATCTAGTTAATTTGATTTTATCTTATCTTCTTTTTGCAACCAAATCTTTTTTAAATCTTCAACTAATCTAGATCTTCAAATATATTATATTCATATGAACATACTAATACTAATATTAATACTAATAATAGTATAAATATATAATAATCAAATGTTATTTTTACGTTTGTTGATTTTGATATATAAGCACTAAAAAATAAAGTCTCATAAAAAATTCATATATAATTTTTAGAATTTAACAGCTACACTTAAATCTCTATAAATTATTTAATTACTTTTCTTTTTTTAGTCAAAAATATAATTCAACATCTATATATATATATATATATATATACTAGGTCTTTTACCCGCAAGATGTGCGGATTTTTTAAAAGCAGTATAATAATAAACTATATTATGAAACATGAAAAATATAGTGATCTCTAATCCTTAGATGATAGATTATGTAATGTGAACTCCATGCATAATGTTTTAACATACAAATAAACCTAAATTCAGGTTGAAATTTGGCATTGAGGACTTTGGCTATACTTTAAAGAATTGTTATAGTTAGTCGAATACCCACAACATACAATTAGGTCAACAAAACAAAACAATGAAGTGTAGTGTAGACCTACATAACAAACAGTGGCGAAGCCAGGTTTTTAGGTCAGGGTGTGCCAAATTATCAATCAAACACAAACAAATGCCAACAAGGTCGGTCCTGAAAACCCACATGCCTTGGGCGAGATGGTCAAAAATATATTTATATCAAACGGTTTAATTAACGATATGGTATTCATAAGAATTTGAAACCAGGTAAAAAAAAAACACTATAAGAATTCATTAACTTTAAATGTAATAATATCGACATATTTCAAAGATCACCAATTAAAAAGCTTAATAAAGTAAACCTTGAAAGCTCTATTTAATTCTAAATTGTAGATAGTTTCATTAAAAGTTAAATGACCTGTAACTAAGTATTAAACGCTTAAAAGATACGTAGTAAATTGATTTGCATAAACAAAATAGATTTTTGATTACCCAAAAAAAATATAAAAAAAATACTGAACCATGTCAACAAAAAGTTATAAGAGCAATGGTAATTCAAATCATATTTGTGTAAGGATTAAATATACATCATTACATCAACGCAGTTTATGATTCAAAATAAATATGGTTATAAAAGTGCTTTTCGTAAAACTTACCAAGATTTCATTTAGAAGTCACAATAGCTAATCGATTACTATTATTAGTGCTTCTGTGCTTGACATAGTTACTTTTTAGTTTTTACCTTTTTCTCCTTTAAGAGTTTTGTTAATCAGGATGAGTCATAGTCATTTCCCTTTTACTACATAGATACATTTAAAAAGTAAAACACACTGGTACAAAGATTTTCAGGGTGGGCCTTGGCCCATCTAAGTCTCAACGTGGCTCCGCCACTGATAACAAATGAATTTGTAATCGTACGTACAATTCTAACAAATATAAGGATTTAGTAATATAGAATTTGTAATCGTACGTACAAAGTAACGATTTTATGAAAAATAAAAATAAATAATAATAATAATAACAACAATAATAATAATAAAGGGTGTATAAGAATTTGTGGATTTGTAATATTATTGCCAAATTAATGTTGATCAATCCCATAAATATATTGTTTTTCATATACGATATATCCAATTTTATAGTTTCTATATTCTAATTTATACTATATTTTCTATAAAAAGATTGATAATTTAAAAAAAAATATATGGAGATGCCACATAGGATAAATTTTATGTGGAAACATTTAAGCATAGCTTTGATTTAGGAAGAATGGCTTATAAGGCTAGGATTCTTATTGTTTTAATATTTATATATATATATATATATATATATTTCTATTCTTTATTATTTATTATTTACTAATTCTTCATTGCGGTATGCTTTTTAAAAATTTATCATTCATTAAAAAGTAGTTTTTTTATAAGTGAATTATATATGTTAAATTTTTATAATACTAAAATAATTATTAAGTTAAAGTTTAGAAAATCCAATAATTTTCCTTATTTGTTGATGGTTAACAATTAGATGAATCATATACGATTTGCTTTTATGTTTAAAAATTATTAAATCATATATGATTTGCTTTTATGTTTAAAAAAATTATTAGATGAATCATCTATGGGATCTATTATTATTATTATTATTATTATTATTATTATTATTATTATTATTATAATTATTATTATTATTTATTAGAAACATCATTATATTAGAAATTTATAGAAATTATAAGAAACTAGTGGGAAGCCGAGATACTATTTGGGCCCCCACTCCTCTAGCTATAGCAAAACCAATCCTACTAAATATATGAGCAGTCGCACGTGCTCCAATGTCTTGAGTCACGGAGAACATTCGGATTCGCTTCAGTATCGTCACGACGTCCTTTTCAAGTTCCCCAAAAGAAGAGAATAAGAAGGGGAGAACTCCATATCCAATATCCGCACACTTAGTCTTATATTTGTCGCGTTTACATTGTGCAACATCAATCACCGCGCTACCAGGCACAAAGTCAGCCATACTGGTTTGTGTCAAGGGTGATGAACCTATCAAATCAACACATACATCAAGTCCACCATGCATCCCACGAGTACAACATTATATCAGCGGGGCGTAAGGGGTTGTCTCTGTCTCCAGTAAGGCCGATATCAACTTCTTTACGAGCTGAAACCCCAGACTGAGAACAAATGTCAACCAGGGTATCACGCACCAAGTTATGCCGATGTTTAATACCAATAACACTAGTGCATGAATAGAAAATAGAGGAACACCTAGTCGATAACACAAAACACACCGGTAAGTCCTAGCATTCATAGTTTGTCCTAATCCAGATATCGGAACCACCCTCAGCCAGTTCGAAGTGTAGTCCTCCATTTGAGATTTCCACAATGCTATCTGTCGAGGAGATAGAGAAAAGGTGGATTCCGTCATTTTGGTAACACGTGTGAAATATATATCTGTCAGTTTCTTCATGAGTTTGGGGGCAACGATCTCACTTGGATTACTCAAAAGGCCAGTCTCCATTTTCTCATTAAAAGCACACAAAGCACCATTAAAGGAAGGCCCGGGGGTAACAATACCAGATTGTTGAAACAGCTTAGTCTGCATGCTAGCAGATTGGAGTCTAGAAGCAAGAAATGCATAGTTCAAGACATCACTTGCAGAATAAACACCCAGCCCCGCAAAAGCAAAGGGTAATGTGGCAACCCGCCATTGCCAATCACCAAAACCAGGTCCAGAAGCAGTGACAATACGCTCCAGAGAAGAGCTTAGTGCCACATCATATGAACACTGAGCACGCTGAAAGACCTGTGGGGGACATGTGCGCATAGCGAAATATAACTTGGAAATACTAGCACAAGCACGAAGGAGCAACAACTCACACTAAGGGTCATTAATCTTAGCAACAACACCCATGAGCTCAATAGTTTTACAAACCCTCTTCACACTGAGGGTCATTAATCTTAGCAACAACTCACACTTATTATTATTATTACTAGTTAATCAGCCCGACTTCGACCCGTACATTTTTAATAAAATTTTAAAAGCAATAAAAATCTAAAAAAATGTATATAACTTTTGTTATTGATATATTATAACTCAGCTTAAAGATATTAAATTATTTAAAACAATAATTATATATTTTAGTACCTATTGCATTAATAAAATACTAGCATGGTGCCCGCGCGATGCGGTGGTGGCAACGGCAATGCGGTGATCACAGGTGGCGGCGACGAATGGTGGTGGTGGTGACAACTAATAGTGTAAGTTATTGATATAAATCTAATTGATTATAATTAGTGTATATATTTCAAGAGTTAAGGTACGTGTATTTATTTCATTAAAAGTATTTTTAGTATATTAGTAAAGGTAATTAAATTAGTAACTAAAGAATAAGGTGATTTAGAAAATAAGTAAGGTTATTTCTGTTATATCGCATAAAGTAACTTTCAACATTTTCAAAAATAAAAAGGGCTATTTTTTTTATAATATAGTATAGATATAGATAAAAAGACATTTATGTTTATGATATTATATAAAAAAGTATTTATTTTGTTTTCTAATAAAAGAATAAATTTGTAAACTCATAAATAAAATAAAACATTTTGAAAATATTTAATGGGCTATTTATCTTTAAAATTTTATTAATTAGATATGACATCATAAATAAAATAAAAACATTTTGAAAAAATTTGTATACATGCCACATCATAATTGTTTCTAAAAATAGTTTAAAAAACAATCATTTTTTATTATATATAAAGATTATTATTATTATTATTATTATTATTATTATTATTATTATTATTATTATTATTATTATTAGGCGGTCAATCAATAAAATAGATTTATAGAAGTTACCTTTTACAACACAGAAAGTTTGCCTGTATATAAATATCATATGAATCTTTTCTAGACTATCAAATAAAGGTGTGTCATCTAATTAATTCAATTCTTCGGATACACGTTACACGCCAAGGAAAAATCGAATACTCCGCAAAGTTGCCGACATTATTCCCACCGCCCTAATTAAACCGCCCTTAGTTTCCCTTCTCCATATAAATCCACATACTGCCCCACTCTTTTTGTACGCACGTACTACGTAGTCATATATTTTCTTAACAACTTCTTATTTTTATTATTATCTAATTTAATTTAATTTAATTTAATTTTTATTTTTGTTTTTGTGTAAAAGTTAAGTTATATGGGTGAGGTGGAGATTCTTCATCCCAATTCGTGTCTCAAAAAACATCTAACAACAATGAAATCTCGTCGTACCATTCGATTTGCTCATAATTCCACCAATCCATCAACCCAAATCCATAGTTTCACCTTACCCGACACCCGACAAAAAACACCAACAAAAGGGATCCTCAAAAACCCAAACACAAACAGTAGTGTCGTCACACAAAATAAAAGCCTCGTCATGGGTCAAGTCAAGATATTGAAGCGGGGCGAGGCGTTACAAGAAACCTCAAAGGTTTTGAAAGATGTCAATTATGTTAAAAAGGCGGTTGGATTAGTCTCAAAGCGCCCCGAAAATTTTGAAGCTAAAGGTCATCATAAGGTTCTGACCGAGAATAAAAAGATATCAAATAGTGAAGATTATGATGTTGTGGTTTCTTCAACAAATCGAATAGGACCAGATCCTAAAATCGTGTCGAAACAGATAATGAAAAAGAAGATGACTGAATGTTTTTCAGGGACTGTTTTTTCGGATTCGCCTCATCCTAGCTCGGTTCCCTTGCCTAGTTTTTTCATGAAGAATCGATCTAGTTAATAAAATGATGAATTCGTAGTCTGGGAGTTTTTGAGGCCAGACGATGAATTCGGCATTTGTTTTGAAATTGATACAAGTGTGTGTAGCAACATATAAATCTAGCAACTAGCATAGCCAGGAGGTTTATCTAAATCTAGTGTAGTGATATATTTACAGGTATATATGGTTTAGCTGTAATCATGGTTTTGTATGTATTGATAATCCGTACATACATAGGTTTTGGTGTGGTTAGAATTAGGGTGGTGTTGATGGTATACTTGTGACTTCACTTTTGTTAGTTGTAAGATTCTATGTGTTCAATTATATTGTACATGTATCAGTTATGAAGGAATTAGCTAGAATGGATTTTATTTTATTGTTAAGGCTTACTTCTAATTGCTGAAGTTTTTCTCATTAAAGACCGAATCAACTGATATCAGATTTCCGTTGTAAATAATATTACTAAGGGTTGTTATAAATATTATTAGTATAGATATTTAAGTTAGTTTGAGTAAAATAGACGGTGTTTAGGTAAATCTAAGTTTTTTTTTTATGAGAAAACTGGAAGAGGTCAACTGCGTTCAGAATTGGGCGAAACAATTGCTGTTAAATTATAAGTCTAATTTTCCCAATTTCATTTCATTCAAATAACCAAAACTTCATCAATTCTGCTTCCATCTGTTAACTATTTGTTCTGCTGAAGATATTGTCCTCTCTTTCGGGACTTAATTAAATAATCTACATAGGTCCGAAAAAGAAAGCTATGGACTAGTGGTTGTTAACTTGTTATCGATCCCCCAAAACGTCATTTAAACTCAATCCTTCCAATCATGATGAAAAGCACCCAAAAGGATATACCTTTGAATAACGACCCGAGTGAACCTTCAACCGCCACGGCTTCTCAAAGCCTCATCGCATCAGCTATTGAAACTTGTTGCAGGCATCTTCAAAAAATACTCTTTCCATGTGTGAGCGAATTTAGAGATTCTGTCAAACCAAGTAAGAGTAATATATATCGCATTACAATCGTTTCACTTTGGCACGTACACCGTGTGGCTAAACAAGGTAGTATAACGCGCAACAAATAAGTTGAAACAAGGAAGGAAAAAGAGAGTGGGCTAGGACTTTGTCAAAATCGTCGGTATGCACGTAAGGTCAATATTGGCGTTGCTTTTCTAACCTTTCCGTTAGTGCACATGCCATTATATCAAACAAATACAAACTTACATTTCTTTTTTTCTTTTTTTTAACTTTTGAATTATTTATTATGGGTGAGCTTATGAAAGTTATCGTTAACAAGAAGAACCTAATGGAAATTACCATTTGAATAACATTGAAAGGTTTAAGTCAACTACTCGTATTAACCTTTAAACATAATATGTATACAACGGAGAGGGATTTATGTACCTTTTTTTTGTTTATTCATAATATGGTTACACACGGGCCACGTCTTTTTTATAACCTTTAGTTAGACTTTTTAAATCATTATATTCTCTCCATAAGATTTTAAATCATTTAGTTAAACTTTTTAATAAATATATTTTTTTTAAAGGAAAGTGATATTTCCACAACACACTTTAACCATCTACAACAATTATTGAATGATCCAGTTGTACACTGCGTAATAGATTTTGTACAGGTGGCTAAAACTTGTTATATGGATATCATTTCCCTTTTTTAAAATTTTGACAGTAAATATTATTTTTTCAATCATATACTAGTTAATAAAAATTATATTTACATTTTAAACACGATTTATTCATGAAAAAGCAATTGTAAACAAAACAAAACCCATATGAACAATTGTAAACTGAAACAATACTTTCTTTTTATACAAAATACCAAAAAAATATAGGAACCAATTATTTGGTTTCCAAATTCAAACAAAGTGAAAACCCAAATGAACAATTGTAACTGAAATTAGTTACATAATTAACACACGAAAAGTGTTGTTTTTCTTTTTTACCTTCTAAGTGCAGTAGACAATATACAAGCTCCAATAAATCCTACCTTTCCTTTCAATTTAGAACCATATCCCCCCCTTAACTTGATGTTAAAAGCAAAATATATATGTAACATCATCACAATTGACATATATATAATATGTATGTAACTATGTATGGAATTCATCCTAGCTAGCTAGCTAATTAGACAAAGTCAAACCAAGGATTCGTCTAAGCTCTGTGGTCGGGTCATCATCTTTCATCATCATATTCTTTGCTGTGAAAAAACCAGGCAAAGGAACCGAACTAGGAGGAGGTGACTCAACAAACGCAAATCCAGCAAAGAATTCATTATTTGACTGCTTATTTGTCTTCGAAGTGTTTCTGTTACTAGTACTATTCTTTCCCTTTGGTTGCTGTGCTCTTGTTCTGTTATCAGGATGCTGGTTAAACTTGATGTTTCTATGAGACTTTTTTGGTGTGTTGAACATGTTGTCAACAACAACAACAACATGATTGTTGTATGAATCTTGAGGATGAAGAATAGCAACACCACCCATGGATTTCATTTCTGATCTATATCTATCTATAGAAAAAAATATACTATAGTAAGATAAGAAATGAATTAGTGGTTGAAGTTAATACCTACTAAAACTAATACTACTAAATAATTACAATAATAATTAAAGTTATATAGAGAGAGAATATAGATGTGTGAATTAATTTGAGATGAAGAAATATGTGACAAGGGGGTGGATGTTTTTATAGGAAATGAACATGTTGGTGGGGTACATTTGTGGACACACAGGAAGGTGTTAAAAAACACGTACTGGGGGCTGGTCTTACTTGACCTGACCGGCTGACCCAATCATCTCCATCCTTTGTGGTTTGACCCTTCCTTTATTTTTGAACTCCTTTATTGGTTTTCAATTCCTCCAAAGCTTTTGATCCGATAAATACGATTACTCAAGTAATAAGTTTTACCACTTTGTATTAATACAATTCGGTTAGTAATCGTGAGACAAGACAATTAGGATTAATGTTACTCTCTAGTTGTTACTGATAATTTGCAGAATTTAATACAAATTTATATTTACTTGGCATATATTCGTTAACCATTATAAAAAGTAATGATATATGCTAACATGATTTTTGATACATTTATCAATACTAAATTACTAATACGCATAATTTAAATTATTATATAATATGGCAGATATAATATGATAATCCAATATTATAAAAGATTCAATGTATTCGTTGGATTATATTAAAGTAGGAATCCTAAACGTCGATAATACCGGTGACTTTGACGTAATGGTAGGTCATTTATAAGTATAGGTAGGCTATCGTTTTCTTCCTTTCCCCTACTTGTTTATTTATGATTGTCACATTTGGCTTTCAATCATTAAGTTTACAGCAATTCAAATCTTAGATAAATAAATAAATAGGATAAACCACATTTCTTTTTCTTTTTCTAATACATCACTTAAAGATTTTAATAACATACCCAGCAATATTATACTTGACATTATCCTTCATTTATGGAGTCAAGAAGTTAAGCTTATTCTAGTCATTGATTAAAAACTAAAATTATGATCGAAGTTGCAAACATTTTTCCAATAAAAAATAATATTCTTTTAAAGTAAACGCAACTTTGGATTTGTCATGCAAACCAATTACAATGTTTATTAGTGGCAAATTATTTGGTTTGGTGGTCATTATGTCCTCATTGATAATTGTATATTAAAGGTCATGGTTTTAAGTCCGTTTTTATTTGTCCTAATTGATAATTAATGTATATAATATGTCTATCAATAAGAAATACTGAAAATATCTGTAAATAAAGTAGATGCAAAAACTTTACTTGAAACGGTCAAACAATGTCTTACATCATTAATATTGAATGCACACTTGTTATTTGTTAATTACATACTGTATATTATATTGATATGATATTAACTATAAGTACATGTATTTATATGCAACAATTTCCCTCAGTAATTCCACAGTGATAAGTTGATCAAAAAGTTTTTTATGTTAATAGGTATTTATTGAGAAGCTTTTTATAATTCGGAAAGATAGTTCTTTGTATCAAAAGGTTAACGATCCTTAATTTATTTGATGAAATACTTTTTTTTCAAAGACTTTTTCACCAACTTATAAATACATATAATTTATTTAACATTTTGAATTTAGTATTTATAAATTGATGGTGTTAAAATAATAAAAGGTCATTGATAGATAAATGTCATTGGAAATGCCCTAATTGTCCGTCTAACCCAACCATTCTTAGTACCAGGGACGGCTCCATCTTGGGGCAGTTGGGCATTCAAATTTTGATACAATGTAATTTTTTAGAGATATATTTGAAATAAATAAATAAATAAATAGAAAATACAACAAATGTCATTGTCATAAGCTTATTTTTTAGAAGTACATTACTTATGTTGGAATCATTAGTTTTGAGATAGAGTTAAAATCTTGAATTGTTTTAATTTTTAATAGAGTTAAAAAAGAGAGTTTGAAAAGGCGTGAAAATTAGTTAAAGATTATTTGAGGGGTAAGGCTCAAGGGTTAATGGAGAAAGTGTTTTCTTTGTTTGGATAAATGTATGTATGAAAATGTTATTTTTTTTAAAATTATTAATAAATTATTTATTCTTCCTAACAAAATAGCCTAAAAATCCTCCTAATTATTGGATAATGACATGTGGAAAAATCAAGGGGTAAGATTAAGAAAGAGAATTAGTGGATACTACATGTCACCTTCTTAGGGTGTTAGGAGGATTTTTAGGCTATTTTGTTAGGAGGATTAGTAATTTTCCTTAATAGAATAGTCATCACAATAGGCATGTAGAAAATATATATCTACAAGATAAAATGTATATCATTATCCAAATTTGAAAAGACCAATGTCAATGTAAAAAATAGATATTTTCATAACTGACACTCACTTGTGTTAAACTCTTCTCAACACCGATCCTTGATAATCAGACTAAACCTGACGTTAACGAAATTCTTTTGGGAGTCCATTTTATCTACCTACGGGTCAAGGCTCATTTTTAAAATTGTTTTTCCCTGGATGTAATAAATATAATAAACGACTATTAAATTTGCCCCTCACTGAAAAAATTCTGGCTCCGTCCCTGTTTAGTACCGAGGTTAACTCGACTCTGAACCTTATTGTACGTGTATTTGCCTGCTTCAATGATGAAAGGAGAATTTTGGTACAAAGCTTTATAATCGTTAGTTGAGGGTTATTGATGGAAAACTATAGTATTTGTATTATCAACGGATAACACTAGTCTTAAAAACTTAAAATATTAATATTGAGAATTTTGTATTTACTTTTTCATTACTTTAGACATTTAATAAAAATAATACTTTATAGAATTCCAGATATCACTTATTTTACAAAATCTAAGTACCAAATTCCTTTTGTAAAGCGCGCAGTGTACATCTTTAGAGAAAACATTGTTACACGTTTATATTCTCTAACTAAATAAATAAATTAGAAAGTGTGATGCAGCCGACAACCAATCATAAAAACAGCCCAGAACCTTACATGATTAATTTGATTCTCAAACATGTTGCTTTTGCTTTTCAAACTACAGTCGACATCTTTTATGCCTTTCGCCGAAAGAAGCACTATATATGTAAGGCATGGTTATATCGCGTGTATACGGTTATGGTATATAGATGGTGAGTTAATCATATACTATAACTCTTTATACCTTTAATTAAATATTTTAAGTTCTAATCAAGGACACGTTAAATACTCGTATGATATTTCATATCCTCGTTAGAATCGCTGATCACTAGTTTCCTCTTTTTTCTTATGTTGTATTAGCATTATGAATACATGTCAAATCTTTGTTCATTATTTACAACAAAATCAAAATCAAAATCATGGGAATTTTCAATAGGTTAATGCTAGCTTTGTATGAATAAGCGCATAAGCTCAACAAAACAAGCTAGTTAAGTTAAGAGACCAATGATGTAATGAATAACCCATTGGGTCCAGTAGTCTAGAGCATAATGGCTATGACCATGTCGAATTGTGTATAGTGTGTCGACTTGTTTTGTGAAATTTTGAATCGTGACTCGTATCGTAAAAGACATTAAAATAATATAATATAACAAAATAAAATAATATATATGTATGAACATACATATATCCATAATTTTGTTATCTTTATTAACAATTTAGGCTTTTTAATTGTTTTAAGATATATTATATATAGAATGTAATGTAAAATTAAGCATAAATATTGAAACGTGGAAAAAGAAATCAAAACAAAAAAAATGATAATGATCGCAATTAACTAATTAAGTAACAATATATCAAAAATAATAACGGAGAATACAAAATAGAGTGTACCTATACAGCTGTATTTGAATAATACGAGCTTGAGTAATAAAAAAAGATATAAACTCACCCTCACTCACACTACCAACCTCTCTATTTCTCTTTTCTGTCACCGCTTCTTTTTCTATCTTACAATTTGCTATATGGATTTTTGAAAACACACCCAACCTTCAATATTCTCTGAATGGGGCTTCTTGGAATTCAAACATCATATTAATATCTTCTTCTATTTCACAATCTGATAAAAGTAAAGCCCAGGTTATCATTGCTTTTAGAAGATTCAAAAATCGCAAACAACTATTGGTAGCTGATGGTGGCCGGATGATGGTGGTCGCAACAGAGGGTTGTTTGGGAATCGCACGTTACATGAGACGTACCGTATCGGACGTCTCGTTACAAGAATCACACGAGACAATACGAGTCAAAACCTTGTCCGAACCGATTCGTTACTTTTGCCTTGAGTATTGTCTTGACTCGTACGAGATTATTAAGTAGATTATTAAGTAGATTATCGGGGATATTGGACCACTCAAAATTATTCTCATTACATCTTGTTTAGGAGCTGTACTTGGAAATGCTTTTTGGAACTTACAATTCAATATCTGATTTAAACTTTTTAGAACCAGTGAATACATATGGAATATTAATGTCACGTCAGATTCAAGGAATAGAAGTATATTTTGGCTTTATCACTAGAGACAAAGGTCAAATGTTGACCATTATGTATATATGTGAATCTGGTCATCCTATTTCTCATCAAGACAAAACCTGGTATCAACTCATATATACGAGTATCAGCCCAAACAATAATTATGTGGATCGATGTTGTGTTCATGTCTCTTAGCGACAACAATTATATATCAAAACGAACGAGTTTGACTTATGGATATTACCAGAAATGAGGGTACCACAAGAAGCCGGTGACAAAACCCAAGATCGAGCAGCAAAGAATTTATATAGTAGCAACCGCAATTCCAAGAATCCGACATTCATCTACCACCATTACGCAAAACAACTCGCTTAGGATAATTTGGAGGTCGAAAAAGTTAGGAACAACAAGCTTCCACCCTGATAATTTTCAATCATTTGAGTTTAATTTGAATCTCGTAGATCTAGCTCCTCATACTGAGCGTCTGAGCCAAATCTCTAAGAAATGTTCTCAAGAATATAACAAGAACTACCGCGGCAAGAAACTAAATCACCATATAATGAATTCATGATTGAAAACAATGAACTATGTGTGACCCATGTCCCTGATCACAATCACACCAACAACATTAATTATCAACATTCAACTCAATTAGCTTGATATTCTATACATGTCATAGATTCTTTTGTTGGAACCATGTTAGTGTGACCGTCACTGATCATGTATCATTCCTGATATGATAATTGACAATAACTGAAATCCCTATGTCTAGGTAAATATATGATGGGCGTATTTACTCTTAGAGACGTAGTATAGGGTTTCCCATTAGGTGATTGTAAATAAGAGGACTAATGGTATACACATTAAACACCACAGGGGTTGAATGTGTAATTACTAAAGGGTGGTAAGTGTAATTACTATCATTATAAATAGAGGGTAATTAACCCTAAGTTAAGGTTAATCACACACACATAATCCCACACAACTTCGTGTGTTTACTCCTCTCAAATTCGTGTATCATGTTCCAGCCGAATTACTCATCCCATTATTACTCAATCACCTTGTTATGGGAACCCGAAATCAATAGCAATTATGCTTTATGCTCTTACAGGTTCCACAGGACGATTGGGGATGTTTTATCACTCGAATCGAATCATGTTTATTCCAACATGTGGTATCAGAGCCTCGTTACGAACAATAAGTCGTGATTCGGTTCGAATTTGATGAATTTCGTGAACTAAAAATCTGCAGAATAAGAACTTCGTGCTGACGTCACACGAACTTCGTGCTGACGTCATCACAGACTAATGTTCAATTCGCACTGACGTCACACGAACTTTGTGCTGACGTCATCACGAATTAAAGCCCACCTCGCGCTGACGTCATCTTTGTCCTGACGTCATCATGCCTTCTGCTCATTTTCGCGCTTACGTCATCTCTAACTCGCGCTTACGTCATCGCGAACTTATGCTTATGTGATCACACGAACTTCAGCTTATCTCTATACACGAATTAACTGCATGCTCGTGCTTACTTCATCACGAGTGTATGACATCTTCGTGCTGATATCATCATGACTTTATGATATCTTCGTGCTTATGTCCTCACGACTTAATGATATTTTCATTCCAATGTCAACACGACTTATGATGACTTCATGCTTATGTTATCACGAACTATTACCTAAGTTTGTGCTTAATTGATCACAAGTTATTACTTAAGTTCGTATTATATTGAAGATGATCTTAGCTGATGAATGTGTTCGTGCTTACTATTTTACCCTATAATTTTGTGGCTGAATTTGTCTCTGATTTTTCAAAAAATAATTTTTTCTAAGACATTTTTGCCATAGGACTTTAAGGGTAAAAATTTCTGGTCGCGCTGCCCCTTGGACCCCGCTTCCAGGGGCGCTGCCCCCGGACCCCCATAATGTGTGGGGGCTTCGCACTAATGTACATGGTTTCATCATTTGTGCCCAAAGGTCAAATATGATTCTCATGGTGCGTTCTTTTCCTTTTGGATAATGAACACTAAGTATATTGATTATGCCCAAAGGTGATTTAATACACTTTGTGTGCTAAAAGGAATATTTTTTCATGCATAAGATACACGATTCTTAATTTTGTGCCCAAAGGTCAAAAGATAAGCGTTGTGCCGCATGACCCTAATGCTCATGTGTACTTAGATATTAGTTACTTCTGCCCAAAGGTGATGTAAATCTAAGTAGAGCCTTATGTCAACTTATTGTTTTGGTGTTTACAATAGGTTACCTATCACTGGCTTCATTAGTATAATGGCCTTAGTCTCATTACTTTTAGGAACATTACTTTAGCCTCTTACGTATTTAGGCATTACGTTAGTTCCATTACTTTTAGAGACATTACTTAATAAGCCTTAGATATCTAATTATGAGGAACATTATTATTAGCCCTTAGTTAAGTTTAGGCATTACTTTAGTTCCCTTACTTTATAGATATTGCTTAGTCTGCCTTAGATAGCTAATTATGTCACTATAACCTTATTGCCCTTAGTTTTAGGCATTACTTTAATAATCTTCTATTACTTGTATCATAAATTGTTATCCTCTTTATTTCCACTGTAGTACCTAACTTAGGCATTAAGCCGCTTATTGATGCAAACTTTGCTTTATGAAAGGATTAATTACCTCTAACTCTAAAGATGCTAGACTTTGACTATGTCATTTGCCATAATGAACCCACTGCTATTACTGCTAACTTTTTCACAGCTCAGAAAGCAAATTTTAAAAAATGGGATAAGGCGAATCACTAGTCACTAATGATGGTCAGGAACTTCATCAATTAAAGTATCTGAGGGAATGTTTACAAGTAGCTTAAGTATAAAGGAAATAGCAGTATTTGTGAACACATAATGAATATGACTGACATGACTCATAAGTTTAAGAGTCCTAAAATGGAAGTCTTTGACAATTTTCTTGTGCATTTTATGATAACCTCATTGCTTGCTCATTCCGACACCTTCAAAATTAGATGTAATGCTATGAAGGATAAATGGTTGATGAGTGAACGAATAGCAATGTGTGTACAAGAAAATGGTCGCCTTAAGTTGGGCCAACCTATATTTGTTCACCTTACTACCACTGCTAATTCCATTAAGAGGAAAGATATAACAGTAATAAGACTGCAAATAAAGTTCAAAAGGATAATCATGGTGCTATTGCCTCTAGCTTTAAGTCCTTGACTAGCAATCCTAACTGCAAATTCTCATTGTGCCCAGATTGCCTTAATTTCAAGGAACTGCTAGCTAAGAAAGCTTATTTCTTTCATGTAATATTTGATTCTTTTATGTTTAATGTATCTTCTAATACATGTGTGAGTGATTCTAGTTCTATGGTTCATGTGATTAACTCAACATAAGCATTCCACACAATCCAGAAGCTATCAAATGACCAAAGAAAGCTTAGAGTTCGAAGGGCTGATCTCTTATATGTAAAAACCATGGAGACTTATGATTTACATATAAACACTTGAAAGTGTATTAGACTAGTGGATACCTTATGTGTACCGAGAATTTCTCAGAACCTTGTATCTATTTCTCTAGTTTAAGACCTTGAAAGTTATGTAATAATTCATGGTTACGACGAGATTGCCATTACTCATAATAATGAATTCCTTGGTCCTAGTTTCTTGAATGGATTGTTGTATAAGTTAGAACTAGATCATAATTTCTCACAGTCTTTGTTGTCTCCTGATATTGATGACATAACTAAAAGAAAGACAAAATCACCTAACTAATTAAGAGAATTACTCCATGTAGTGGCATAAATACGTTAGCCACATCTTACGAGTTTGCATGATACGACTCATAAAGGATGCAATATTACATTCTCTTGACTTTTATGATTTTGAAACATGTATTCAATGGCTTAAGGGATCAAGAAAGGAGTCACTAGAAGTTCCAACTTGCTGGAAATAATTCACTCTGATGTTAGTGGCCCCTATCCCGCATCCATGCATCATTTATTAGAATCATTAACGATTATTCACATTATATGCACCTATATTTGATCTGAACCCTTAGAGACTTTTATTGATCTTGTAATTTTGGTTTTAAATCAATTTGATCATAAAATAAAAGTTGTGAGATCAGATAGAGGAGGTGAGTATTATGGTTGACATATTGATATTGGTTAAGCTCTTAATCCTTTCCATAACTTTTGAAAGGAACAAGACATAAGTAACCAATATACCATGTTTGGTTATCCTCAACGAATTATGTTGCTAAAAGGAGAAATAGAACCTTAATGGACATGGTGAAAAGTATGTTTGTCAACACTAACTTACCTACTTTCATTTGGACTGAGGCCTTACGCACAGCTGTTCATATACTCAATAAGAGTTCCATTAGAATCTGTCCTTAAGACTCATGGACAGAAAGGAAACTGAGTCTGAGTTATATGAACGTATGAGGTTGTACTGCCAAAGCATAACTCTATAACCCTAACTTAAAGAAACTGGATCCTAAATCCCTTACCCGTTTCTTTATCGGTTATAATTTTTATTGTCTTTCCTACACTACTAGTATTATTGACACGCAGTATGTCACATTTCATGAGAACTAAGATATCAGTGGGAGCACGACAAATCATAACTTAAGATTTGCAGGAAGTACAAGAAGCGGGGGGAACCACTCGTCGGTTATTATTACTCCTCCGATAACTCCTTTTGTACCCAACGCTGCACCTAATATCACTAATCCACCTTCTCTATCAGAATTCTAAACCTCCTAATTATAATACTACTAATGTTAAAGCATTTTATTAGTAATGCTAAAGCAAAGCATCTTACTACTAATGCTAAAGCATCTTCCTTATTGAACCTGAAAATCAACTCAGGAGATCATCTCGGTCACTCATGACCATAACTTTGATGATTTCATTATTTAACTGAAGTTGAGGACATTGGAAAGCTTACTGATCCTACCTCTTATTAAGAAGCCATTAATAGCGATCAGGTCACTTAGTGGAATGAAGCCATGATTTAATAGCTTAATTCTGTGTAGCATAATGACGTTTGGGACTTGGTTGAATTTCTTGAAGAATCCAAATCTATAAGTTGTAAGTAGATCTTCAAAACCAAATTAGACCCGAATAGAAACGTCAAACGCTATAAGGCCATAACCATTTGCGAAGGGCTTTACTCAAACGGAAGGAATTGATTATCAAGAGACCTTATCTCATGTCTCATAAAGATTCCTTAAGGATCATCATGGCATTCGTAACTTATTATGATTTAGAGTTACATTAGATGGATGTCAAGACCACTTTCCTAATGGAAACTTGTATTAAGACGGATACATGTGAACATGAAGTTCCATAAAGTAAATAGCACATGATCTGCAAGTTGAATAAGTCCATATATGGGTTGAAGCGAGCATCACTAAAATGGTACGTTAAGTTTAATGAAGTCATAAGAGGACAAGACTTCCTAAGAAAATCAAGTGGATTAATGCACATATCTCAAGATTAGTGGGAGTAAATTTACAATCCTTGTTTTGCACGTGGATGATATACTTGCAAATAACAAGTTGGATATGTTGCATGAGTTGAAGCGTTTACTTTTCGCAGAATGTCGACATAAAAGATCTCGGTGATGCCTTTAATGTCACAGGTATCGAAATACATCGGGATAGGCGTAATGATGTTCTAGTTCTTTCTCAAAAGACTTATATTGAACATATCTTAGAACGCCATAACATGCAACACTACACACTCACTATAGATCTATTAGTAAAAAGGAAACGTATGTGATTGTTTCCAAAGTCTGAACATTGAGATTAAAGAAAGGGCAAATGAGGATGATACCTTACTCATAAGTAGTTAAGAGCATTGCGTACGCTCAGGTCTGTACTCGTCTAGATATCGCTCATATTGCCGGTATGTTTGGGATTTAAGTATATCATCCCGGATTAGCATATTGGAAAATGGCTAAAAAGGTTCTACGATATCTGCAAAGGACCAAAGACTACATATTAACTTATAGGAGAGGTGACAACTTAGAAGTAGTGGGATGTTCTAATTCCAATAAGAAATCTACTTCTGGATGTATATTTATGATTAGCTGGCAAACCTATCTTTTGACGGAGTCATAAGTAGAAACTGACTGCAACGTCTACCATGATGTCTGAACGTTCATAATTTCATGTCATGAGATGTTGTTAAAGAACCTGGTCAGTGGACTCGAAAGTCGTCAACTTTATTATTAGACCATTGAAGTTTTACTGTGATAACTCAGCTACCGTAACTTGCTTGAACAGTAACAGTTCAACTGGTGCTGAGATGTATCTTGATACAAAGTATCTGTTTGTAAACGGATTGAGGAAAATGTTCTTTGTATTGAGTACATAAGTACACATAATATGCTAATGGATCCAATGACCGAAGGTCTTCCTCCTAAAATCTTCGTAGGATACGTATCGAAGATGAGGCTTACTTAAAGACATATTATGATAGCATGTTGTACTTATTGGTCATTATTGTTATGTTAATGAAAAATTTTCCTCCTTATTCAGATTTTGTTTGTCTATTAGTTACACTTCGAGCTCATAACAGTGTAAAGACATTACATAACAAAATTTGTCTTAGTCAATTGATCATTGCTTATTAGTTTTAAATTTGAGTCATAGTTTGACTAGTGGGGGTCCTGAGCTGATGTTCTTCTCTACGACTGTACTTATTGGCTATGATTTCAGTTTAAAACAAAATGAGTATTATTCCGGAACTTATTTGAATACTCATAGATAAATGATCGCTTGGTCAAGTGGGAGAATGTTGGAACCACGTTGTGTGACCGTCACTGATCATGTATCATTCCTGATATGATAATTGACAATAACTGAAATCCCTATGTCTAGGTAAATATATGATGGGCGTATTACTCTTAGAGACGTAGTATAGGGTTTTCCATTAGGTGATTGTAAATAAGAGGACTAATGGTATACACATAAACACCACAGGGGTTGAATGTGTAATTACTAAAGGGTGGTAAGTGTAATTACTATCATTATAAATAGAGGGTAATTAACCCTAAGTTAAGGTTAATCACACACACATAATCCCACACAACTTCGTGTGTTTACTCCTCTCAAATTCGTGTATCATGTTCCAGCCGAATTACTCATCCCATTATTACTCAATCACCTTGTTATGGGAACCCGAAATCAATAGCAATTATGCTTTATGCTCTTACAGGTTCCACAAGACGATTGGGGATGTTTTATCACTCGAATCGAATCATGTTTATTCCAACATCTTTTTCTCGATGTCTTGAACTCATCTTTTGATGACAATGAATTCGATCTACACACAACTATCTCACTCTAGCTCATATCCTAAACGACACCCGGATGTGGTGAGTTTCAATTGTATGTCCCATGAGCTCAACTATTTTATGCCTTCAAGAGGCAAGCAAAAGAGTAAAAGATTGTGTAGCTAGTACCCATATGGAAGTTCTCTGTATCTACTATCTATATGTACATGTCAATGAATTCACTTATATTATAGAAAATCTATCACCAAACTATTTATGTCGCACACTAGCTACCTGAGAGATGATAAGACCCAAAAACTATATCAAAAAAAAATTAAGACCCGAGAAAAAGCCCATCAAGCTTCACCAAGATATTGGACACAAATTAATGTAGTATATATGGATCTGATTTGTCGAAAGTTTGAAACTTTAATTACCATATATACGATTTGAATTGGTTGTTTTGTTAACAACAACATGCTCAATATATCCTTGAGAGGGGTATTGAGAAGTGAGCCGTAGCCAGTTTTACCTACCTAAAGTTAAAGAGACTGCTTTCATAAAGACTTCCGGTCACAAAGAGATTGAAAGTCGAAAAGTGTAAAGAGTTTAGTTATCTAGGCCGAAAATAACATAGATGTAATCGTTCAAATTAGAGCAAAAAAGATCAGATCTTTGATTGGAAGAGAACTACAAAATAGATCACGTGTCATATTATTCATTATCTAGAAAGCCCACGTATAATTTGCCTGTTCCCTTATCAACCCAATTGAATTTCAAATCGATCGAATCCACTGTATTTGGTTTTTGGTCCGTTTACTCGTTTAGAATACCTCATGGGAAAACATCATATATACCCTTATACTAAACTCCAAATTATTCTTTAGTAAGATGAGATCTATACTTTTCTACTTACGCAGCCACATGCGCCATCTTTCCTTGAACCTGCCTCAACACGAAGCTCAAAAGATGTGTTTGGTTTGTTGGAATGAATATGAAAAAATGAGTTTCATTTCATTCAGATTGTTTGGTTCGTAGGATTGGATCTAGTAAAAAAAAGAAGCTTAAAGGGGATGTTTGAAACAAAAAAGTACACATAATTAACCCCGTTTGATTAAAAGATATCGTATTACAATATGCTTCATTATTTATGCAACTTTAGGTTTAAAGTTAAAACTTTTTTTTGTTTTTGTTTTCATAGTGTAATATTTGTGTCGAAGTATCTTTATTGTATCTTTTGGTTATGTATGTACGGATATATCTAAAGAATTTTATCTCATTTCATTGCATTTCTAATTCCCAAATTGTCAAGAAGAAAAATACCTAGCGGGTTTGCCCCCCTCCCTGCCTCCCCTGTATTATATATGCGTGACAATCTTCTTATCATGTCCGATGGCATATGAGAATATAGTTCAGAAGGTATCACATAACCATATTGTAAAATCTTGGATCATGTTTGGCCGTTAATCATAGTGAAGGTTTCTAAGAGCCAACAATAAAAATAAAACAAAATTTTAAAACGATTATAACTTAATTGTATGAGGTTTAACTTAAAACAATAATAATAACAAGTCCCAATCTTTAGATGAAGGGTATGAAGGGAATGAAGTTGAGTGTAGATAGTCTTGTCTCCATTCATAGATAAAAGAGAAAACTATATTTTTGGTCTCTCAACTTGACAAGATTCACAGTTTTTGCCTTTAAGTGAATTAATTATAGAAAAAACCTTGAAGTTGGTCAATTTTTTCAGTTTTTACTCTGCATCCAAACGTCGTCTATTTGGTCCGTCAAGTGAGAGGCAAATTCGTCATTTCATCATGTTTATCTTTTCTTCATCATTCATTCATTACCTCATCATAATATCATTTTTCATCACATGATGATACAAACAAAAAACAACAAGGCAACATATCCATTTCTGATCCTAACTACAACATCAAACAATTTATATCCCAAACTAGCTATTTAACTAACTCTATAAACGTATATAAAAGTTATCATCAACAGTGAAAATTACACCCATGAAGTTATGTGTTAGTCGGCACCATCAAGACAGATAGAAGCACCGTTTCCATATCCATCCAACCCTTTAGATCTAACAACCACCATTGTCGGCGTTATCACCACATATTCAACCACCGTCGCCAGATCTGGCTTCCGCTTTAGATCCGACAACCGTTGTCGCACCACCACCACAGATTCAACCACCCACCACCAGATGAGTCCCATCAGAACTTATGTTTGGGATGAAGAAATAGATGTAGATAGGTATATGGAGAAATATACGTTTGCTTTTTAGGTTATAATTTTTCGTGTTTTGGTATATGGACATATAGATACAGATAGGTATAGATATAGATGGATATATGTACTATTGCTTCCTTCTTGTTTTTAATTTGGAGCAGTCATCATCACTCTTGCTCTATAGATGTAAGATATATGTGTATATATGTGTGTATAGATTGAATATAAAGATTTAAACTTAGGTTTTTCCAATTTCGTATTATGGAAGAAGCAGAAGAAGAAGAAGAAGAAGAAGAAGAAGAAGAAGAAGAAGAAGAAGAAGAAGATGATGATGACGAATTTGCCCCCCACTTAACAGACCAAATAGATGGCGTTTGATTGTGGAGTAAAAACAGAAAAAATTGACCAACTTCAGGGTTTTTTTTGTAATTAATTCACTTAAGGGCAAAAACTGTGAATCTTGCAAAGTTGAGGGACGAAAAATGTAATTTTCTCTAGATAAAAAGATATAGTTTCTATAAAGACTTCTGGCTAAACGAAGAAATAACAGGAGAGTGTAAGAGTTTAAAAATAATACATGTCGAACGATCGAGTTATACCTAACTACATTAAAATGAGGCATAATTTGATAGTCGGATCAGGCTTTCTTTTTAAAATGAAAACTTGATTTAGAATTTGATCGAAACATAATTTGGTTCGGGACCAACACTTTTTCAAAGCTCCATGCCTCTACATCTAAAGTCTTCAATCATCAATATAAAAAATGCCATCTAATCTAAATCACGTGACATCTCACATAGAACGCTCCAGATGAAAACACATTTACACAATACCTTACTACATTTTCAAACCACCAAACTTCCCAAAGTTTGTAACTTTACAGATTTGCTCCAATTTCAATATGTTTACTTTCGTAATCTCTCCCCAAATCCGATATTATCTACCATGTTGACTATGTACTAAACTTGACCTTTCATGTAAAATTTTCACAAGTTAACACCCTTGAAAGTTTAAAGTATAAACGTTGAGAGGATCCAACTACGATAGATTAATAAGGAGCTTTTCAAAAAAAATTTAGTTTTATCCCAAAAAATATATACTTTACTTTTTAAAATTATTATAGAACACACTAATCATTTGAGAGATATAATTATATAAAAGAAATTCGTCAACGTTGAATTATTATTTAATTACAAATTATTAAAATAACCTAAATTGAAAATTGAAAGGGGAAACCTTACTATAAACATCAAATAAACTTATTGTTAAATACAAGATATATCAAATTTTATCATAAATATTATCCTTTCCACCTCGCAGTAATTGTTTATAGACAATTAGACATAGATATAAATGGTTTGTTTCATGACAGGTAAAATTAATAAATAATTTGATAAAATATTTGTTTGTCCTTATATCTAAGATATAACTTTTGATGTGATCAACTAGCATGCTCGAGATAGAAAAAAGTTAGTGTGACACTGAACATAAGGTCAAGTGTTTGAATTTCATGTCGAGGTTTCTCAAAGTAACTAAGTTTTTTCTAGTTGTTGTGTTCGAATATGATCGACTAATATCATTGTTGACATAATGCCAGTGATGGAAAAGTTTGTAATTTAGAAAAGCCAATACAATGTTAACCTAAAAAATAGACTAATAATAAAAATTGATTTAGAATTTAAATAAGATTAATAACTTAGTAAAAATTGAATTTTTTTTAATACAAAATGGACTGATTTGGAAAAAACAAAAGATAAAAACAATTGACAATATAATTGATACGAGAGAGTAATAATTTTAGTTAATGACATGGTTAAAAGGTAGATCAGAAATAAAAATCTGACAAGTGACAATATCATCTTAACATAAATTACCAAATGGGGCGTACTATTGACACCAAGGAATTTGGCTATTGACACCATACCTCAAAAGGGGCGAAATTCGCCCCTTCTGACTTGAAAATTCGCCCCTTCTGCTAGTGACGGTCAACCTTTATTCAACGTCATTAATTAATTTTGACTTTTACCTTGGGCAGAAGGGGCGAAATATCTTGGGCAGAAGGGGCGAAATTCGCCCCTTTTGAATATATATTTAAATTCCTAATCCATACATACTAGAGGTGCGCAAAAACCGATCCGAAAAACCAAAAAACAGAAATAAAGATAAAACCGAACCAAGAAACCGAAAACCAAATAAAGGATTGGTTTGGTTTTGGTCTTCTAGAAACCGAAAGGATCGGTTCGGGTTTTGGTTTTATATATAAAACCGAAACGAACGGAAATCATATATGACTTAACTTATTATATATTTGTGTTCTAGTGTTAATATTTAGTACATGGTCTTATGGTTCATTCAAATATTAAAGAAAAAGATGTGCAAGTATCAATATACTCACTGATGATATACCCACACAGAGCTTTAGCTCCGTACCCGAAGATGACTACTTCGTACAGGTAAAAACACTTATACCCATAACGGAGCTTGATCTCCGCTTAACATGACTACCCGGAGCCCCAAAGGTAACGAATACCCAGCTCCGAGGAGATATACAAGAAAGATCGGATAAAGATCTTTCCCATGATAATCTTATAAAACATATATCGAAGCTCCGATATACTCGGACACAATTTGGTAACAAGATTACCACAAATCTCCTCAAGAAGGAAACAAGATATTCACAAAGGAGGAAAAGATTTACCCTAATTCTCTTACCATCCTCTCCAAGTTATTTACTCTCTATATAAATAGAGGACGAAGCCTCACGGCAAAAATATAATCAACAATACATTCGATATACAAAACCCTACAAATCATTCATAGTTTATTCGACCTTTGTATAAACCCTAAACAAAACCCACAAACCCTAATTCGAACATAACAACTTAGGACCAATAAATCATAGGCGTAAAGCGGTCTCCGACCCTCTGACCGTAAGGGAATCGCCGATAAACACCAACAACCACACTCACACATCCGGTTGGACCATAGTGCAATTATTTGATCAAACACTCATTATGTTTGATAACGAGAACCTGATTGTAATAATCTTATTCATGCAATCTTCTTTCACTATTGTTAATATCTTTGAAAGTATATTCTGGTTGTTTAGATTAGCGTAGCCATTATGGTTTTTTCATCATCAATACTTTTATTTCTACTATCTCCGATTTGAAAAACCAAAAACTAAATCAACGGATTGGTTTGGTTTTAGTCTTTTAGAAACCAAATGGATCGGTTCCGCTTCAATTTCATATATAAAAACCAATGGTAAAAACCGAATCAACTTAAGTAATACTATGTCCTTACGTGTTCTTCAACCGGAGATAAACGTCTAGCAAACGCATGACCATACACATCATCTGTGTCATATATATCACATTTACTCTCCAATCATATACCTTTGAATAATGACCATGCAACTTGAAAGGACAATTACATTTTCTCAATAAAACTTTTTTTGATGCTCGTCCTCCTCTTACGGTATACTCTACCACCATCACACATGAATAATACCATAGAAATATCATCGGCTGCTTCTTTGTTTGATCTACCCTTGACTAGGAAATAAAACAACATTTTATATAGTTATGAGTTATGATACTATTACACAAATGTAAATAGGACACCCTAAATAAAATCCGTTATTCTTATTGACTGGAACATATTAAGGCCACCTAAATAGAACCCTCCCAAATGGAGCCCGCTATCCTTATTAATTAGGTCATATTAGGGCCACCTAAATAGAACACCCTAAATAGAACCGGTTTTTCTTATTAACCGGGACATATTAAAAGCACCTAAACAATAACCCTAAATAAAACCTTCTTTTTTCAACACCGGTCATATTAAAACCACTTTTAGGAATCCTAATGAAACTCCAAGTTAAATAGAATTTGATTTTTGGTGTAAGACCATGGCCAACGTCCCGCCCTATTTCTTCTTAACATTTTTAAACATTGGTCTTTCCCTCCCTCAAATTAGATTTTCTCAAAATCAAAATCATACCCTTAAAAAAATCAAAATCATACAGACTAGCTATCTCTATCTTCTTTGACTCCTTTTAACCCCATTGAATTAAAATGTCTCGTTAAGCGTTCTCTCACAATCATGTATGTCTTTTTTTATCTTTTTCAAATTAGCCTCCACTTATTATTAGGGCTGATATTATCAGATAAAAGGGGCAAATCTGTGAATGTCTTTCGTTCTTTTTGCCCTTACATTGTCGGATAAAAGTGACATACAGGTAATAGGGGTATGAGAAAATTGTTGAAATTGTGTGAAATTTCGTTGACCCGATTAACCATATGTCTTCGGATCTTTGAGCCTGTAGGGTCATACACAATTGAACATATATAATATTTAACCATAAAGCTACAGAATGATATTTGATCATTTACGCATTTAATTAAATAGTTTTAATTAATTTATACGTTTATAAATTAACGCGAGTTAATTGAGGATAAACGGATAAAACGACAACCGTTATTTATAGGAGTCGATTAAAGTTGGTTTTAATTGATTGATAAATAACTTATTAATTAAATGAGTTTAATTAATTAATTGAGTTAACAGGTTGGATAATTAATAAATGTCCATATTTAATTAATAATTAATTAATAGTTAATTAATTAAATAAGGAAAGTCCGGTCCGACCCACATATCCCCATGGGGGGGGGGGGGGGTTCTAGATCAATTCTAGGAGGGGGAGGATGAAATTTACAAGGGATTTTTAGGGTTTTTGGTTTCATAATTTGATTAAAAGACTTCCCTATAAATACCTTAAGAAATCCCTAATTAATTCATTTATTCATAAATCCCTAACACACACATAAAGGTGAAAATCTTATTTCTCCATTTTGTGTGTGTCAAACAAAACATCCCAAAATAAGCACAACCCCAAAATTGTTTTAGCTATAGAGGTTCGAATTCCACTAGGTGGAATTGTAAGGGTTTCGTTTGTTGCGGTCGTAAGCTTCAAGGTGTCTAGCAGATCCTTCGTTAAGACATTGTTCGTGTATGCACTTACGGAGGGTTCTACACTTGGAATCTCGTTTCCGAAATCTTCCGCATCATGAGGGATCTTATCTACGCAACGAGGTCAGTTTTGTATGTATTAAGTTACTTATATTGCATTGCATGGTGATCTTGGTCCGAGATGTTAGAACTATTAAATGTCTCTTAAAATATAACCACACGTTTTTAATAGTTGCTAACAGTTTATTAACACGCTTCCGCTTAGCAATTTGATTTGTATTTTAAAATTTGTTTTAAAACTGGATCGTTACCCGACCCCTTATATGTTAGCCGGTTAATGAAATCCCAACAAAAGTGTGGGGTCAGATGGAGCAAATTTCGCCCCTTCTGCTCAAAATTTTGCCCATTCTACTGTGACATATCGGGTTGAAGTGATGCAAAGTTGACAACATTATAATAAAAAATGTCAGGTCAGATGGAGCGAAATTCGCCCCTTCTGCTCCTAAAATTCGCCCTTTCTGATGGGTGTCAATAGACAAAAAAGGGTGTCAATAGGAAACCCCTTACCAAATATATAAACTTCTACTCTGACAATAATATTCGATTAAGATCAAGATCCATATCAATTTAAAACCCTCCCACTACATAAATCCATAAATTACCAAAAATAAATACTCGTATGTACACACATACATACAAATATATATCGACGCCTATGACTATAGATACAACAATTTAACCCGTATTCATTCATTCATTCATTCCAAACAGCTTTCTTATTCTTATATAAACCTTTTTTCTCTCCACTCCCCCACTTTCCTAAATCCCATCGCTCTCTATTTTCTCTCTCTGGCCAACAATTTTTCCGATGACGACTGACGGCTGGGTGGAGGCGGCGGCGACAGATGACGTACTAGTGGCTGAGCTCTTGTTACGAATGAAACATTCTAATCCGACAATCACTCATCGAAAACCAACATCATCAAAGATTACTTCAGCTGTTGCTCCGATTCGGTGGGGTCACCGGAGGAGCCGATCAAAACCACCCACCGGAAAATATAAAGAACAAGGTGGCAGCCCCACCACACATCTTTCTTGGAGCGGCGGCGGTGGGTCTACTAGTGATGGTCTTTCAGATCTTGAATCCGCTCACAAATCTTTCAAGGTTTGTATCTATTCTTAATTTCTTATATATATATATATGTATGTATATATTTCTGTATCTATCTTCCTCATCGGAAACCCATTCCGATGACCTTTTTTATTCAACATTTTTTCATCAACACTTGTTTAATTTTCCGATTTCATATGTGCCACGTCAGATTTTTCCGGGCATCTGTTTAAACATTGAATTTAGGTGTATCGTGTAATGAATATATATACATATAATTTCTGTATCTATCTTCCTCATCCCTATTAAAAGATTTGATCTTTTTATTCAACATTCTTGTCTCGCCTTTTCTTTTGGGTTTTTCAATCAAATCATGGTTTTCCGATTTTGATCCGTGCCACGTCAGATTTTCCGAGTTAACACAGAACAAATTTTATAAGGTCTATCTTCAATTTACCTTATGCGGATTTTGACTTTTGTTTTTTTTTCTACGAGTAATATATAAAGAAAATAATAGTATGTTTTGTTCTGTTTTCTGTTGTCTTTATTAAATTTACAAAGAATATGGGTTTGTATTGGGAAGAGATGGCTCATAGTTTTACTTTCACCTTTTTCTTGTTTTCTGTGAGGTGATTTTGAAACTGTAAAAAAAAGGACAGGTTGGAGGTTGTTTTAGTTTTGTAACCTTTTTTTACTGACCAAAAACACATTCAAGATCCAAGATTATGAAAGTTTCTTTTACTAGATTTCAATTAATTATTTTGATGGACAATATTGCCCTTTTGTAACTTGTTGGGGATACTAGGATAGTGTGTCTGGTATTGGGGTTGGGAAAGTAGCAGCTCTACACGCGGAGGGCAATTTTGTCTTTTTTATTCTTTTGTTGTTTTTGTCAATCTGGATCCTGTTCCGGATCGGGTCTCTTACATACGAGTATTTTTTAAGTTTAATTTATTTTTTTACATTTTATATATTTTATGATAATTATTTAAGGGAATAAATGATAATTACAAGTTTTAGGATGTGTTTTGGTGGATACATATCTTTTTGACTTTATTTTTTTTTGGGTGCTTTTTGATTGTGTGAAAATGCAAATAAAACCAAAATTAAAATTAAATAAAGACCTTTTTAACAAAATGGTGTTGATAAAGTACTCGTAATATTTATGTAAGTTTCTAATGTATCTTTATTTAATTTTCCAGCCAAATGAGGGTGCATCAACTTCTAGCTGCAATAAATCTCTTGAAAGAAAGGTTAGTCCTGTTTCTGTTACTTGACTATGTATTAGGTAATTTAATTCATCCACGGTACATATAACTTAATTATTGATATTGAACTAACATTATTTATTGACTACCCTTCTTTTTTTCCTTATGCAGTCTTTTTCTGAGCTTCAAAATGTAGAAAATTCATTACTGAAGACAAAAACACATATAAACAAGGTATGTTATATGCATCTTATATATAAAAACTGTTACAACCATAGATACATTGTATACTTTCGATCGTTATTATTTTGAATATTGAATGTCGACTCTAACCGGATTCTCTAAATGACCAGGAATTAATGTCGATGCGTGTGACGATGAATGAAGAAATGGCGTCAAGTCAGAATTTGAAGAGAGTCAAGGTATAAACCTAAACTGTTCATATTTTGATTACCATCTTGTATGTATAGTGTACTACCATATTTTGGATAGAGTAAAAAAAGTTCAAATAAAGGATGTGTAATTTACTTCATTGTTTTATTTTGCTATTATTAGATTAATTTAGATGAAAGTTCAAGAAACAGAAAGGGGAAGATGGTTGTGGACGAACAACAGATGGAACTACAGTCTCTGGATAACAAATCTCTTCAGATTTCATGTAGAGTAGAAGCAGAAAGGGAGGGTTCACAAAGAGGTTTTCTTTTGCCGGATTTAAACATGGCGTTGAGCGAGGATGATTTAATGATGATGAGCTGAGGTCGAAAAATAAAAGATTAGGAAAGATTTCTAATGTTTCTTGATCTTCACTTGGTATATTATATATTTATTGACATTGTATATATACCTGTCCACAAGGACAAGGAATGCCAGTGGGGAGGAGAAGGTTCTTTAGTGTAGTTTAATGTAGGTTTTGGTATAAGATCAGATGATAAAAATGTAAAGAATTTTGGTAACCCTTTGCAGGTTTTGATTTGCAATTCTAAAATTTATTAGATTTATTGATTGATACAGAGTTTCTGAGTATGTTTACCTGTTTAAGTCCTCGTTTTCTCTATCCAGTCATGAGCTATAAGCCTACAAGTCGTTCTCCCGTTGAAGCACTTTTACGTATGGATGAGCATTTCTTATGCAGCTCGGTCGGTAATCACCCAACTTGCAAAACAGTTCCTGTGGATTCATTCACACAAACAACCTGCATAACATATATAAGTAGTAACATCGATGCGCCAAATTGACTACTTGCTCCGGTAACAAACTCCTAATCAACAAGTATTGCTACCCTTGGCTTTTATGGTGAATAGTCTGACGTTGTGACATCTACCAACATACTAAAACATAATTGTAGAGTTTTTATATGACATGTGACACAATCTTAAAACGACACATATCCTTTTTTAAAGTATATCAAACTCTATTATATCAAAATCTTTTTTTTTTATGATAATTAATCATTATTTATTTAGTTTCCATAATCCATTAGAAATCTAAAC
This sequence comes from Erigeron canadensis, assembly GCF_010389155.1. Lineage (NCBI taxonomy): Eukaryota > Viridiplantae > Streptophyta > Magnoliopsida > Asterales > Asteraceae > Erigeron > Erigeron canadensis. The sequence continues at coordinate 52,114,696 of NC_057761.1, forward strand.
CTAAATATAAATATACTCATTCCGTTTCTTTTTTGTTCCATGTCGTCAAAACAAAGCAGAAGTTTGTTTTGTTCTTTTATCCCTATTTCCATCTTTACAAAGAAACTAAAACAATACTATTAGTCAATCAAGAATTGAAAGGAAAAGTTGATTTTAGTTACTTCCATTCGAGCAAAGAATAACAGAAGTCAAGCTTCAATTCAACTTTCTAAAATAATTTTATTGTCAATAAAACTCTCTAATATTGTCATCATTAACAAATTGTCTCTTTTTTTTTTCTTAATTATTCAACTCCTAATACTTATATTAATTATCTTTTATTATACTAAATCACAGTTGTTCTAATAACTTATTGACCAATCATGGCTCTCGATTTCTTAATGTTGACTTTTGTTTTCAATTTTGACTTTAATTTACACTTTTTTGTTTTCCATCACAAATTTATACTTTTTACCCAATAATTTTAATATAATAAATAAATAATAATAGCTTATATATCCAATAGAATAATAGCTAATATTTATCCAATAAAATAATAACTAATATATATCCAATAATATGATCTATCATATATATAAATTTTACGATTTCTTAATGTTAACTTTTGTTTTCAATTTTGACTTTAATTTACACTTTTTTGTTTTCCATCACAAATTTACACTTTTTACCCAATAATTTGAATATAATAAATAAATAATAATAGCTTATATATATCCAATAAAATAATAGCTAATATCTATTCAATAAAATAATAACTAATATATATCGTTCTATCATATGTAAAAAAATAAATTAAATTTATTGTAAATATATTAAGATTTTAGTAGTGGTTGTATTTGAATTGAACACTCAGTATTTACTTCTATCTTTAACTTTTACTTTATAAGTTTTTACGAGTTACATGTATTAATATTTAATATTAATAATGTCGTAAGTCTCGTGTCCAGTGTTGGACACGGGTCTAAAATCTAGTAATAAGCTATTAACATGAAAACTTTATAAATGTGAGTCCCTCGATAGCTATAGATCGCTCTCGAGATCGTCTATGATTATGTCGTGAGTGCGGAATCCTCACGAGATAACTAGTTTGATTAGTAAATAGGTATATCGCTAATTATCAAATAAATAATCAGCCGTATAGTACTATCTTCGTTTCTATAAGCTATAGAACGAACTTAGTTCACTGGAGTACTTGTATGTCGAACGTCTATGTCCCTATATATCAGGGTATTCGTTCGTATATATATGTTTCAGGTCGAACTGGGCTTGCTGGGCTTTGTTCTTACGAATTTAGCTGCCAGCCCATGTAACGAAGTTAATCTTCGTTTGTACCAAACGAAGTTTATCTTCGTTTGCTTCTAACGAAGATATATCTTATCTTCGTTAGATGTAATGCTTAGTTATATTCCTAAGTGTTTCATCTTAAGGAATCCTAACACATATTATGTTTGTACTTGTATATCACACAACAAACATCATACACACACACATATATATATATATAACTCCAAAACATAAAGTTCATAATCTATCAATTACATATATAGATACGACATAAATTAACATAATATCTCAATCTAAACGACATATCAAATCTAAGTTGCTGTTGTCACATCAACGTGCATCAACAATAAATTTGAGTTTATGATCCGAAGTCACAAAGCTATTTGCCATCATCCAGATCCACTATGTTTACAAGTTCTGATTTTTTATTTTAAAACTTTAAGGTAAATTTAAAATTCTAATTAAAGATATATTATATTTATCATTACTGTGTTTATTATAAGTTAGCTTCGATCATCGATTTACTTTAACCACAATTTATTTCAACCTCACAAATCATGTATGAGGTATATTCGTTTTTTTTATGATACAATTTATATAGCTACCGTACATCATACGGGTATTAGGACTAGTAAATAATATACCAATGTTTCATAACAGAATAAGGTTTGTATAAAAATGAGGCCAAATCCCTTGCAAGACACTTTCACACTCTTTGGTTAATTGCTCCATTGATCTCATGGTAAGGGAAAATAGGGGTGAGTATGGATCGGTTTGGTTCGGTTTTTGGCTAAAACCGAAAGCATAACCGATCCATTCGGTTTTTAGAAAACCCAATCCATTGGATTCGGTTTTTGTTTGGTTCGGTTTGTCGGTTTTTTGGTTCAGTTTGGATCGGTTTCGGTTTTTGTTCGGTTTTTATTATAATTTTTTTTATAATTTTTTGTTTATTATGTTATAAATTTAATTTTCAGTTGTTAACAAAAAAAATTATGATATAGAAATTAAAATATAAAGATGTTTTTTATCGACTAATTATATTTTTTAGGTGTTAAAATTGATATAACTTTTATAAAACGAATTGACTTTCTTGTACGTTTTCATCTAAAACATACAGTTTATATAGATTTGTATACTAAAAAGACAAAAAGTTTAAATATATTAACATATTTACAAATTATAAGTAATAAGTATAAATGTAATATGATATAAATATTAAATAATTAATATATAATTGATTCGGTTCGGTTCGGTTTTTGATCGGTTTTTTGGCATATGAAACCGAAACCCGAACCGATCCGTTTGGTTTTTAGAAAACAAAACCAAACCAATGGATTTCGTTCGGTTTTCGGTTTTTTCAGTTCGGTTTTGTCGGGTTTTTTTGGTTTTTGGTTTTCCGGTTCAGTTTTTGCTCACCCCTAAGGGAAAACATCACTGTCTTATTCCCAATCATTCACTTGCTGCTTTTTTCCCAATACTAACGTAACAATTTAACACAGGGCGAGGTTGATTAAATTTAACAAAGTTATTTTCAAATTTGATTACCCATTCTATTTATGGGGAAAGGTTAAGTAGAACATACTTAGGGGGGAATTATGTAAAATTTAGGGGGATTGTGTAAAATTCAAGGGGGTCTTGTACGTTTATCATATTCAAAAGTTTAATTTGTAAACTTTTTTTAACATGGTAGTATTTAAGATGGGTAAAGCGATGCAATACGGATTATTTTTCCTTCTATTTATATAAAAAAAAAACCAAAAAAAAAATTAAAAAAAAGGTGAGTACTGAGTACTCCAAAGTTCCAAATGACAAAAATGATAAAGGCTGGAAGCCTCGGAGTCTGGGAACTGATACAATGAAGTTTCCGGCCCAACCTTTAGGTTTTGGTATTAGAAAGCGTCTTCAACGGGCCTATATTATCTTGTGGACCAAATACACTGGTCCTGTACTCTTGTTATTAATTTTGGACGTCTCTTCGAGCCCATGAAATAGTAAACATTAAACTCATGAAGTGATTACTTTTTCTTTTATTATTATTATTTTTTACTATTTTTTATTTTTTAAAACAACGTGTTAGTTGGTTAGTGTTTTGAACCCCCTAAATGAAACGACGACGTTTTGACATCTAATTTTAGAGATTTTTAATCTCGAGAAAGACCAAAAAGAGCTAGATCTATGTCTCCTTTAAGATCTTCATACACAGCGTTTCAGCTTTTCAATGCTTGAAATAGGAAGAAACTCAACGGAAATCATAAAATCAAGCTGAATTAGCTTCAAAGGAAAATGACAAGCAGAAATACCTTGCCGGAACCGGTTCTGAAACGAAACCATGTTATTTTTTGGGGGAAATGACACGGCTGATAAAAAATATATAATAAATAAATAAAAAATAATGTCATGTCATTAAAAACATGTCAAGTAATTAAAAAAATGTCCACATCATGTACATGTGTCAAATGTTACGATTTTCGGGAATGAATGAAAGTTCATTGCTAAAAAGTAAAACTTTTAAAGGTCACTGCTATTTTCGTGAATTGGTCGAAAGATGCTTTCTATTTTCTGCGGTTATCCCTTTATTATCCTATTAAATTTGTACTCGTGTCAAGCACAAAAGTTCTCTATTTTTAGTCAGTTTTAGATACAAATTAGTGCTAAGACCCATGCACGATACACGGTTTGATTTAATTTAATTTATTTAACTTATATTTGCTTTCTATTGTATCTTTTAAAACATTGTATAAAATTTTTAAAGACATATTTGATAGATTACTTACATAAATAAAAATAGTTAATAAAAGGAACAAATTTATATCCACTAGACAGATGTCTGCGTGATGCGGCAGTGCTGATGGTAGCAACAAAGGTGTGGCGACGGCAATGTGTGTCGGTGACGATGGTGGTGGCGTGGTGGTGAATGTAAATTAATTGATGTAAGAGGGGTTAATATAATTATTTAAGAGTTAGGGAATTTATGTTGTAATATATTTCATTAAGGGTATTATAGGTATATAAGTGAAATTGTTTAAATTAGTGAATAAAGAAAAGAGATAACATGATCATTTCAAAATCTTAATTACTTATTTAGGAATGATAGATAGATATCGACTTATTTTGCAAGGAAGTAAATAATATCCTATTCACTTATTCAAAAGTAGCAAAGTCAAGTTTAAATAATTAGCACAAGATAATCAAAAAAGTATGTGTACATTGTAATAAAAATAATCACAAAATAAGCAAGAAGGTTCGTGAAAGTTTTTTAATCTATAATAATTGAAGTGTTAACATAAAAGTTTTAACTTTTTTATTTTAATAACTCCACAAGTCACCAAAGTAAATAACAGAATAGCAAATGCATTAAACCGTAACTAAACTAAAGATTAATAACTTAATAATAAACTGAGTTTTGTTAGGAGCTGTGCTTAAGACGGGTAAGCTTTTGATATATTAATGAAAAAGCCGTAAATACATTCGAATGAGATCTTTTTGTGCTAACAAATAAATGACCCAACATCTATCTATATCTATATCTATATTATATTATAAAGCAGATCTCCCACGTTTACATTTTAATTTTTAACATTTCTTTCCCAAAATGTCCATATATCAATTCTATATTTACCTAACACCATTTCTATCTTCTCAAATCTCAACCAATTATTTTTTTTTCTCTCTTCTCCATAAATCATTTCTTCCTCCAATTCATTCAAAAATTTTTATCTCAAAAAGCGTACATCGATAAATTATAAAAATTATATGGGTGTTCTTAAAATTTAATGCTCTTTCATTAGAGATGTCATTCGATATGCTTTCGACGAATTTTTAAATCCGAGGACGGAGCCCGTACGGTTGAGGCATTTGACTATCACACTCTATGACCTATCACCCCCACCATCTCACCGCCTTAACGCGCGGATACTTGCTCTCTTAAATTCAAAATATCACACATAAATTAACAATTGTATCCTCATAAAAAGAGTAATCTAAGAACCCAACTTGTAATTGCAATATTCAGCCAAATGAAAAACCTCATCACATGCTCTATCAACCATAAGAAATCGAATTAAACAAAAGTGAAACTCTTTTAATTTGAGAGAAAATCTGGAACATGTATTTGGTGAAAAAAATTGTTAATTGTTACATATATAATATAATATAATAAAATAATATATAATAACTTAAATAATTTAAGAAAAATGCCTTATATTGGACAATCAAGTTAGAGATATGCATAAGATCAATTTTAAAATAGTTTAATCAATTGTTATAAGGAAAGTGATAATTACTAAACCATTAAGATTTGGAACATTGCTTAATTATACGTTTAGTCACTAAAAATAGGATTGTATATTTGTTAGTATAGTATAAATTAAAAGACACGTGTTGTTTTAAAATTGTGCCATGTGTCGAGTAATAAATACTTTAATCTGTTTTAGTTTATTGGTAGATTAATAATAGGGCTTTTAGTTTAAAAAGTACCTCAACTTGTCACATTTTACTTTATTGACGATCGAACAAAAAAAAGTCTTATCTTGGGGGGAAAACCGGCTAAACCAACTATATTGAGATTTGACCGGCTAATAGATGATGTGGAGCCGGTTTTATATTGATTTTGCTTACTCACAAGCCTAGTTGGCATCCTAAGTGTATATATATAATAAAATAAAATATTTATATATACATATACATATCTATATAATTATTAAAACAGTAGTTAACCGAGCAAATCCAAGCACTCTTCTAAACTAAAGCTATGTTAAAATATTGACACATAGGATTTATCCTATGTGACATCTTCATACTTTTTCATAATATTTTATCTTATATTTATATAAAACAAATAAATATAAATAAAAATAAATATAAAATATAGAAAATATATATATAAAAAAGTGAAAATAAACTTTTAAGCAAACTTATTAATTAAGTATTCTTTAACCAAATTTGGAATCGTTATATTTTCATTGGAATTATATTTTACGTATTTTAGTTTATTATTTATGACTTTTTGATATTCACCAAAATTTGGTTTCAACTTTAATATGATTATATCTAATCCATACATTACACATTTAGATTCATTAAGATATATTTTTCACTAACAAGTTTGACTATTTATTAAAAAAAATTAAAAGTCTGCAATATTGGTCGATATTTAGATAACTTTTTATTGTTCTTTTTACAATTTTATATTAGATTTCAAACCTTATTTCGAATGATAATTTTCTTTTTCAAAGTTTCATCTCTTTTTATATGATTGGGGTAAAATCTCAAGAGTCAAAAAGCAAGTTTTTGTGCCGAGTCAAAAAACGAGTTGACAAGTAGCAAATATTTTTTTCCATTCTAATTTAATTTTGTATTATCGTTTATTTGCAAAATTTCTTTGTGTCTAGACTTTACAATTATTCAATTATGCAGGTATCGATATTTTTGATGATGGTATAGAATGTGAAGGATAATGTATATCCTTTATACTGACATACATGGAACTTGGGAAGATATTTGACATTGTTTTCTTGGGAAGATATTTGACATTGTTTTCTTTGACAACTATTATTTAATTAAATTATAAAGTTATAAAGAAATTAACACAATAATTTTTCGCTTTTATGTTGTTTATAGAATTGAGAAATGATAAAGTTACAAACAACATTTACAAACTTAGGTGACATTTGTTTTGGACTTAATACACACAGTCATGACTAAATCAAAGATACCTAATTCATTAAGTCATTAGATGTGTTTGTTTTTTGACTTAACAAAAAAAAAAAAATTGTATTGACTTAATCCATACAGACGTTATATATCCATTCAGTCATTTATCAATCCAGTCACTTAATGGTTAATAATTTATTAATTTAAAGACTTTTATTTAAATTACCAAAAAAAGTTTCGAGACACATTTATTCTTCATGTACATTAAACATGGTTTAAAATACGAGAATACAATACCTTAATTAACTTTTAAGTTCAATGAAAAGATTTAAAAATAAATTCAATATAAATTTGAAGATTAACAAAAAAAACAAGTTACTATAGATTTATTTTAACTATACAAAATGTATACAATCTTAAAAATAAAAAATCTTTAAATATTAATTTAAAGTTTCGTTAGAACCAAATATAGATACCAAGAATTCAAACATTGTTTTTTATTATTATTTATATATTTACGAAATACACAATATTGGTCAAAATTTTGTTGAATGATCGTTTTAAACAGCCGCACATCGTGCGGATAAAAAAACTAGTTATATTGTATAAAGATAAATATAAACAAGTTGCTTTTCAATCAGGACCATCCCTACCCATTCTAATTACTCTTTCAAATTCAGTACATACACAAGATTCTCAAATAATTAAGTAAATTAGCAACACCTTTTCAATGTGAAATTCTTTGTCAGTATCCCTATCAATGACCGCCACCAACCTTGTCGGTATTCCTATCAATTACCGCCACCAAGCTTTTCAATCAACACATGCAAACCAATTTTATCCGAATTTATCGAGTTGTGTGGAGTTACCGAGTCACCATAGAGACCACTGTATTCATATCGAGTTTGATGCAGTGGCGGACCCAGGATCCTAAAGGACACATAGCTCAATTTTTCAAGGGATGACAGGCAAACCCGATATCTGAAAATTTTGGGCCGGGTCAAGGCAAGCGTATTGGGTCATGGGTCGGGTTTCGGGGCAATTATCAGAGACCTTTTGGGGTTCGGGGCAGAGACCGGCATATGCCTAAATTGATTAGCTATTTTTCAATTAATGATAAATGGGTACATAAACAACTAAAAGCAAATGCTATTTTTATGGAGTAAAACAAACTACTAAAACATGTGCGAAACTAAAGTCACGTCCTCTATTTCTTTAACCAATGACGAATCTAGCTAAATCATCCACATTAATAAAACTTTGAATGATACAAAATTTAGCTATGTTTTGGAATAAATTTAGACTCGTTACACGTTATACAATTTCTATTCATTTTCATAATACCAACAAATGTTTAAAAATCATTAATAATAATTACACATAATTGTACACGACACTAAATGTGTTGGTATCTTGTCTCGTATAAAAGACTTAATTAAATAGAAGATTTGCATAAAGTAAGAATGAAATATACAAAATATATACCTTGTTTTCAATTTGTTTTATGACTTGAATACAAAATAGAGTTGTCTTTTGTAACACCCGTAATTTAAAAAGGTGAAGAATATAATAATAATAATTTATTTATATGTTTACATAAAAAATAAATAAGTTATTTATGTATATGTTATTTGTATTTATAAATTAATAAATTAATTAACCAAATAGATATGTATATGTATATGTATACTTAATAAACAATTAAGAAGGATAAGTATGATAAAAAAGTTTGTATGTGGCATGCAAGGAAAGGTGACAACTAAAACTTAGTTAGCTCCACAATTATAGATAATTCATCAATTCATCCTAATCTCCATTTTCTCGAATCCTTTAAGATTTTAGTTACTCTATTTAAAAGTCCATAACCTTATTCCTAACCGAGATATCAACACTCACAAGTGATTCCAATACTAACAATATAGTTTAATAATGAGAATAAAATAGTAAAATCTTGATGATGTGATTGGAGTTCGGGAGAAAGGAAGCGAAAGTTGGACAATCTATGTGAAGCTATTAAACTCCAAATTTTCATCCAAGGTAAATTCTGATTGAATTTTTTCTTTCTTTCTTTTTTTCTTTAATGATTATAATTAAATAAGTGGGTAACTATTTCCACTTTCTTTTCCTAAATAACATGTAAAAGTATAATTGTTTTCTTATAAGACCGGTATCCCATTTCTTTTGGACCCGTAGCACCAATAGATAACATAAAAAAATTTAAAAAATGTTACACTTCACGGATGAAACAGACCCGTATCCCCGGCTACCCCTCGGGTGTATGTCGGTCCGCCCCTGGTTTGATGCATTCAGTTTTCCGATTTATTGATTTTGTTGACGGTTGAATTTTCGGTGAGGTGTCTTGTTTTCCGGCGAACTTTATTTCAGATTTCTTTAACCTAGGGTTTGTGCGGAATCATGTTTTGAACAGTCTGGTGGTGGTTTCATACATTAATTCGAAGATACAAGTGAGTTATCGGCATTTTAAGTTTTCCGGCGAGGGTTTCACATTTTCCGTCGAGTGTTTTGGTACCATAGATCGATTTAATTGTTGGTCGAGGTTTGTTCGGAATTCTTTTGTGAGTGTTTTGGTACCATTTTCGTGACTTGGTTCGAAGAATTGAAGGTGTAATCTTGATTTTAAGTTTTCCGGTGAAAATTTACCAGTTTCCAGCCGCCGTGTTATGCAAATCACATTTTCAGTTGGTATATAGATTAAAAGAAGACAGATGATGATCGATGATGATATTTTTTTAGTTGTTATAGATAAACTTATATCTATGATCCATGATGATATGTGTGGTATATATATCTATATGATTGATGATGATCTGTTTGATATATAGATAGATTTTGTTATAGTGAAATTGTTAAAAGAAAAAAAGAAATGATCAATGATGATATTATTTTAGTTGTTTAGAGAAGAAGGTTAAGTGGGTCATATGTGGCAAAGCCATATTATCAATTTTATATAGTTTATTAAAAAAAATGAAAGAATAAAAACAAAATGACCGACAACTTGAACCTGGACATTATATAAATTGGTTTTTATCCTCACAATATGACAGATTTTTGTTTGAATCCTAATAAAGTAAAAGGTGATAAGTTGAGGTAGTTTTTATGTAAAAAGTCCTAAATAATAATTTGGTTTTTTTAAGTGGGCTTTTTTAGGATTATGGAAGAAACTCAAGGTAGTGAACACAACGTTTTATGGGCCAACAGATGGATTGTCTTCTTAAGTTGGATCTTTTTCATGACTACCAGGCTACCATTACGTACCCATTCATTCAACCATTTTATTTCTTTCCAAAATCTATTTTAAGTGGGGTTCTCAATTGTAGTGTGGACGGTCACGGTATGCAATTTCCAGATGAGTTCTAGTTGTGACAAAACTGTAACTCTTTTACTGATTGACATCTAGCATTTAAATTCATACAGTTTTGGTTATGTACGTGCTTTGCCTCTTCAACAAGTATAGTTTATTACCTAATGAGGTTTTGGGTAAAATAAAATCACCATACATCATAAAAAATCATCTTGCATTAATATATAATGGATTTTCGTTCATCAATTTTATCATGCTCTAAGGGTTTAATCATGCTCTAAGGGTTTAGATCTTGTCCTAATTGTTTTACTTTAATATATGTTATACAATAACCAACCATTAATGAATATGAACAATTTTGATATCTTATCATGTCATTATAAACTTATCCTATTATAAATTTTAAGACTACAAATTATTTAGACTTCTCATAAATATACTTTGGTGAAATAGATGTCTTCTGTTGACCAATTTCAATCAAACTTTTGGTCGAACTTTTCTAAGAATGACCCGCAATATTCAAAGGATCGGCCCAACGTCCCAACCCCTTCAATTAATCGATATTATTAAAGTGCGTGTACAAATAGAGGCAGCATCAAATCAAAAAGAAAAAAAAGATGCTTGCAAATCAAACTCCTTCACCAAGCAAAATGGTGTCACTTCTCAACATCACTCCCGTCATGATGGTCACAATACCCTTGCATTTCGAAAGCAATAATACATGCCATGACAAACCACATGTAATAAAAGATTTCCTTTTCTTCTTTTTTTTTTTTTCACAAACATATAAACGAAACATGACGAGAATAAATTGTAAAATGTGAAACCAAGATGAAAAAAACTTATATCAAATTGAAAAGCGACTAATTAGTATAGCAGTCTTATTTTATTTTCATTATTAAGATAATATAGATGATGCATAGTTATTTTTATATCATATTTTTCAATTACCCAACAACATATTAAATATAAGGATGGTCGTCGGTACCATACCGTACTGAACTTGTTGATACCGAAACCGATTATCATTAAAAATGGGAACAATATACCGTACTGAAATTACGGTATCGCTACGACGCTAGCTACCTGTTTGCTACCAGATTTTTCGATACCTATAATACCTAAGTACTTGTTTCGTATATTGTCCCTTTAAGATGCATTGAGATACAAATATATATATAAAAAGAGACCAATTTTTCTGTTAAAAAAAAAGACCAATTTTTGAAAGTAGCCAAGTAAGTTAAACATTTGTATAGAATTAATATTAGTACTGTATAGTGACCTAAAAAAATAGATTATATAAAATATCTATTTTGTGAAAGTAGATTATATTTTGATGACTTTTACCCTTTAAAAAAAAGGTTGTATAAGGTAAAAAAAAAAAAGGAATACACGTCAGATTGGTTTATTTTGAAAGTTTTTTCTAACAAAGAAACTTATTAAGATTAGACGGAAACTAAAATTTACGAGTACCAAAACTGCCGATCACTTTTACAAACTGTTAAAAATCACATAACAATTACGGAGTAATAATTATCGTATATTACGAGTATGAAAATTACATAAACTATGCTAGTATGCTGGAGATATCAAACAAGGCAAGTTTTATTAGCAAATTTTAAAAGTATTGCTACTAGCTATGAGCATAGGGTATGGTATTCGGACATGAGGTGGCACACTAGGTGGCATTCGGCGCCGACCCATCTCCCATACCCCTCCATACGTTCGGCGTTCTTGATTCGTGGTGAGGCATCTGTTTGTCGGGTGTCGGCATCTAGTTTCTTTTGTTTTTTTTTTTCATATTAGCCTCATCATAAGTAAAGAAGATAAATAGCAAAAAAAATATTTTCTAATTCTTTATAATAAAATCATAATAATAACAATAATATTAATTAATCGTTGGATTGATCAAAGTTCAAAGACTTGCGGGTACCATTTATTCAAGATCATTGACGATCTGCAAAATCATGGAGTTCGAACGACTGATCATCAATGTTGACGATGACGGGCTGAACATTAAGCAGAAATTGATAACATTTTTTGATGAAAAAGATGACCCTTTTTCAAGAAAAGGTGGTGCAGCCAGCTGGTTGTTAAGTTTATGATGATCTATCAATTTATGCTTTGAATGTCGAGAGGTAGGTGATGAGTGGTAATAAGAGTAAAATACTAGAATAGTGGAGGTGATGTGTATTGATTTATTGTATAATTAAAGATAATAAATTAAAAAGAGGCCAAGCATATATGTAGGAATATGAATGGATAATTAACTGTATTCTTTCAATTATAGATGTATTTTTTTTTATTAATAACGTTGTTTTATTAATATATAAAGTTAGTTAAAAATCTATTTTGTGTGATTTTTTTAAGTATATTAAAATTAAAAAAAATAATGTTCTGCATCCATAACAGTAAAAAACTAATGAAAGATGACGTGACAGTGAAGTGGCGTTCTGGATGGTTCTGTATCGAGCGACCATACTTGATGCTCTAATAAACCTGGGTTTAACCGGGGTTTTTGAACTAAAACTTTTAAAAGCCAAAACATTATAAAAAAAAAATAATATATAAATATATATGTAATTTTTGTTATTGACATATTATAACTTGGTTTGGAGATATTAAATTGACTAACATAGCACCAATACAAAACTAACTTTTAATCCTTTAATAAATTATACAAGTGACTTTCAATCACCTGATGCATATATTGATTCTTAAACGACCGTTCTAAAATCTAATCTGTTTTTCAATTCAATGAACCATTGTACGGGTTGCTTGTTATCACACGGGTATGATTCGTCACTTTTCACATGCATAACCACTTCTCTCGTGTGTATCCTCTGTTGGTCAGCCAACCAGGAGGTACGAACACAAATTTATGAATTTAAAAGGTCAATTCCAAATTTTATTTCAAAAAAGACATCTTTACAGTCATTTTTATGCCTCGAAGAAATAAGAGCTAATTCGACGACACAAGTTGTTTTGTAAGCTATTCTTTTCGCTTAGAGTAGTATTTTCAGAAAATAAACTCAAGGGCATATATAAAGAAAAATCAAACTAACTGCTCTGCGATATTCAGTTCAAACAATAAACAATTACTGTATATTATATGCAAATTCTTGTAAAAGATAAGTTTTAAAGGAAAAATTATACCATCATCTTACAAAAAGACTTTCTTTGGGATGGGAATAAAACATTTTAAAGGAAAAATTCATCACAAATTTCAGCAAACCTAGAGTTGTAACGTAGAGTTGTTATGTAGATAATAATTAATAGTATTAAAATTAAGGATAAAATGTTAACATGTACCAACTTATACACCACAATTATTGAGATTTGAGACTATCGGATCTGACTTTACGAACAAACATACAAAATTTCCTTCGTTTCCAAGTTCTTTTTTTATACGCAATCACACTTTGGAAAGTGACATCATGTCTGGGTTTTTTTTCTTTTTTTTTTTGGAAAGGTGAGTTTCGCTGGAAACTTCGTGCCGCGATTCGACAACGGGATGTCTAGTATACGTTGTCTTAACCGAGTCTGCGTTAGAGAGCTCCTTCTAAATAGAAAAGCTTATTTCAATTACCCGATAGGGGGAAACTTCCTACTAATCCGTCCGAAGGCACAACGATTAATAGGGGTAAACCCTACCCCTCAGACTTAAACCTGAGTATATCCAAGTCAAACTCTCATAAAGGACTTAATTCCTATGTCTTCCAAGACTTAAACATAAGACCTCATAAATTTGTGTTCATACATCCTTGTTGGCTGACCAACAGAGGATACATACGTGAGAAGTGGTTATGCATGTGAAAAGTGACGAATCATACCCGTGTGATAACAAGCAACCCGTACAATGGTTCATTGAATTGAAAAACAGATTAAATTTTAGAACGGTTGTTTAAGAGTCAATATATGCAACAGGTGATTGAAAGACTTGAATAATTTATTAAAGGAAACTTAAAAGTTAGTTTTGTATTGGTGCACAAGAGTTTTGATCATTTGAAAACTAAAATTTTCATGAAAATTAGAAAACTGTCAAAACACACTGTGATCTGAATTTAACACAATGTGTTTTTAATACGTTTTTCAAAAACACATTGTGTTAAGTTCATATCACAGTGTGTTTGAGCAATTTTCCGATTTACAACGTTATCAAAAACACACCATGATTTAAACTTAACACAACGTATTTTAGGTTACACAATAAAAACACATTATGTTAAATTTTGATCACAGTGTGTTTTGGTCAGTTTTCACAAAAAATTTAGTTTTCAAATGAATATTTCACTGGTGCACATATAACGATAATTATTACTCCTTAATTGTTATATGTCATCCTCAAGGCTTGGACATGCATATCACACGGCTTGAACCTGCTAAAATTGCAAAAAAGTTGAAAATTTTTTATGTCAATTACAGATTAACCAAAACATAAAAAAGAAACATCATCAAACAAAAGCCGAACCACGTATCGGTTCTAACTTCGTGATATTTTTGTTGAAAACCCATACAAGTTCCAGGGGAAAAAACAAAGAACCACAGTTGAGTCCCAATGCTACTTGTAAATTTGGTGATGACAAATCTGATATATAAACACTTAGTAATCTTTTGGTTCTTGTAATCTGATCTGGGTCAGACTAAGATGAAACAGCTTGCGATCTGTAACTGACTCAGACCATGCTTCATATATTGTAATTGTTTATCTTATGGAAGCAAGTGTTGTTCAAGCTGCATCAAATGGTTATAGCATTCAATCCAAATCAAAGAGGAGGATTGAAGATAGAAGATCAAGTTGTTGGTGGAAGACAACTTGGGATTAGTAGTCAGCTTGTAAACACTTAGACAGATTTGCTCTTGACAAACGAGCAATCTGTGTCTAAACAATCAGTGAAGATTACAGCCTGGATTTATTGATAAGGACGTATGACGTGACTAGGAAGGTTCCTAGAATCTGGGTTGGTGGTTTATTTACACATGCATGTCCATACTCTCATTGGACGATCAAAATGACGTGCTGCAGGTTTTGGGGACCACAAGTACAATGAAGGCACGTTCCAATATTCCCTGATCATCCAACAGAAGAACAATACGTGGCTTATTTGGACACCAAGAGAAACTGAAGCTTTCGCCTATAAAAGCTACAATCCTTGAAGGCATATGTAGGCATTCCTTTGAATCATTTTCACAAAAAGTTCTCTTTGCTCTTATACACAGCCTTGTCTGTGAGAAGTCAGCTTGGGCTGCTTCTCTTGAGAAAGAACTTGTTTGATTGTTGTTTGTCAATTCATAGGGTTGTTTAGATATTGTAGGTTATCTTGTTTCCGCAACAACCCTGTAATTCTTTGTATAGATTATTTCTTAATAAAGGATTACATTTGAAAAACGCAATCTGTGCCTAAGAATGTTTATTTTCTACTTTACTGTTTTATTGATTCTTATAACTCACATTGTTTAATATACTTATTGGATCAATTAAAACCCTTTTTTAAAAGAAAGTATAGGAAAAACGAAACAGTTGTATTCACCCCCCCCCCCCTCTACAACTACTTGTGTACATTATACCTTGGTATCTTGTTACACCTCTGGGACATAACAAGTGGTATAAGAGCAGGGGTTAAGATTTAACTTGACTTGATCCTTGCTTATTTTCCTTTTGTAGAGCATAATGTCATCGTATGTTGATAATGGTTCTTCTACCCGACCACCTATGTTTGATAAAGATGATTTCAGTGGGTGGAAAGGTCGTATGTCTTTGTTCCTTGAATCCATTGACAAGAATATGCCTGACATCCTTGTGGATGGTCCTTATGTTCCTACATCGACTGTTGTGATTGATGCTGTGGTCAGGGAAGGTCACCCAACCATTCCTGCCACAGTCAAATCCATTGTTAAGGACAAGGCAGATTGGGGAGATGAGGATAGGAGATTGGCCAACTTGGATGTGAAGGCACGTAACTTCATTGTCCAAGCTGTGCCTAAAGACATTTACCATTCAATTAAAATATGTTCGACAGCAAAGAAAATATGGGGTACATTGACTGTCATGTTTGAGGGTTGCTCTACTTCCATGGAATCTACCATTACTACTCTCACTAGGAGGTATGAGAGATTTTTCTCATTGAGAAATGAATCCTTGACTGACACTCATACCCGCTTTAATGCTTTAGTGAATGATTTAGCTGCTGTTGGAATTACTAAGAAAAATGATGTGTTGAAAAGTAAATTTCTTGATTCATTACCACCTAAATGGAATAATTATATCTCTTCTGTGAAACTAAGTTCTGTGTATCAAGATCTTGATCTCCCTGGACTTTTTGGTTTACTTCATAATCAAGAATGTTCAGAAGCTGAGAAACTAATTGCTATGGGTGATTCGTATAGTCAGCCTGCTAGTGCACTTGTTGCATCTATGACTGAACACCCTAGTTCAATTTCTAATGAGATCATTCCATGCATCAATGAATCTGTTCCTGTGATTTCTAACACAAATTTTGTTTGTTCTGAATCTGATGTTGATGAATCTGATGGTGAGGACTTAGCCAATGAGGTGGCTTTGTTAGCTGAAAGGATAAGAAGGAGATCATTTAATAAATTCAAAGGAAAAGGTAGAAGTGGGCAAGCTGATAAGACCAAGAAGCCATTTGACGTGTCCAAGGTCACTTGCTACAAGTGTGGTAAGCCTGGACACATGGCTGGTGATTGTAGATCCAAAGAGTCTTCTCAAGCTGTGCCATCCAAAGGTGGAAGAAATGAAAAATACTCAAAGCTCAAGACCAAATACAAGGCCTTGAAAGCACAAGTGGCTGAGCTGAGTAAGAAAGTTGAAAAAGATGAGAAGAGTCTGATAGCCAAAGACTGGGCTGAGAGTGCCACTTCCTTTGATGATGAGAAGTTTAAGGATGCCAAGTGCTTTATGGCTAAAGAAAAGTTTGCTGAGGATCTTGTCAAGATTCAACAGCAATCTGAGTCAGCTCACAAGGCATCTTCAAGTCAGACTGCTCCACTTGAGGTAAATATCTTTTCTAATCTGTGTGACAATGAAAAACTGTCAAGGCTAAATAGACTTGGTGATGAGGTTCTCTTGCAAAAACACTTTAATCAAGAACTTAAAAAGGAAATTTCAATTTTAAAACATAAAGTAAGCTCAAAGAATTTCACCATTGAAAAACTTGAATCTGAAGTAAAAGCTCAAAAGCAATTAAATGCTATTTTGGTCACTGAAGCTAAAACTTCAGAAGAAAAGTTTTTGAAAATCAAGCATATAACTGAATCATGGTGCACTGGTTCCAAAAGAGCTGCAAAATGTGTTAATGTGCAAGTTCCTCATCAAGTTCAAGCTATTTTTGATGGTGACTATGATAGAGCAATTGCTATCAGTGAAGTCTGTGCCATGGAACCTTGTTATTAGCCTCCTTCACCACCCAAAGTCCAAACCAAAGGAAAGAACTCTAAACCAATTATATTGGTTCAGAAGTCTGGTATTGGGTTTAATGATCCTGAGAAAGTTGCTCAAACCATTGCTGAAGCTGTGTCTAAATCTGATAGGGTAATTGAATTAAAACCCGAGGAAACTCTTGATTTATCAAAACTATCAATTACCCAATCTGTGTCAAATTCAAAATTTAAGTCAAACAATGGTGAATCAAAAAGAAATAAAAGGAAGATTAGAGATCATGTTGTTCCAAGAGAAAAGAGCAAAATTTTGAAGAATAAGAAGTCTGTTTCAAATGGAAATGTTTTACCAACCGAATATGTGTCTAATCCAAACCACCTCAAATCTGACTCTGACAAAATAATTTCTAAATATGTTGAGTCCAGAAAAGGTAAGATTTCTAATGACACTAATTTACTTACAAGTGTGTCTGATTCAAATATTATTGATCAGAGTAAATTAAGGTATGAATGTAAGAAATCTGGAATAGGCAAAGGTTTTGTTAAGAGGAAACTCTAAATGTTGCAAGAAAGAATTTCAAATCTGGCAAGGGTCAGCTTAAGCAATAATGGGTTTCTAAATGTGATAAGAATATTGGTTCTGTTTCCCAATCTGAGTCAGACCCTGTGGTCAGCTCTGGTGAACCCATCCTTGGATCGGTTCCCAAAATGAACTAATATCTTATTGAAAATGCAGGGCTATCACGATGCACATACTGTAACACCCCGACAGCGGCGGAAAACTCGGGATGTAAGATAAAGCACACGCGCACATGGATGTTACATAGGAATACTAAATGATTGCTTAGGATAAACATAAATAGTCAATTTCATAACCCAACAAGCATAGTAGTAGTTATTACACACACAAGTTCAACAAAGATGATCAAATCAAGTACGAAAAGTTCCCACGCAGGGGATACGATTGGGCATATTGCCACCCAACATAAAGTACAAGCATGCAAACTCCAACCCTAAATCCTGAAGTCTGCTAATAGTCCCATGCTACCACTCCTAGCCACGATTAGCCTGATTACCTGAAAGGAATACTTAAAAGAGTCAACACAAAGGTTGGTGAGTTCGTAGGTTTGAGTATAAACAAGTAGTATAAAAGCATTTTATACCGCCAATAGATCTCAAGTATTAAGTCGTATGTAGTGGCTAGTGACCAACTTGCACATAAGTAAGCGAGCACACACAATCCTCGATAGGACCGGCTAATAGTATCAATAGAGCACACACAATCCTCAATAGGACCGGCTAATAGTATCAATAGAGCACACACAATCCTCAATAGGACCGGCTAATAGTATCAATAGAGCACACACAATCCTCAATAGGACGGCTAATATGTAACAAGTAGTCAAATAGCCAAAGAGTAGTAAAGTAGTTACGGCATGTATAAAAGCATGAGTAGTATCCTTTCACCCCGAAATAAGTAAAGAAAAAAGGGGCTACGAAGACTCACAGTGATCTGCTACAAGCGTAGTTCTACAAGCACAGGGTATAAGCACAGATATAGTAAAATATATCTACTCGAATCCAAGTATGTCTTGATGTCAACCTGAAAATCGATACTAGAAATATGTTTTGATTATCACAAGGAAGCTAAAAATGCAAGAAATCTTGGTTTAACAACTCAAAATCAAATGATGAATTTTTGTGGGTAAAGATGGTGAATGTATGTGTGTGTTTTTAGAGAGAGAGAGAGAGAGGTGAGATGGGGGGGGGGGGAATGGTGAAGAAGTAGAAAATGGGGTTTTCTAACCCTTTTATAGTTTTCCCTTAATTAATGATTCTAATAATTGTAGGATCTAAATGAAACATTTTCAGACTAGAATTTCTTGAATACAATCGCTTACGTCTTGAAACCTAACATTCTTATCACAATAGACCATAGACGCGTCTTATAATTTAAGATTTAAGAGTGAATAGATCTTCATGTGAGCACATATTCGAAACTAGAACATATCATGGATTTATTTAAATTATTTCTAAGGCGGTTGTTACACATACCTGGCACTTGGACAGTGGGTGTTCCAAGCATATGACCGGATGTAAGTCCCTGCTATGTAGCTTTAGGACAAGTGCTGGTCCTAGTGTTACATTTGGAGATGATTCCCAAGGAAGAACTGAAGGATTTGGCATTTTGTCAAATGGTCCCCTTACTTTTAGAAGAGTGTCTTTTGTAAATGGCTTGAAGCACAATCTGATAAGTGTGAGTCAATTGTGTGATGCTGGCTATGAAGTAAGATTCTGAGCTGATAAGGGCATTGTTCTGGATTTGGAAGGTAATGTGGTGTTAATTGCTGAGAGAGATGATTCCTTATATTCTTTTGATATGAGAAGTGCAACTGTGACAAGAGAAGTATGTTTCATGTCAAATAATCAAGATGAGTTGAATTGGTTGTGGCATAAGAGGTTGTCTCATATGAATTTCAAAGACATCAACAAGCTGTGTAAGAAAGATTTGGTGTCTGGTCTGCCAATGATAAAATATGAGAAGGACAAGTTGTGTGGTCCTTGTGAAAAGGGTAAGCAACGCAAAGCTTCCTTTAAGTCAAAAACATGTTCAACCATTGACAGTTGTTTAGATTTGCTGCACATGGATCTGTTTAGACCAATAAGTACTCCTTCATTTAATGGAATAAGGTATACTTTGGTCATTGTTGATGAATATTCAAGATATACATGGGTTTTCTTTTTGAAGCATAAGAGTGATGCAGCTGATAGTATTATTCATTTCATCAAGCAAGCTGAAATACTATACAAAAGGTCTGTTAGGCAGTTGAGGAGTGACAATGGCACTGAATTCAAGAATGTCACTCTCAACTCATTCTGCAGTGAGAAAGGTATTTCACAAGTGTACTCAGCAGCAAGAACTCCCCAACAAAATGGAGTTGCAGAAAGAAGAAACAGAACCCTGATTGAAGCTGCCAGATCCATGATGGCACAAAACAATGTCAAGTCTCATTTTTGGGCTGAAGCTATTCACACAGCCTGCTTCACTCAAAACAGATCTCTTATTGTGAAAAGACACCAGAAAACTGCATATGAACTTCTCAGGGGGAGAAAACTAGAACTGGTTTCCTAAGAATGTTTGGCAGTCTTGTTACATTTTGAATCAGAAAGACCATCTTGGCAAGTTTGAAGAAAAAGCAGATGAAGGCATCCTACTTGGATATGCCACAATGATGAAGGCCTACAGAGTGTACAATAAAGAACCAAAACTATTGAAAACTCTATAAACGTGACAATTGATGAAGGCTGCTCCAAGCCAGACTGCTCTCTACTTGAAGATGACAATATTGATTTGAAGAACTGGTTGTTTTCGAAAATGAGCCTCCCTCTAATCCACCAATTGAAAATAAGAATGCTCAACTCAGGGGGAGCAAGTATTTGAAGAAGAAGAGTTACTATTTTTGAAAATGTGCAAGCTGATCCTTCTCAAGAAATTATTCCAGTGAATGACTCCCAAGCTGACTCTGTTCCATCAACTCCAATCCAAGCTGATCATTTGATTCCTCAAAATGATCAAGCTGGAACATCTAATGTGAGTCAGCCCATTGTCCAAGAATCAAATACTACCCATCATGTAACTAAATGGACAAGGAGTCATCAAATCAACCAAATCATTGGTGATCCTTTATCTGGTGTAAAAACAAGAAGGAAGGCAACAGGCAATTTCTGCATGTTTGTCAATTTTGTGAGTAAAATGGAACCAACTAAGGTTGCTGAAGCTCTGTCAGATCCATCTTGGGTAAATGCGATGCAAGATGAATTAACACAGTTTAAAAGAAACAAGGTTTGGGAACTTGTTCCAAGACCTCATCATTCTAAAACTGTGATTGGAACCAAATGGGTCTACAGAAACAAGATGGATGAAAGAGGAGTTGTGATCAGAAACAAGGCAAGCTTAGTAGCTCTTGGATACAAACAAGAAGATGGGATTGACTATGATGAAACCTTGCTTCAGTGGCAAGACTGGAAGCCATCAGAATGTTTTTGGCTTACTCTGCTCACAAAGGCTTCAAGGTTTATCAAATGGATGTGAAAAGTGCTTTTCTGAAGGAAATTGGAAAAGAAGTCTATGTTGAACAACCTCCAGGTTTTGAAAGTTCAAAGTTTCCTAATCATGTGTATAAGCTTGACAAGGCTCTCTATGGCCTCAAACAAGCTCCAAGAGCATGGTATGATACTTTATCTAAATCTTATTAGAAAACAAGTTCAAAAGAGGTAATGTTGACAAGACTTTATTTGTGAGAAAATACAATGATGATATTACTTGTACAAATATATGATGACATAATTTTTGGTTCTAGCAGTGAAAAACTTTGCAAAAAGTTTTCTAAATTAATGTCTAAAAAGTATGAGATGAGCATGATGGGAGAACTAACTATTTTCTTGGTTTACAAGTTAAACAAACCAAAAATGGTATTTTATAAATCAAGGAAAATATGTTAAAGATTTACTGAACAAATTTGGTTTTAGTGATTGCTCACCTATGAAAACTCCTATGGGAACTGGTGATAAGCTTAGTGAAGATAAAAGTGGAAAACCCACTGATGTCACTGCTTACAGGGGTATGATAGGCTCTCTACTTTACTTGACTGCTAGTAGACCAATATTATGTTTGCTACATGTCTATGTGCAAGATATCAGGCTAATCCTAAAGAATCACATCTTAAGGCAGTGAAGAGAATCTTTAGATACCTTAAAGGTAGTCCCAATCTGGGTCTTTGGTATCCCAAAGACTCTGGATTTGATCTAATTGGCTATTCAGATTCTGACTTTGCAGGCTGCAAGATGATAGAAAAAGTACTTCTGGAGCTTGTCAATTGCTTGGCAATAGACTTGTAAGCTGGTCTAGCAAGAAGCAACATTCAGTTTCCATCTCTACAGCGGAAGCTGAGTATGTTGCTGCTGGGAGCTGTTGTTCACAAATTTTGTGGATGCAATTTCAGCTACAAGATTATGATGTCACTGCCTCAAAGACTCCTATCTTTTGTGACAATACAAGTGCCATAGCAATCTCCAACATCCAGTACTTCATTCTAGGACCAAGCATATCGATATCAGATATCACTTCATAGAGATCATGTGATGAAAGAAGATGTTGAACTGCACTTCATTCCAACTGAGAATCAGCTTGCTGATTTGTTCACCAAGCCATTGGATGAAAACAGGTTCAATTTTCTAATAAGTAAGCTGGGAATGCTAAATATGTAAAAGGCAGTGTGATAAGTAATGATAAATTCAACCCCTTTGAATTTTGTTAAAGTTTTAAGGGCAAGCTGTGTTTGACACAGACTACTGTTTTACTTGGTAAAAATCAAGTTAAAATGGGTAAGCTGAGTCTGACCCAGCTTGGGAGCTGTTTTTATTATAAATATCTCAGTGCGTTTTATATTTTTCATATTTTATTTAGTTTAACTTATATATCTTTCCTGATCAATGAGTGAGTAACACGTGTGGAGGCAACGAATTTTACTGCAAAAGTACCCCCACTAGTTGTTCTCATCCAATCAAATCATTTCTCTCTCTTCCCTCCAAACGGTTATTTTTAAAATATGTTATACACTCTGTTTAACCCATGTCCCAAACAAATTGTATTTTCATACTCTTATTTTTCTTCATTCATTTTAACCTAATCTGTGTTCTGTTCCATCAATTTTTTAATCTTTTTCTTTTGTTCTTAATTATCTAATTATAAATGGCTCATCATCATCATCTCAATCTGCTAATAACTCTAACAATAACGATTCCTCATCTGAATCTGGGTTTCTACACCCAGCTTCGGTAAGCGCGGTCAAGCTTTCACCCTATGTTGTGGGTTCTGATGTAGTTGTAAGCCGACTGATTTGATACTGGTAAAATCAAGATCGTCAATCTTGTCTCCGCCAATGTTCATCCACCTTCTTGGGCAGAAGGTTATGATGAAATTGTTGCCTTTTTATGGCATCATCCCTTTGGCAAGATATTGATTGAGAAGCCGGATGTGGTGTACCAGGACATGCTCTGCGAGTTTTGGGCAAGCTGTGTGGGTGGGTCAGACGAAGAAAGGACATGCCGTAATTCGAGGCACCATCCTTAATGGTAAGAAACAGGTATTCATTACTTTAAGAAGACTTAGGTCTGCTTTTGAACTGTCTTACATGCCTGAAGATGATTATGAAAATGTTGTCTTCACACTGAAGCCAAAAACATTTTACCTATTTGTGGATATTCAGGTCCATGGGTTCAGTGGTTAAAATGAAATATTAATGGCATTTGGAATTATCTTCTAAGTACCTTATGTAATCTTTACAAATGAAGGCAGGCAGTTTTGATCAGCCTAATGTTCTTGAATTACAACTTTTCATTCCTTGGTCACTATGACCAGAGTAGATTATGCAGGACTTATATTTAAAGACTTAGTTGGCGAGTCAAAAATAGACTTTTACCATACCTTATGGTAGAATTCTTGGTCTCATCATCGAAGCAATCGTTGATGGCGACTTCAGTTTGGCAACTGGCCAGACTGTGGAGTGCAAGGCCATTAATACTAATATTTTTAACAGTCCCAAGGTAACTGCGCAGGGATTAACCCAAGCAATGCAGGTTTACCTTGATTTTGCAGGAGAAGACAAAGGGAACAAGCATTAGAGGAAGCTGCCTCTCCTTCGACGATCTGAGTCCAACACTCAATCTGCCAATCAGGAGAGTCAAGGTACTCAATCTCTTGAACCCTTAAACTCTTCCAAATCTACTCTCTTCTTCTTCTTCTGAGGGTGAAGAGTTGGCCACAACATCAGCCACTCTAGCCACACCCTCAACCACCATTTCCAAATCCGCCTCCAAAAGACCCATTGTTGAGGACTTAGTACCTCTCAAGTATACAAAAAGAAAAGATCCAAGAGAAATATATCAGCTTTAGGGGTTGACAAAACAACCATAAGAATTAAAGTCCCCAAGGGCATTGGAAGCTGAGGAACGTTCCAAAGCTGACTCTGCCACCCAAGCTGATAAAACCGATTCACCACGCCATCTGCACTCTCCCAAAAGAGTGTAGACGAGTCAAAGGGAACAACTACTTCTGTCAACCCTCCAAACAGGGTGAAGACATTGAAACAAAGACCACCTCCCAAGGTCATACTGTGTCTAAGCCTAATTCGCCATCATCAGCCTCCCAAAAGTTGATGATATCACTAAAGGGACACCAGAGGATCCTGCCCAGATCCAAAAAGAGTCAGAGTCTGTGCACATGTTGACTGGATGATCAACCAAAGGATGTTAGCATCGAACGCCTAAGTGACACTGCTCTCATTCCCAAGCTGGTCAGACTCCTACTTTCTTACACTCTGAGTCTACACTGGCTGTCAATGCCCCTTCTAGATCACAAGGAGGGGTACAGGCCTCAATTCTCCCTCGTGATACTTTGGTGACACAACACACCTCTGTTGAAGGGCAATCATCTACCCTTAACATTACACCTGCAGGGTCTGTGTCTGCATCTGTCCTTGGACAGAGGGATCCTGTAGGTTACATGGCTTCTTTAGGGAGGTCATGTTAGCCCCTTGTGCAGCAAAGGGGACCATTGATGGTCCTCACGATGTAATGAGAATCAGATCACTATCTCGGAAGTGATTCTTCATTCGATGATGTGTTGCCATCCATCCTCAAGGGATGCTCTGATGGAAGATGCCAGTGGAGGTGTTGATCAAAATCAAGATCAACAAATTCCCACTGGCCCTCAATCTGAATTACATGTCAATCCTTCTAGATTGTTCAGCACATCATCATTTCTGAAAGATCTGCTCATGAGACTCATTCTCATGAGAAAATGCACCAAAACTCCCTTAGCCTCCACCCCTTTCTATATGAGCCCAATGACCCTGATTTTAAGGATTGCAGGCTGCTCTTTCCAGAGTCAGTGGCCTTTAGGCCAACTGCAAGTCCTTCCCAAGCTGCCACTATCTCATCCTTAGATATGGTAAATCAGCTCACTGAGTTCATATCAACCTCTAAGGTTGAGAACTTAAAGTTGGTTGAAGGCTTGGTCAAGATCCAAAAGGATCAGGAATTGACGGATAAGAAGGTAGAGAAGCTGTGTCAAGATCACAAAGAAACTGAAGAAAGGGTGATAAAGGCACTTGAGAATATGGAGAAGAGCCAGAGCAAGCTGACAGAGTCTCTTGATGGGTTGACTAAAGCAATGATTGAACAAAATGAATTAAAAAGAGTACTCTGGGTCAGATTGAGAAGAATGCAATCAAGTTCACTAGAGATGTATCCATTGAACTAAAAAATTCTAACAAGTCACAAACTGAATTCAAGAAAGAGTTAGTGGATATCTTAAAGGTGTACAATCTAACATGGTCAACCTTCATAATGATTTTATTGATCTACACAGATCCTGGTCTGCAACACAACTTCAGAATTGACATGTTAAATACAAGATAAGTGGAATATTGCTACTCCGGTAAGCTCCTTCCTCCTAATGATGACAAAAAGGGGGGGAGAGAAAAGAAGTGAAAGGAGAGTGAGGCTAAAATTGAGCAAGAAAGGATTGCAGTAGGAAGAGAAAGAGGGGCGGTCTCTGAAGAAGTTGGATGAGAAGATATGCCAAGGCAGAGAGAGAGAAAGGGAGGCCATGATAGAAGAATGGTTGTTATGGCTCTAATCCAAATGAGGAAGCTGAGGAGAAGATAAAAATGCCAGAGTCTGAGTCTGGTGGTGAGATCTGAAGGAAAGAATGAGGAAGCTGTTAGGAAATGTGATAATTGTTGAGGGGGAGGAAACCGAATTTGTGATGAATGTTGTTGAGAGATAAGGAAGGAATTTGATGAAGGAGATGCTGAGAAGGAAAGTCTTCGCAATCTGTCCCTGCAAAGTGTCCCAGCTTCCAAAGAAGTTGCAGTTGCTGATTCAACTTCTAGTGATGTCCACACCACTTTGAGTCAATTTATGATGAAGAAAAGAGTATCTGGTGAAGGCTCAAGTGGGTGTGAAGGTCTTGACTCAAGAAGAAAAAGAGGGAGTTTGCTGCAGAAAGAGCTCAAGAGATAAGGTATCATCAAGGATGTATACAGATGAT